>NC_082597.1:66853994-67161494 GCF_030936135.1 Gavia stellata | reverse complement strand
GCTTTCAATCTGACCTATTTTGTGAGGGAGTTTCTATTCTTTCAAGGGTGCTCCTTGTAATCATCTTTCTGTAACAAAGTTACCACAGAATATGTAGTTATTTTTCTCAAATAGCCACATCTAATCACTTTATTCAGCATGCTACCACAAAGAAACGGAATATTTTTTTTCCTATTCAAAAGTGTGTACCATTCTATTCCTTTTTGCTAAGCCTCACATTCTAGGATAATCTAGTTATTTCACAATCACGTTGTAAATCAGAGTAGTAAAGGAAATATTATTACCCATCTACTTGAATAGAATGAAGTTTCCATATTCCTTTTTTCTTTAATCTGAAAGAATCTAAGACCGTATTTCCCAAGCTTACACCACCAGCTTAGGAAAAGGGAGAAGCTATGTAATCTCTCCATACGCTGTTTCTATCCAAGAAACTGGTTTTTTTTCTCAGTTTCTGCACACTTGAAAGGGTTTTGGGCATATCTGTGTGGGCAGATACGTTGTTCACTGCAGTGCTGTCTCCAGTGCTTTTTAATTGGGGGGATCCCAGCAGGAAATGTTGTAGTAGACTTATCTCCGCACATGCATAATGTGATGGAGTTTTAAGGGAGCAATATTTAACAAAGGAAGGACACCGTAGCTTATTCACTATCAAGCTAATACTACTGAGATTAGAATATTCATTACATTGGAAAATAGAAAAAATGGCTATTACCTATCCTATGACCTTTCTCCCATGAACCACTTTTCACACTCAGTCCATGCTATTACTTGTTAAACACTATAACGAGTTTCCATAGATAGTTTTCATGAATGCTGTTATGGAGTGGGAAGGCAGGCTCAGCACCTAAAGGAATTCCTAGTGGGAGTTACAAGGTCCTCACTAAGGCAAGAGCCTTTTTTTCAGTTTTCCAACGTATTGAGCAGAACTACAGAGAACACTTTTAATGAGATGTCTAAAATTTAGGCAGGGTTGGACCCCCCTATCCTCAAGGAAGGAAATGTCCCTTTCCTGTACATGCGTGGCCTTCAAAATTAGGCAGCTTTCTGTTTGTGTCTCGTACTGACAAGCTCCTTGCAGCTCTCCTCCAATGCCGCAGCAATCTCACCTGGTGTGAGAGGGCTATGAACAACCAGGACTCTCCAATGTTTTGGTCACTTGTATGCACAAATGACTCAGTATATCCTCCTGCAAGCTCACATGGAGAATCTTGAGTCCCACCTCTTCACCTCTGTCAGCACATGTGTCTCAGCAGTTAGCCTCTGAATTAGACTTGCAGAGAATCTGGCACCTCTAGCTGGCCCTGCACACAGCAGTGGGCTGTACTTCCACTCTTCCCTTGCTTCTGATGCGTTTCTGTCTGTCCCTCCTTTCTGGGCTTCCCGGCCCTGATGCACTATGGAGCTTTAGCCACCCCCAGAAACACCCTGGCCAGTTGAAAGTGAGGGGGAGATCACCCTCTGTCAAATTCATAATGAATTCATGGTTCTTGTCACCTCCAAATTTTCCAGTTCTAGAAAAGCTGGGAAGATGTGGCTGATGGTTAGAAAAAGCAAGTAAGAGATCTTGGGAGACACAACCCACAAAACTATACAGGCTGGTTGTGAAAAACAGGCTTTGAGGGAAGTGCTAATAAACTATTTTACCCAGGATGATTGCAGGAAATTATGCTGTGCTTGGTTTGGAATAGATAAATTTGAAAAAAGTCTCTATTTGCTATGTTGTGGGTGGGTTTCATGTTTGGTTTGGTTTTTCTTCCTGAATAACACTCCCCTCTCAGCTTCTAGGAACCTGATTGCCAGACATTTATTATCTAGCTCACAAAGTGATCTGCCAATGGCTGGCAAATCCAAATGTTCCTTCTTCCCCACCCTCTGAAGATACTTATCTGGCCTTTCTTATTTCAGTCCATCAAACAGAACTGTTAAGGCCAAGCAAAACTAAAC
This sequence comes from Gavia stellata, assembly GCF_030936135.1. Classification (NCBI taxonomy): domain Eukaryota; kingdom Metazoa; phylum Chordata; class Aves; order Gaviiformes; family Gaviidae; genus Gavia; species Gavia stellata. Next base: position 67,159,550 of record NC_082597.1, on the reverse strand, counting down.
CCTCCAAAAACCTGTTTGCCTGTCCTTTATAGTCACTTTCTTCCAGACAACCTCCAGCCTGGTCATCCAGCCTTTTCCTTCAGAAATAATAAACAAGAATGAGCTTTGCTGATGAAAATTCAACAAACTTATGTTAAAAAGTTTGATTGATTGGTTGATTGTTTTTTCCTAACAAGAAATCTGCGTGTTGTTGCCTGCTGCTGCATTTCTGTGGTTCACTGAAGCAATATAGCTTGATTGTCTTTAAAGCAGGGGAAAAGATATGGGTGGCTGGAGATAGAAGTTCAAGGAGAAGACTGATCAATGACAGCTCCAGAAGTGAGTAAGCCCACACAATTTTTTCAGTCAGAAACTTGAAAATAGTTGAATAGGATCAACTCATGACATGATTTAGGCTCGTATCATCCTAAAGAAAAAGGCTAACCACGTGTCATGGGAAAACCCAGGCACAGGCCCAGGCAGAGACGGTTACCAAAGTTTATGAAGTTTATGAAGTGGTATTTGGGTAGGTAATCACAGCTTTCCAGAGACGTGCTTGCTTACCTGTCTTCTACACAGGAAGGCCCCTCAGACTTTAGGCAGCAAAAAGAGACTCAGCCTTTTATATGACAGTCCCTTGAGCTCTGTAGGGATCTGAGGGACAAAAACATGCTGGTGCTATGTCCATCTGTCCCACTCCTGTATAGTGAATGCATTGGAAGAGGGGTATCTTGAGATGCTTCTCAAGTGTGCTGCTTGTCTGTGAGGCTCTCGTGCTACAGCTGTATCTGGGCCAGCCTCACTTCTCAGGGTAGGAGCGTGTCTCCCACTTGGCCTCAAAACAACTGCCTTCTTGTGCACATAGGTTGAAGCATTTGCAGTAGACTGCACTAATGCAGCTCTCAAGATAAACTTTTATATATTCCTACTGTAAAGTGCAATAAGAAGTCCAATAAGAATCCGTACTGATTCTGTGATTCTGTGATTCTGTGAAGAAGCTGCACTTGTAGGGAATTTCCAGTGACCCCTTCCTGAACTGAGTAGTATTCTTACCAGAGAGGAGAGAGAACCAGGATCTCCTCTTGGGACCACCTGGTCACAGTGGATAATAAGCTGGACGAACCTGGCATGTGCCTTCCTGGGGATTATCAACTCTTTCAGAAAGTGCTTAAAGCTTATGGGGGATGGAGATACTCAAGCCTGTCATTTGGGTAATTCAAGTAGAAGGGAAGATTTTGGGAATGATCAAAAAGCTGTTGATGACTGATGTCCGCAGCTGTTTATGCAGGCAGCAGGAAAATACACTACTACTACCACCTTTCTCTAGAGACAGAAACTGTTTTACTGGCTTCCCAGAGAAGACTTCCTTGGATTTCCCATGGAGAATAGCAAGCAGGGCCTGAACATGTTTCTCCACAGGAGAGGAGACATCAGTATATATTCACTCCAGAGTGTTCAAGACAAGGCAAAGACATGACCTACCTCAAACAGGTAACCCAAACCAGTGTAACTGGAGAACCAACCAGGCAACACACTAGAGTTGAAAAGGCAGATGGTCAAACATCTGACAGAAATTGATGGCACTGTCTTTTTTTCAAAACCTGATATAAATTGCTGCACTTGCTGTTACTACTTATCTAAAGGCATGAACCTGTATAAATTCATAGGTTTTACTCTTGACACATATCACAGCTTTTCCACGTCTTGAAAATTTAGCTTTGAGAAAGGAAGTTCTATTCATCCGCCTTCTATTCAGTGCTTGTGTTGCTATAATAACATGTAATGCATCTTTGGGATAGATTCTTCATTTGGTGTAGAGAACATGACTGTACACCTGCCAATAATTTTGCTTTTTAGTTAAGTGAGATAGTAAAGGACTGTGAGAATACTGTCTATATATATGCATTTTAGCATATGTGCCAAGCATTCCGGCAATGTATGGCATTTGGTTAGCAGGGTGAAAAAGCTTTAAATGGATGGATAGATGAGTAAACACAGTTTAGCATGGAATAATTGGCTAGTTAATCTATGTTTAAATTGTTGGGCTGCTTCTCCTTTACACCTGATCTGACTAAATGCTCTTTGCATGAGAAAAATGTCCTATTTTGTACTATTTGTACTATTTTGATGGCAGTGCCTCCCTAATTATCTTCGATGATAATACCTATCCAGGAAAACACTGGGATTTTATTAGCTTGTTCCCATGAGATGATACAAGTAAATCATAGCTTTGCTGTGTGACCTTGCCCCCTGCCCCCCCTTGTTTTTCTTTTATCAAGGCAGGATGGTTTACACTGTGCTTTGAGATAACTCATTTAAGGATGAATTGTGTTAGTTGGCCTTTAAGGAGCTGCTTATGTTCTGGCAAAAGAAGAGCTATTCACTCATTAGAAATCACAGCCAAGACCATGGCTATCTGTAGCATTACAGGAGAGCCCAGTAGGAGAGGCCACTTCAGACACAGAAGGGTCCCACCGAACCCTCAGAGCCCTATCCTTCCCCAGCAGATCGTCAAATGTTATGTGTAGGGCTTTTGCGTGTGACTAAGAGCCACATGTATGCTCAGAGAGTAGAAAAATGAAACTGGTTTTGGGAAATTAGTCCAAATGGTGCCTACATGTTTGGGATCTCCAAGGTCCTGGGCAGCAAGCACACGTGTCCTTAAGTTTGTCGTGAGTGGAGTCAGGGTCCCTGGTGCGGGATTCAGACCTGCCTGCTCTGCTTCCTTCCTTCTGCTATTTACAGTGATTCTGATGGAGTCTTTTCAGCTTTACATGAGTTAACAGAAAGGAGCCAGCACTGGCAGGGAGTCAGGGTTGCTGGGAATCCTGGGCTGAGTCAGCGAATGGTAGATGGGTGCTTCTTCTGGGAACAAAAGGGAGGCATGAGAGAGCCATTAGCTTGGAAAGGCCACCCAGGGCAGAGGCATCAGCAGTTAACAGCTCTTCCTAGCTCACTCCAGGCACTTGTGCCCTGAAGGAGACTGTGGTACCATGCCCAGAAGGGAAACTGCACCATGATGCATCCCCAGCCCACATCTATCACAGGTGCTGGGATCCCTGAGCTGCCACAGCAGGGGGTCCAATTGATTCAGAAGCACTTGAGCTTGACTGCCCATACAGCCCGTCTACTTTTCTTTATTGCCAAAGACTCCTGTCCACTCACCCTCAGGCATGGCTGGGCAACCCTTCCTGCTTAACACTTGCTGCTTTGGATCTGACCTTCTGTGAGTCACTGGATTGCTTCGGAGCAAGTTGGAGCTCTGCATTACACAGCAATTGCTTTCATCCAGGGATTTTGTGGGAGTGTTCATTTCCCCTCCAATAAGGTGCCTCTCTAGAATAGTGTTCTCAGGGTTTTCATAATTTCTCAGTTCTTTATTTATTGATAAATATTTATTGCTTCATCTGCATAGCCCAAGTATAGTATTAACGTGGTGTATCTAGGTTAACTTTTTATTCTGCATTACCGAGCTTGGCACTAGTGAGATGCCTGTACTATTGTGAAGGGGCAGAAAGACACACACAGCCAGTTAGATCTACATAAATATATACTTATAAAAAGTATTCTTACAGTTTTTCACTTGTAACTAATAAGCAAAACTGCTGGCAGTTGTGAAGTCATGTTCCCTACACTATGAAATGAAGAACCTAGCCCAAAGATGCACTGTATAATCTTACAGTAAAATAAACCTAAAATAAAAGGTGATGATGAGCCGTTAGATTGGCTTAGCCCTATCATGCAACTTTACCTTTTGGCTGTGGTTTCACAAGCAAATGAGCTGATGGGATAGGAGTAGGTTTCACGCCTCCAGACCTCACCCTCTCTCCTATCTGTGTGGTGCCAACCTCACCCTTGCACTGCTGCTTCTAGTTTCAGTGGGAGCTGATGAAAATAGCTATAGCTAACTTACGTTTGGCATGTTATTTTTGTTGATGTAAATACTCCCCTCTGTATTAAACCAATTTCCTACAGTGGATTTTAAAGTGGAAACTACAATGTGCATGGGGACAATCAATATACAGGGCTCATGATGGTATGGAGCTGAGACACAGCTGAAATGCACATCAAAGGGACACAGGACTAACTGCAAAAGAAATGTGCCCCACAAGAAAGACATTTTCCTACAGTGTCTAGAAAATTAGAGTAATGATGGTGTTCAAAGGAGAGTGAACTGCTGCTGCTTAGAAATGAATAGATTTGTAAGAATGAGGGTACTTTCCTGGGAAAAATATTGTGGAAGTGTTGGAAGTGAAACACTCTGGATTTGTTTTTGATTCAACAGGAATAAGGTTTAGGTTCAACTGGGCTGCTGAGCCAGCAGATCTGCAGAAGCAGTTGTTTCCAGCCGTTGACAAACAGCTGTGAGAGGAAGCTTTTTAGCTTGGACATCTGAGGTCCATCATGCTTTAGATGTGGATAACATCAGTTAGGTTTGTACTCATGAGACCGTATTCTAGTGGGCCGCAGATGGTAAAAGCCACCTTCTACTGCTTCAGCTATGGCCAGGAAGAAGGTTACATGCAAAAGCCAGCCTATACTGGAAATTTTATGGTATAAATCTAGTATAGCTATAGAGATATTTGTTGCTTGAGTAACCAATGATAAAGGGTCATGTGAATTGTATGGTTTTTGTTTGCTATATGACATAATGTATATGTACATAAGAGATCATTTTAAAACCCCACAGAAGTGCAGGAAATTTGCAGAAGCAACAGTACTCCCTACACAAAAGCAGGAAGCTACTTGTACTAGCCGTAAAGTGTTCTGTATTGCAGGCAGGCTTTAATCTAATAATCCTGAAAATCCTCCAAACAAGCACTAAATACCTATGGTCAGAAAAAAATGAAAATACTCCAATGCTCCAAGGCTTTATTAATCAGATAAGCCACAGCCTTAATGAGCCAAAGGAGAATAAAGATTTATCTTCAGTACCACACGAACTGTGGTAATCACTATGACGCCTATGCAGGGTTCCTGCAAACTACAGCAAGGGGAATTTACTTGTCTTTGTTGGTATCATTAACCAACCTGATCGAAACTCTCTCCTAGAAGAGGATAGCATAGAGGTTTATGCACTTCCGTATCTGACAGAATACATGATTTCCAGAGGAGGCAATTTCAGTGTCATAAAACCCTATCAAAATTCACAGAAGAATTAGTTCAACTGATTTGTACATAACAGGTTATAAAACACACTTTCATGGTACTAGGTAATCCCCAAGTTGATGGGAATGCAGAGAAATCAAATCAAACCATTACAAAAAACTGAAGGAAAATGGTAACTGCAAATTTAAATTACCACAGATCCTAAAGGCTGAGCAAATGCTTCAGCCAAGCTTAGCCTATTTAAGTCAATGACTAAGTAGCAAAGGTACCCTTCAGAGCTGCTGTACTCCAGACAACCTCAGACTCTTCTCTCAAGAGACCAATTTGCAAATAAACTAGGCTGCAAACTGACCCATGTAAGACAGCATGCTGTTTAGCATTTAGGTAAAAATCAAGTATGTTAAAGAGGGTTTGTACACAGCAAAGGGGCAGATCTATAAATTACCTCTGAACCTAACCCTGCACAGGCAAAGCATTACCAGTCTGGCTTTGGGATGAAGTATTTCCATCAGACTGTATTGTGACTGGGACACTTCCATGTGAAAATTACAGAAACCCAAGGGAGGAGCTGAACAAATGGTGGCTGGGACTGTTGTAGCTGATAGTCACCGACTTGATTTTGCTCTTGTTTTGTCACAAAACATTCTGTAAGCTTTTAAGTTCTCTGTAATGTTGTCAATGACACACATGTTCTTCAGAGGGGTAAGCCAAGAAAACTGTAGGCATTTTAGGGCATTTGATAAGCTTCAACTCTTAAGACGTTACATGATCCTAGGTTGATAGGTCCATAAACACTGAATATGCCTTAGCAAGCTTTATGACAGTGTATTAGCCTATACTGAAAGCATTCTTACTAAAAAGATACAGAAGAAATGTAAAGCATAACAGACAAAACACAACAGAAGCAAAGAGCTTTCCTACGGTGAGTCCAGCTAGAACTTCTTTGACAGCAGAGTAGACAAATAAAACTAGCAATTTAACTTATATACGTTATGTTAGTGATTGATAACTTAAAAAAGAAAGCAACTTGAAATCCTAATCTGCAAATGAACTCCAAGCTTTTATTTGGAACTTATGCAGACGTTTGCGTCATAGATACTCAGGTTGTTCTGAATGAAGTGAGAGTGGAAATGTGCTTGGGCAAGTGGAAACGTGAGAAGAAACAGTAGAACAAAGACTAAAATAATGGCATATATTGTTACCTAAGGTTGGCAGTTCACCTGGATCACAGCACAACCTACGCAGGGTTTCATTCAATAACCAGATAGCAAGAAAATGAAACCCTAAGATAAGATAAAGGAACTGGCCTGGAGCTAGAAGATAACTAGATAGGGAAAACAAAAGCAGAGCATTGACTCAGCAGTGTTGCCTAAGACTCACTTGGAATGAAATTAGATAGGGAGGCAAAAGATCACAGTAACTGTGACTCTCAAAGGCTATATAAGGCCCATCCAAAAGCAGTTTGTTCTCAGCAGTTAAGAGGATCTTAGGACATGTAGAGAGGATTCAGTACTGGCATGTCTTGTCCTACATGTCATGCACAAGCTGTCCTGGCCAGATTACTTGGACATACACATATTGATACTTCTGTTGGTGAAAATATGAGTAAACAGGGTCAGCTGATTTACAAAGTTTAATAAAAATAACTTTCCCTATCTCTATGGTCTTGTAGTGAGTTTTATTTCATTAACTGCTGCATTAGTTGGCAGAGAATCCAAGGTGGGAAAGCAAGAGGAAATCTTTCCACCGTTGCCTCTTCATTGTGAAAGGAAATGGTTTGATCCATTCATTGGAAAAGAAAAAAGGTAGGAACCACACACAGTGACTGATAATTTAGATAGACAGAGGAAAAAAGCCAATTTCTATATAGTGGTTGGGTCTGTTGATGCAGAGATTTGTAATAGAAGCATTAAGGTTGGTAAATACGCGTATGTGTCTGAAAGCACCAGCAGAAACAGTAACAGAAGGGTTAAAAGAATGGTGAGTGTCGGTGACATAGAGACCAGATTGTTACCAAGATCCCAGAACATCAGTGAGCATGCTGGGAAAATGAAGGACAGAACTGAAGATGTGAAGAGAGAATGGCAGGAAGATAAAGAACAGGATTTGATCCATGAAATATCTGGAGAGGGAGACACAAAGAGGAGTAAATCCACAAAGTTAGTTCAGGAAGGTTGGACAGGGTGAAAAGACAAAAGATTAAAATTGCTGTCAATGCCAGAAGTACCTCAAGAGTGAAAGGCGCATCCAAAAACCAGTTCATTTTCCTCAGTCAAGAGAGATATGATGACTACTCTCCAGCTGGTATCCCTTGTCCTCCTTGTCATATGCAAGTAATCTTGGCCAGACCACAGACTCTCTTAGTGGTCTGGCCAAGATGACTTGACTATGACAGGTACTATTAGTGTTTGTGAGTTTGATGGTATAAGGGCATGAGTGTGAGTGAAATTAGTATCGTTGGAAACAAAAAGTACCTTCTCTTTCTCATTTTGCTACATTAGCAGCAACAGACTGGAGGGTATGTTATTGGATAAGGAAAATGATAGCTCTGGGCAGATCAGCTGTAGGCGTTGGCTGATAATAAATAGGTTTAGAAACAAAGAAATAAAAATAGAAGTTTTGTGGTAAAGCACCCATCCATTCTCCTGAAGATGATTCAAAATCAGGGGCCAAGTCATTGGAATGATAAAATGAGACCAGACAGTGCAGCCCGACCTGACACTGAGAAAAGTTTTGCTAGATATCATACTTTATACAAAATAAGTGAAAAGAAGCAAATATCATCTGCTTTATGCCATCCAAAAGGGTATCCCCTCTCAGAAGAAAAGAGCACGTACTTACTCTTAGAGATGGACTAATCAAATAGGAAATACAAGAATGTAATAATTACATTCTGCAGGTACCGAACCACGGAATACAAGATGAAGTTATAGACCTGCAGGTACATTTAACTGCTATTGCGCAGAAGATAACTGAGTTGCAAGAGTATCAGAAGCAGGTGGCAAGTCTGCAAGTTTTGATTTAAAACATTGACCATAGAAACCCAAGATGATGGTACTACAACAGATAAAGCACAATGAATTTTTGCTGAGTGAATTATATTATTGTGCCTGAGTAAAGCAAAACGCAAGCTATAAGGAGGCTGATATCTTACATCAGTTTCACACAAACCAAATGATTCATTAGTCAGGTGCTGGTCTTTCTGTAGGGAAGGGCAGTTTCATGATAAATGGTTCTTGTCTTTCTTTTCTCCCTTCAGGGACTACCTTCTTTTATGTTAGTGTGTTACCACATATGCATTAATTCCTTTATGCTACCTCACTGCATGAATAGTCTTCTCTGTCAAGACAGTGCCATCCTACTTTCCTATCAAAGTGTTCACATCAATAGCAGTTTCTTTTAAAAAGCTAATGACTATTTTGTATCAGGAGGTGTCGGTTCTTTCTGGTTCCCAACAAGAAAGGCACAAACACACTCAAGAAAAATAGTTATTTTATTAATGTCCCAGAAAAGGTGATAGCAAGTTATAAAATCTTACATTCCTTCTGCTGCTGGGAACCCTGAGATGGCACAGCATTGGATGAAACTCTGGTGGGGGCATGGCACGCTGTGCAGATCCCATCCATGGTAAGGCTGGCCAGCTCTTTCCTCACCTGCACTCTTATAGAGCTTTGCTCACAGTACGGATTCATCAGCCCAGAGAGCAATCAGGTTTGGGATGTGGACTTAGCTTTGAAAAGTCCCTTGGCAATAAACCTTCATACCCTTATCACATTAATAAACTTACAGTTCCTAGGATCAATATATGCAATTGGTGATCAAAGACACACAGTATTTCAAGTGGACAGAACAATATATTACACATATGCTTATGATTAAACACATTGATTAATTATGCAATGATTAAATAGACATCTGTTAGGGTTGAGCAATGGTCACATGGTATTCATGATACAGTGGCAAACACCTGGATTAGATATTTCATGGATCACTAACTCCTCTCACAACAGTCTTACAGGCTGCCCACTACAAATGACATATGTAGAAATCCTATATATCAGCAAAAGATTCTCTACAATTCTAACTGTAAGCTTAAAAAGTTTATGGGGTACATGGAAGACTGGACAGGGCATCTATCATAAGCCTGTGCTAAGGCACAGGCCTATGCATGCAAATGTAAGGCTTTAGCAGAGTTAGAGCTACAGGAGATACAAAGCAAGAAATGTGAACAAGAACTAGCAGGGTGTTAGAACTGATCAAACAAAGCAAATTCAAAATCAATTGAAGTAAAGCCCAGTTAGTGCAGATAGATGTCAGAAGATTGGAAATACAATTGTAACATCAGGAATGTCAAACAGTAAGAACAAAACAAAACCAAAACTAAAAACTTTGCTTGAAATGCCAGCCCCTGTAGGGGATTGCCAGGAATGGCATTGGGAGAACTGCACCACCAATTTGCACCTGCATAGTTTTAAATATACAGAAGTAGGACATCTGCTAACACAGTTGCTAAAGAAGGAAACAGAGAGGGAATGGCGTCCGAGGCTCGAAGAGGCTGTAAGACAATTAAAATTGGCAACTTTTTTAAGCTGCAAGGCTAAAAATGCAAGTGTCAACACATCCTTCTTAGCTACCACGCCAACAGCACAGACAATAGTCTTGTGAAAAACATCAGAAAGACAAGCTGGTCCCAGCTACAAATCCAAAAAACCAGTCAGCACTGAATCAGATGATACAGTCGATGTCTGGAAAAAACTAGTATTCCAGGTATATATGGTCAGAGATCCTAAAATCCCCTTTACGGCATAGCTTATCGGGATCATTGGCAGGAAATAGAGTTTCTTAGACTTGTATTGCCTGAACCAGCAAATACTCCTGAAACCTCATCTCTCGGCCCATTGTTGCATCCATGTTACAACAGGCTTTGAGTGGAAGTAATCAGAGGCAACACAAACATCAGAGGTATATTTGCCCTTAATGAGATAAAACTGAAATACGTAGCACTTAGAATGGCAGTGATTGATTCTGCACACCTGATTCTGAAGGCAATGGTGCCCGCACCATTTGTAGTTATTATATTGGAATTATAAGCATTAGCCTGCTAGTGGGGTGGGGGTGTGGTGGTTGTTGTTGTTGTTGCAGTCTTAGGTGCACGTCTAAAGATGGTTCCAGTTCTGATATCAGTTACATGCATGCTCAACAGATTCTACACATGGTCGAGTTATGTGTCCCTTATGCAATGTTTGAATCACAGGTTTTTGGTTTTCTTCAACATTGGGCTGCAACATGTACCATTTGTGTGGACTGAAGAAATACACTTTACTAGCACAAACAATTTCTTGTTTGCATAACTAAAATCTTAACAGTAAAGCATTGTTATCAGTCTGGTGACAATGGTACCAACATTAATAGTCCATTTCATATAATTATTACAGAAAAAGCCACATTAATTAGCAGTTAAAACAGTTGTACAGAAACTTCCTAGTACCTGCCCCTGTTCTCCGGTGTTAGACTCTCTCTTCCACTGCCCCTCTGGCCCCAAAGGTTGACAGTGACAACTCTTGCTTGCAAAGGAGAGTTACGGCGAGTCGTTGTTCTTCACTGGGAGGAATTTGATGTTGGTGGTGAGGACTTCTTCCTCGCTCTAGGGTCTGTGCTTGGATTTAGTTTTATATATTTTGTAACATGCACCATATCTTCCTCTTTATTATCTCACAATTCCTTATTATAACAAAATGCACTGTCTGTGGGTTAGTTTATATTATGTTGGATACTTGCTCTTTGTTCTCTTTGTATCCTTAAAACCGGTTTTATCCGGCTCCCAAGGCTGCATTCCTTTAGTGACCAGTAATTGACCACCGGTGATTTGTTTATAACCCTGGGGCCTCTGGTATCATTTGGTGCCTGTACTTTCAAGGCCTCTGCTATCATCCTGCACTTGTATCCCTCTACACTTCTAGGTCACAGACAGTTCCCTCTACACAGAATAATGACCTATTTTCGCTAACTATAGTTACAGAAATACATCAAAACTACTACAACAGTATAGCACACAATTGCACAAAGCTAGCTAAAGTTAAAACAAGTTAGGTAATATTATAGGTATTCTGATTGTTAGTCAATTGCTGTTACAGCTAAACAAGCTAAGCCCCAGGCAGTCCAAGACAAGCCCAGACAAAGCAACTGTTGACAAATCTCAGCCTTGAAGCAGTACAAAACTAAATCACAGCCTCTGGCCTCTGTACCAGCAATGGCAACATGGATTTACCTGGGCTACAAGCATATCTCATGTTTTCTCTGATGTAGTTTAACATACTTTAACATATGGTATCTTGATAGCGTTATCTGGGTGTAGAGTCCTAATAGTCTCAGCACATTCCAATATGGTCCTCTTCTAGGGTTAATGACTAGACACTTTCCTGTTCTAGCAACCTTCAAAATTCACTTTATCCATTAATGGTAAAATAATGCATGCATACAACAGTTTTTTCAACTGCTTGTCCTTAATGTCTATCTGTCCTTAATGCCTATCTAATTATGGCATATTACCCGTATGAGTTTAAATCTGATTCTCTTCAGGTTATGATACCATGCCCTTAGTAATGAAGGACCAAAACATGAATACCATCCGCTGTAAAAGAATACTCTATGGGTAGAAGGTTTTGAAGCATGAATGCATCATTTCAGCACAAGCAAAATTTGGTTCACTGTTGGAAGTTCAATGTTAAGTGGAAGATGGCGCACTGGATGTCCAGCCCTGAACATCCATGGGGACAGACTTCTGGGCAGGTAATCCCAGCATGCAGGCCTGCAAGTGATTTTAGAGATCATAAGGTGATAAAAGGATGGGTGGTTTGAGATTCATATTATTGTGTGCAGGGAATACGATTCTGGATATCTGCTTGAGCCAAAAGGTGGTGGAAGTCAGGAGATGGCAACATTATTTCAAATAAGGATCCATGTAAGGAGGGTGAGAAATGGATGAGTCAATCTGGGAACCATTTGTGGATCAGACATGTGAAAGGTCATCAGAGGAACAGGATTAGGAAACTGAATGAAAGAATGGTGGATATGCCTGTTAGAGAAATTGCCAGCCTGGGGCATGTGATACAATCAGTAACAGCAAATACCCATGTCCAACACAAACATAAAGATCAAGAAAACAGGAAAGGGAAAAGAAGACAGAGGAATAAATAAACATATAATATATTACATGATAACTGGAAACATACCCCACATGTGCGACTCCACAAGTCACTGACTCAACTTGAGGACTTTGCTTCAAGGGTTTAGTGACCACAACTAGCCTTCAAGGTCTGAGGATGAAGCAAAGGTCGCAAGTGCTGAATGACCTTCAGTCATCCTGACTGCACAAGTGGTGCATGAAAACCAAACCGTCACAGAGGCATTATGGAAGACAGTGAATAAAAGCGGGAAGGACTGAAATTACTAGTTATCCCTAATCTTGACAGTTTTAAGACACTCCAGTTGATTGGCATCTGGGATTTAGTTCTTCCAAACCCTTTTTTGGAATGAAGATGCTGTTCGTTATGCCCTTAACTTCACTAGAAACTCCTTCAGAGGGAGATATTTTAACCTGGATAACTGAGATGCATCAGGAATGATCACAGACACAAGAGAAAGTAAAGTAGAAGATTGAAAGAGTAGGAATGACAGAAGCGAAGGTACTCCTTTGAATGTGTATATATGCAGAGTTTGGGGACACAGTTTTGTACTTGAAGTTGTTGACAGAACACAATTTGCAGGATAAAGGTGAAGGTCCATCTGTGACTCTAAATAGGATGGGTCCTCTGTCATATCAAATCAATTAAATGCCATAATGAAAAATGAGTACGTGCATCACAATTCAAATGTATGGACTACTAAGAATATTCTGTTGTTTTATATCCCATAGATAGCAATGTTATTAACTGCAAGACGAGGACTCGGAATATTGGCGAGGAGTCAAGGACATGGCTTGGTGTGCATGATGTAGTCTCAGTTCACAAAGTGAACATCCTGCTCCTGCTGATAATCATCAGTTCACAGTGACCCCAGCTTCTAATTACTGCAACATTGAATTGTTTGATGTGCAACCACGTGAGCGTGATAATACATAATCTGCTGTCAAAAAGGAAAGAGTATATAAGTGGAGGCAGGGTCACCCCTGAGTTGAGCCTCAACGGGACGCCTGTCAAAAAGAAAAGAGTATATAAGTGGAGGCAGGTTCATCCCTGAGCTGAGCCTCAACTGGACGCCTGTCCCAACTGTCTGCTTTTCCCATGGGCAGCAGGGCAGGGCTGGCAGCCAAAGCCATCTGTAACATCAGCACGTCCCCATCTGCTACCCCCTTGGAGGAAGTTGTAGACTGCGATGAGGTCACCCCCCAGCCTTCTCTTCTCCAAGCTGAACAAACCAAGTGACCTCAGCTGCTCCTCATAAGTCTTGCCCTCAAGGCCTTTCACCATCTTGGTCACCCTCCTCTGGACACACTCTAATAGTTTGATGTCCTTCTTATATTGAGGCACCCAAAACCGCACACGGTACTCGAGGTGGGGTCGCACCAGTCCAGCGTAGAGTGGGACAATCATCTCCCTCGACCGGCTAGCTATGCTGTGCTTGATGTACCCCAGGACACGGTTGGCCCTTTTGTCTGCCAGGGCACACTGTTGACTCATATTCAACTTGCCATCAACCCAAACCCCCAGATCTCTTTCTGCGGGGCTGCTTTCCAGCCTCTTGTCCCCCAATTTGTATGTATAACCAGGATTACCCCGTCCCAGGAGCCCTTGTTAAATTTCATGTGGTTGATAATTGCCCAAGCTCTCCAGTCTATCCAGATCTCTCTGTAAGGCCTCTCTACCCTCGAGGGAGTCCACAGCTCCTCCTAATTTAGTATCAGTGGCAAAATTACTTAAGGTACATTCAACTCCTGCATCTAGATCATTTATAAAAACATTGAAGAGCACTGGCCCTAAAATTGAGCCCTGGGGGACCTCACTGGTGACTGGCTGCCAGCCTGATGTAACCCCATTTACTGTAACTCTTTGAGCCTGACCCATCAGCCAATTGCTCACCCAATGTATTGTGGACTTGTCTAGCTGTGGGCTGGACATTTTGTCCAGAAGGATACTACGAGATGGTGGGGCCTTCAATGCTCATTTTCTGTTGCTGGTGCCACCTCAGTCTCTGTGTAGCCTTTTAATGCTTTTTTTTTTTTTTTAAGTTTTTGTGATCTGTGGCCCCTTGTACTTCCTTATATCCTTTAGATTAATTGCTAATCGTCCCTGGCAAATCACAATTTGTGTAACCAGCCCAGAGATAATCAGAGATAATTGGTCACTGTGCCCTTATTCTGCAGCTTTCTTAAGCGCAGCATTGTTAAATTGCTTACCCTGTTGCCTTCCAGATGTTAAATCAGCAATCTTCTAAATATGCTAAACCAGCAAGTTGGTCTTTGTCTCACCACAAGAAATGCTAAATGCGTTTGTGTGGTGCTGGAGTTTGGTTACTGTCTTGTCGTGGCACACAGTCTCATTTCCCCTACTGTGGGTCTGTTGCCGCTGGCTATTCTTAGATTTCCTCTTACACATGGGACCACAGAAATTTGTAAGAGAAATTCTGAGGTTGTTTTGAATAAAACGGGGATGACACATTGTTACCTAAGGTCAGCAGTTCACCTGGATCACAGCACAAGCTTCGCATGGTTTCATTCAATAACCAGATGGCAAGAAAATGAAGCCATGTGACTGGCATCCCCCGCTCCTGACAGCTGGTACAGAATTGTGCCAGGACATGGTGACACCCATTATGGAACAGCAAAGCCTGACAGTATGGAAGATATTCTGGGTGGCAAAATCTGTGATCCCCCGGTGATCAGGTATGCCTCCTGTGACTGTTCTCTCATCTCGTGCTCAGATTTTGTCTACCACACAGCTCATGCTAAGGCCTGATGTATGCTGGGAACAGCACCATTAGGTCAAAGCCAGGACGCACTGGACGGGAAGAGATAAAGGTCATTATGCAGCCATGACCACCCCCCGCTTGCTGTCTCCTGCAGCTGAAATTCTTGCATATCTATTTTCTGGCATCCTCTTCAGAATCCACTACTTCATGGAAGTGGTAAAGACCAAACTCCAAAACTGAGAGGTATGAATACAGCAGCTTATCCAAAAGGTCTTTGAAGCAGATTAAACAGCAGCCGAAGTGCTAAGGCCTTCGTGTTTCCCAATGCGATAGAGGCACAGGGAATGCCAGCACCCTCACTGTTGGCTGGAGTATTGGCCTCCATTGTTCTTTGTCCGCTGAGGGTTGGGTGGGTCAGTCATGTACTTTTAAAAGTCAGAGTCTAGATTATGATTATTGTATTGCGCACTGATTATTAAGAATTTGACCCAATCTGCAGAGAGTCCAGGTGACTAAAAAGTCTAGTTAACTGAAATTTTAGGTAATAGGAAAGCTATGCTAATTACTAGAAATTCTGTGTAATGATAAGCTACACTGATGATTGCTAAAATCTTCATATAATAATAAAGCTCTAATTATAACTACAACCTTGTGGCCAGGATCCTTAAAAGAACCTGCCTATCACTGTAGGGTCTGGTGACAACTGGCCTGGAGCCAGAAGGTATCTATGTTGTAGTAGTCACTGTCTAGCTCAAATGGAATCCATTGCATAGCATTAGAAGCAAGACTTGCTAAGGCCTTAGGCCACAAGGTGTGAACTTTCCCTAGATATGCTAAACTTGTGCTGAACTTTTCCTTAGTTACATGAAGGAAGGCCCCGAAACTGGTGCAAACCAAAAAGATAAGGCGGCCACATCCATCAGCAGAAGCTGCATCTGTTGAGATAAGAAAAGGAATGGCTTGCCTGGAGACAAAGGATCCAATGAGGAACCGGAAGACCCCAGACCCAAATATTACTATTGGACCAAACCGTTGTGGGGAACTTAGATTGTGAGGGTATAATTGCCCAGGGATTTCTTTGTTCGGGGTCCCTCTCCAGAGGCAGCCTGCTCGAGCTGGTTTTTACCACTGTACCACTCAATAAATTCATCTGGCATATGTCGTGTCAGAGACTCTGCTTCAGGGAAACCTAGGATCAAGCTTGAGGGAAAAGGAAGCACCCGAGAGTGAGTGAGTGTGTGATGGAGAGGTACCAGTCGGTTCACTGGAGCAAAAGGGATTCCGGTCCTAGCAGTTAAAGTCTCGGGTGGTGTGTGTGTGACTCCTTGAATGGTGTGTGAATGCTCAGGCAGTGACTTCTCCCTTAACAACTAGAAAGGGAAAACAAAAGCACAGCATTTACTCAGCAACGTTTCCTAATGTTGTCCCACATTTGGGTTCTTCACCCGGTGTGCAAAAACCAATCACTACAAACAGAGTCGAGATACCCAGTTTATTACAAATCTGCGCAGGTGTGGGTGCCAGGCATCTAACACAGCCAGCACACCTCCTCGTCTTAATCACATAGCTTATATCACACAATTAATTAGCATATTTCATAACAATTGGTTGTAAAGATTACTGACTCTACCTAAGCAACATAAAACATTTGTGCATGCTTTAACTCATGTACATATAATATACATAAAAGTGGGCTAGAATTTTTCTATTGTAATTAGCTAAGTTTGCCTCAGGATACTATTTTGGCTCTCTATTTTATTTTCCTAGAGCTTCTCCTTGTGTTAATATTTATTGTTGACTAGCGGAGACAGCTTTTATCTTTAAATGTCTAATACCATTTATATTTGTTACAAAATATTCTTCCTTACAGTCTTTCCACTTTTTTTTGACCTTGTGTTCCAGGATGTTCTATAACAATTTCCCCCTTTGAGACTTACGGATATGTTTTACAATTCCCATAAGTCTCAACCTTCCTGGTTTTCCCTTTCCTTCTGTTCTATCTTTTCTACAAAGGGGTTCACTTTTTTTCGCACCATCATAATGTTATTCGAAGGCTTTTTTTAAGAGATTACTTCAGCCAATCACAACACAAGGTAAGCATTGTATCATGCAACAGCTAGTCATAATCATAAATATTAGGAGGAGGCCAGCTACAAACAGTTGTTTTAACCATGCAAAATTGGGCAACCATGAAATTAAGCAAGAAAAAACTAAGCCCTCTCTCTCTTTGGTATTTTCTGCTAATTCTTTCAATTGTTGAATCTTCCCTTCTATAATCTGAGAATTGTTGATTAATTGAAACAACACATTCCTTTAAGTTCTTCACATCTATGGTTATGCCTTAAAAGCAGATAGTAGATAGCTGCTCGATTTTCCAACGTGGCCTCTCTAATTTGTGTGATCTCTTCGCCTAAGGCAGCAAGCGCCTGGGAAGTAAAGTTAATATTTTTGAGTAATTCACAAGCTAGTCTCTTTCTAGTATGATAGTTCATAGCTATCCCAACTCCAGGTGCAAGGATTGCAGCTGCCGTGATTTCACTAGGGCTCCATAATGTCAGCTGAGAGTTGCAATCTGGAGGTAGAGTGGAGACTTGCCTCTTCTGTCTAATGGTTCTCTTTCCATGTAAGTAAGTCGTCTTTTTTTGGTAACATTGCTGTTAATCTTCCCATTGCGCATGGTCCTCCAGTGACATTTGCAGGAATGTAGGTGTATGCTCTCCTTCACAGAGAAGAAACCATCCCAATGGCAATTTAGTATGGGCCCAAGAATGTTTTATTACATTTTAATGGGGGCTCAAATCTTGAAAGATTTTCACATTTAAACTGTGAAGTGCAGTTTACAAACTCAGTGCAACTTTCAGCTGGAAGCATGCCCTTAACTTTCATTCTCAGCATACCTTTTTCCCTGATTTTAGTTGTTTCTCCCCAACAATACATATTGCTGTATGTCATATTGATATTAAAGAATCTCAAAATGGTGTAATTTTTCAGAAGCATCAGGGGAGTAGGTATCTCTAACATGCAGGAGGTGAAAACTTCCTCTACTGAGGTTCCACCAGCTAGACTCACGTGGAGGCAAAAGATGACAGTAACCGTTGACTCCAAAATGTTATATACATAAGGTCTATCCAAAAGCAGTTTGTTCTCAGCAATGAAGAGGAACTTGGGACAGAGAGGATTCAGTAGCTGCCATGTCTTCCATCACATGCCAGTCCCTTATACTACGCATCACACCAGCACCGTTGTGCACTCACACAATACTTGTGTGAGTGAGCAGAGTCAGCTCATTTATAATGCTTAATAAAAATGACTTTCCCTGACTATACAGTTGTAGAGTGAGTACAACCATATGATTGGGTTAATGTCTAGATAATGGTAACCCTGTTCAATTTAGGTCTGATTACTTTGTATGCCTTACTAATCACCAACCTCCAGAGGAGGGATTGATAAGAGGGACTTCAAGGAGACATCTTGTTACAAGGAAGATAACAAGGATAGAAGAATGCCACTGACATGAAGTCAGCAAAATCCACAGTAATTGGGGTAAAGGCGGCAGGGGAAGATCAGACAACCAACTCAATTGAGGGTCTATGCAAATTGCACCCCCCCTTGTCAAGGGCATGCGTGCTGATTTACATGGTAAGCAAAGCTAATTTAAATATAACAAACCAATAGCAAGCGATATGGTGATCACCAACCAATGAATGTAAATTTGGGTGGGTTTTCAATTGTTTTTGCTAATCATGTAACAGGATAAATGCGTTGTAGTTCCTTCACGTGGTGTGCTAGCTTGGTGGAATTACGCCCTAGCACCCATCTTTGTGCAAATGTGAAATAAGTAAGTATTTTGGCTCTGTAAGCTTGGCCTATTGCACACCGGGTACCGGACCCGCCTTGTGGGACAACATAGTTGTACCATCAGCTTTGCTCCCCTAACTGCTACTCAGGGTATGTAAGATCTATGCAGTATGGGCTTGTCACCCGTTTAAAACTTAAACTTAGACCTTTTAAACAGATCATAGCCTTCTGGTAATTTTGTGATGTGAAATTCATCTGTAAGTGCTGTACCACTTACATATATTTTCTTCGCACGTTAAATATCTAACTTTTTTCCCCACCTACCTAGTTACTACAAAGCCTTTGTATTTTTCAGTCCCCAGTTCCTTTAACTGCAGGCTCCCCTTGAAGTCCCAGCTGGCCCTCAACTCACGGTGGGGGTGAAAGAACCACTGTGTTTTTCTTAGACATTGTGATGCGCCTGCAGCAGGGAGCTGTGGGAGTTCTCCGGGGATCTGAGAGGGCAGGCAGGGAGGCCGGGCTCAGCCTGGAGGGATTTGAGAAGCCGAACGCCAAATTTGCTCGCGCCGCACAGCTCCCTCTCAGTGGCCCGGTGAAACCACAGGCAAACTTCTGCTTCCGCCTGCCGAACTGGCCCTCCTAGGCGGCACCGGCAGAGTCCCAGCTGCACACCGCTGCCTTCCTACCGCTTCCCGGCTGGGCTGGCGCGGCCTGGCCTAGCCTGGCCAGCCCAGGCCCCCAGCCCCGCGGCCCCCGCACCGCCCGGCCGGGGCTGGGCAGAGCGACGGGGATGGGCGCCGGCGATCCCCGCCTCCCCTGTGGAGAGTCCCGCCCCGGGGCGGGCTCTGACGCCCGCCCCGCTGCCCCTGGCCGCCGGCGGTAGCGGCAGCGGTCGCCGTCTCGGTCCTCTTCCGCCTCTCACCGGAGCCAACTGCCGCTTGCTCCGCCTCTGCCTGCGGAGCGACTCGCCGGCGGGCCGCGCCGGGCTCGGTGAGGACGGTTGAGGACGGGTGGCGGCGGGCGGGCGGGCGTTAGTGGGGGACCCGCGGTGGGGGCCCTGCCTTCCTCCGCCTGCGGGCCCGGCGACACGGCGGCTGCGGAGAGCCGCTCCGCGGGCCGGCCGGAGGGCGGGCGGGGAGGGAGCTGCCGGCCCGCCGGTAAGGGCCGCGCCGTCCCTCCGGCCGGGCTTGGGGCGAGTGGCGGAGCCGGCGGTGCCGTCTGCTCGGTCTGGGCCGGTGAGGCCGTTCCCGGCTCTTCCCCGGGGTAGCGGGGGAGGCCGCGGGCGGAGCCGCCCGGGGCCGCGGGCAGGCGAGGGCCCAGCAGGGCCGGGGCGGCTGCGGGGCTCCCTGGGGGCGGCTGCGGGGCTCCCTGGGGGCGGCTGCGGGGCTCCCTGGGGGCGGCCGGCGGTCCCGTCCTGCCGGGCACGGGCGGCGCTGGGCGGGGGGTACCTGGTGTGGGGCGGGTCAGGCAGCGTGACGCGCGGTGGCCGGCAGGTAGTTAGCTGCTCGTCTCGTAGAACAAATTAACATCAATTAAGCGTCCTGCGAGTGGCTGAGCAAGCACAATGAGATCTGCAGGCGCGCCTTTTCGGCCCAATTGTTTGCCTCCAGAAACATCCCCCGCCCCGATCACTTTCAGCAGAAGTTTATTTACTGTCTTTCTCCATGGAGTATGGCAATCCGGGGAGGTAGGACTGAAAGATACTATTGGTGAAAAAAGAAAAAGTAATAACTTCCAGGGTTGTGGGCTCGCAGTGTGGGGAAGACGAGGTGTTTCGAGTCCCCTGTGTTAAAGTGCTGCGATAGAAGTCTAGTGCTTGCCTATGATTTTTGCTTCAGCTTTTCGGGTGGGCATTGCAAGGTATGAGGTAAGGAGCAGATGCTTGGCCTTGTGTAAGAGGGGCACCTGCAGTCGAGTATTGTGGTTGAACTGACAAACCTGTTTATATAACTAAAGAAAAAAAGGGTTTGAAAGAGGTATAGGTTGCTATTCTGCTTTAGGTTGTCTGAGTCGTGCAGTTGAAAGAATTACCTGGCTGAGAAAAAAAAGCAAGTACCCCATCAACCCTTCTTTATCAACTTTCTTCATATGCTCCGGGAAATGTGCTTCATATGCTCTTGGTATCGGTGAAAACTAGAGGCATTGGGTGGAACATGAGTAGGTTTTCCCAGCACTGGGTATGCTTCAGAAGCCCATAGGAATGCCGGAGGTTGTTTTCCTAGAAGTTGTTGTGAGGTTGACTCAACTCTTTCTAGGACCTCTGTGGTAATGTTGGGCCTTTCGCTGCTCTCTTAACTAGCCTCCTGGGATGACTTAAAAATAGAACAAAACAAACCCAGCTCATTGTGAGTCCTGATAAATATTTTCTAGCTCTTGCATCTGAGAATGATGGGAGTAAAACTTGTCACTAACATCTAAAGCTCCTTAACTGGCCTCTTACCGTCCGATTTACTTGAATTAACCAGCCAGTGTCCCAAAACATTTAGATGGACATTCCTGGCAGAGAAAGCAGACTTGTGTTAATGATCGCTTTTGTATTACTGTCCACAAAATTAAATTATTTACTCTCGATAGCTGTGCCAGTGTAAAAGTTCCCCCCGAATCTCAAAGCAAAGCCTTAGCCAATGTGCCGAGGGAGTTCTGAAGGTGTTTATCAGGAACCGTTAGTTCACTGTCTTCGTGTGGCTCGCTGCAGTGAGTCAGGTGGCTCTTCAAAGTTAAAGGATGAAGCCCTCTTTGTAGTTCAACTTAAACAGTATTTTTGTTTCAGGAAATACTATATTGTCTGATGTTTTGGCAGAAAAAAACATTACAGCATGCTTCATAGCAAGTCTGTTATGGGGTGTTTTGGTTTCCTGCTTAGTAGTAGCTAAAACTGTTTCTCCAGTTCATTGGTCTGCCAGGTTTTTAGAAGAACTTTAATTCTGTCATTTCGGTTTTGTTTTCTACTTAAAGCACTTTGAACTTAAAGATGCTTTTTCTCTCTTCCCCCTTCCTACCACTCTTCCACAAAAATAATTGTAGATCAGTAAAATACTCTGTTCTGCAGGAGGCTGTCGTTCGAACACTGGCTTTTTAGAAGCCAGCAAGTTACTGTCTTATGTGTTTCCTGCTGGCAAATGTGTTTTGGCAGTAGAACATTTTTGTATCTGTTCCTAAATATTACATAAAACAATGCTTCCCAGCTCTTTTGTTTGCATTTTTTTGTGAGGGAAAAACGATCGAAAGGGGCCTGTTGTGTTCACTTAGTCACCTTTGATGGAGTAGGGGTGTGATGGTGCCCCTGGCCAGGTGAGGGTGTGTGCTCCTCAGGCAGTCCTTCTCCATAGTGGACCAGCTGAGCTGCTTACTTTGACCTTCTGAGCCGTCACCTGGGTCTAGTGACTTTCAGCTGTGGGTTGCAAACAAGGGAAGTGGTTTCTTAAATTCTGTATGCACTGAGCTTGTTACAGAACATTCTGAAACACAAGGCCAAAAATAAGTGGAAAGAATGTAAAGAAGATGCTTTGTAATGAATGCACTTGGTATTTAGACATATTAAAGATAAAAACTGTCTCCACTAGCTAACAATAAAGATTAACACAAGGATGAATTCTAGAAAAACAGACTAGAGTGCCAAAATAGTATCCTAAGGCTGACCTGCCTCATTATTATGTGAAAACCACACCTCTTAGCTAGAAAAAGCCCCCACCCCAAATAAACCCCCCTACTCTCTGGGCACGTGTAGGGAATTAAAGAGAACTCTAAGATGGAGTAACTAACTATTGGTTAGTACCTTTCTTAAGGGGTGGGACCAGTAAGTGTAACTAACTTCGTTAACTGTTTTAAATACTTGTCATGATTCCAACTGGGTGTGCTAGCTTTGTGGAGTTACCACCTAGCACCCACCTTTGCGCAAATGTGAAATAAAATACCTCTGCTCTGTGTGTGAATTGGCGTCTTGCACACTGGGTAAATGAAACCAAGTTTTGGGACAACAAGCTTACTCAGCTTCATTTGCTGCAACCATGAGCAACATATCAGTGGGTTGGATATGTGTGAATTTGTCACAGTGTTTGTGGTCTCTCCTGGTCCTAATCAATGCAATAATTAACCTGTTAGTTTGATGTTGAGCTTTTCTTTTTGCTGATGACTAATAATCAACAAGTGGGCACAGGAGGGAGATCAATACTCCCCACCTACTGATTTAAAAGGGGTCAGGAGGGAAGGCATAAGACAGCAACGGAAGAGTAAATGGAGCAGAAGGCCAAGAAGGGGCCATTCAGCTATATTAATTTCTAGAGCAGCTCATGCTTTGCTAAGCCTGACTATGAGGGCTTGTGAGAAACCGTAAAGCTTGCTGGTGACTCTTAAGAGGAGGAAAAAAAAAAGACAAGGAAAAATGGTGAAAACACGTTACGGTTGTTAGCGTTAGGTGATTGCTATTCTTTGCCTTCATGAACTGATACTGGGCACTAATAAAAGCAAGCAGTTGCTTCACAGCAAATTGGACTTCAAAACCTGCCAGGAGATCTTCTGATGTATTATTAGTAATCAGGGACATAGGAAACTGTCCAGTGATATTGTTGGTGCAGGTCATTGTTACTTTGGTAAAAGTACTGCTTGCAGCTTAATGACTATTGTCCATTCTAGGAGCAAAGACCAGTAAGGAGCTCCTGCTCTTCCAGTGGGTGCTATACATCTGTCTGAAGGGACACACTAACAAGATTGCTGAAGTAAGTGATCTTACTTTTTTCAAAAAAATTGGAAATGTGGAAGCTATTTTGTTATCTATAGTCTGGTTCATCCTGAAGCACCACAAGTAGCAGCATCAGTGCAACTGAAGATGTAGAAATGGGGAAGAAAATGGGGTTGGGGAAAATTTAAATTTCTGAACCTGTCTTTGCCACTCAAAGTCTTTCTAAGCTGTACTTAATACTGTTACAGGTTTTTGAAGGACTCTAGTACTTTCCCATTGCTGACAGGGAATGGATTTTTGCTTTTTCACGTGTTTGATTGCTAGACACTACTAGGATCTTTCTGACTATTATTTGTGTTTCTGATAAACATGAGAGTTGTAAGTTCTTAACAGTTTCGAAACTGCAAAGGGCAGTGAAAATGTAAACCAAAAAAAGCTGTGGGATTTAATACTTGGAGGAATTGCAAGGAAGATCATTTAATGAGTGAAGGCATTGATAATGTAACTTACAGTATATAGGAAACTTCACAAATCAGCAGAGAAGAAAAGCATTATCACAGGTGTACTTTTTTAAAAAACACTCCTGTGATCTTGAAGCTAGTAATATGCCTTATTCCTGGTATAAATGGTGTCCGTAAAATGCAAATATACCGAAGAGCTCTTCTACTATGTGCTGGGGAAAGATTACTATTATTCTCCGTGGCTGAAATTCAATTAGCTCCTTAATTTGCATTTCAGTCAGTGTTCTATACGTAGATTGCAAACTTTTCTCCAATTAGTAGTCATTAGGTGTTGAATGATTTGAGAGCAATACTTTTAAAAGGAGGTATAACTACTGAAGATGTAAGACAGTTCTTTGAATGTGCCTTAAAACTTGGGGAGAACTTGGAAAGTCTTCAGAGATTGAAGTGCATTTCATGGTTACTCTGCATTTCACAGTGGTTTCCATAAGAACGATAAATAGAAATCTGCAGCTGTAGCACAGGGGTGTAGGTATCTTCTAAAAAATGTCATTCCATCCAAGAAAAAGTGTCTTTGGACTGTGCTTTGTCATTAGCTGACTTCTTCTATCATAGTAATGTAACTAAAAAGCACGAGCTACAGATGTATACTTATAGGTATATATTTCAACTATATACATGAACTATACTACAGAGGCAAGGATATTCCCATATAAAGAAGTCTGATGCTACTATTAGAAAAGCTTTCATCTGTCTGAATAGAATATTAGGAGATGTTAATTTGTGTGAGGAATCTGATCCCTGTTACTAATGCCTTTTTTCCTGCAAGTCTGATTTTGT
Organism: Gavia stellata; assembly: GCF_030936135.1. Taxonomy (NCBI): domain Eukaryota; kingdom Metazoa; phylum Chordata; class Aves; order Gaviiformes; family Gaviidae; genus Gavia; species Gavia stellata. The sequence continues at coordinate 67,134,779 of NC_082597.1, read as the reverse complement.
GTTAAAAATTGCTTTCTTGTGCTTGCAGCTATTAGTCAAAAGTGAACATAATTTTTCCGCTGAGGCGTGTAAGCCATAAATGCTTGGTTGAGACCATCAAGTGATCAAATACAATCTTGAAGATTTCATTTTGTTCTGAACAGTGATGTCTCTTTTGCTGATGTTGGTATGTTGCCTGCTATCATGGAGAACTAGAATTTTAAAACTCCTTGTGAGGCATGGCTCTTCCAAATGCCTGGAGTCCATGGTGCTAGCAGAAAATTCACTCTTTATCTTTCAGAATAATCTCTTTTTGAGCTTCATTTAGATGCTGCTTATGACAAATTCAGATTTTTCTGTATCTAGCACTTCTGATTGTTGATAAGTGGCATGGTGTTTATCTGTGTTGTTCCTGGTGAGAAGAATGGCCTCTTACCAGCTGCCCTCTGGCTGTGACTGCAATTCCTGTGACTCTTGAGGCAGTGTTGCTGGGTGGGATTCTACAGCTGTAGGATTGTGGATCAGGTCCATTGCCAAGTGCCATGGAGTGCTTTTCCCTTGTTTTTTGACTTTTGTACTATCTCTGAATAAGTTTTTCAGTTGAATTATAGAACTGTAATTTCTCAAGTTGTTATTAACTGCCTGCTACAAGAAACGTAATTTAAGTACAATCTGAAGGGTATTAAACAATTACGGGTAGTGTAGTGTGCAGAGGTCTGTGTAGTGAAAGGCACCCACGAAAGTTATCAACCATTGTCTTTTAAATCTTATATTCAGCATAAACTGGAGAAAATTGACCAAGATTTTTAACAGTTAATCATTTTATTGACCAATTTTGTGTACACAAGTGACACATGCATACGGGAGTATTGGGTCATATACTTTGCTACTGGTCTGTTGTTGGTCAAGTGTCTTGGGTTTTCCTCCTGCTCTGGCTAGTTCAGCTTGAAATTACACTTACACACCCACACACATTGGCATAAATCCACTATGGGAAAATACAAATGCACTGAGGTCCCTTTAATTACTGACTCTTGGACCTCTTGCACATCCCGTGGTCTCTCCAGTTGCTCCTACATACATAGCCCTGTGACCTGCAGCTCCTTTTCCAGTTGCTGGCACCCAGACTTTCCCTGCATGCCAGTCTGTCTAGTTTTGTCACTGAGACCTCCAAGCCTGGTGATCTCTTCTCCAGGTGCTGGCACCCTGGTCTTTTCAGTTGCTGACCTTAAACATATGAGCTATGAGGCTCTGGTCCCGACTGGCCCTTGCTTACATGTGACCAGCCCCTTTTATTCCCCCTCTCTATTTCCCTCTCTCGTTGTTCTTACACATCCCCCTTTCCCCCACACTTGATCCTTTCCCTAAGCATTCCTTAAGTTTTTAATAGTCCTGCAGCCCTGTCTCAAATATCCCTGTTGAAACACAATTTCAGGTTTGTGCCATAAATATTAAAATTGCCATGACTGATATATCAATGGAAATATGCGAGAAAGCAGCAGAAGAAATAGCAGACCAAGAGTTAAAAGAATGGCCTGTGTTGCCAGTGAAGGAGCACCATTTCCAGGACACTGTTCCCAGCAATAAAATTGGGGAATGTGTTGAGTGTAAGGGTATGTGGAAGGTGGTGAGAGCATCTGCTTCGTTAAGGTTATCTGCTCAAGGACCTTTTCAGTGCAAAAGGAGACTGTAAGGGGGAAGGAATAAACCAAATGTTCAGAGACAAACCTGACGGACAAACAATGCTGGGGATAATAACAAGAAGCAAACCTCTTCAGCTATGCTAATTGATAAGAGTATGTGGGATGGGAGAGTGTTTATTTCAGCAAGATTATCTGATCAAGGACCTTGTCAAATGGGATTATAGGGAAAAGAGGGAAGCAATAAAGAAAACTTAGAGAGATAAACCTGACAGGCAAATGTGAAGGAGACAGAAGAAACAAACCTTGTCAGTCTTGCTAATTGATGGGCCATTGAGAAACTGTAGGTAAACCTAGACTTTTAAACTGATTAGAGTGCAAACCTGGGAGTCCCATGTGTGGGTGGGAGGAAGAGGATGGTGGAACTATGCAGAGGGGGAACAGATGGAAGAGGGTATGAGACTCGTGTGTAAACCGTGGCTGGTCAGGAGGTCTGTCTGACTGAGCCCTGCGCCTGATCCCTGCAGGCAGCCCTATCTTCTGAAATCCTTTCTTAACTATCTCTCTGCATAGTCTCACTCTCTGCCCCCTGTGTGTGAGTGCTGCAAGGACTAGGTGCCAGTTGATAACTGGGCCAGCAAGTGGAGTCAGACTGGAGGTGTAGGCACCTCTGGGCCATGGCGCCAGCAACTGGAGCGAGAGGGTATCTCAGCGTCAGTAATTGGAAGGACCATAGCTCTTGGGAGCATCCCCACAGGTCCCACAGACTTTGTCTGGAGTGCCAGCTACTGGGGGGACAGATGTGAGTGGATTTGGTGCCAGCAACTGGGGTTGGACTGGGGGTGTAGGCACCCCTGGCCTGTGGTGCCAGCAATTGGAGTGAGTGGGAGCCTCAGCAGGGTGAGTGGAGTGAGTGAGGGGCTCAGCACTGGTGGCTGGAGTGGGACTGTGGGTCATGGCCCATGTGCCTGATGCTGGCTGCTGGTGAGGGTGTGTAGGGCATATCTTCCTCAAAGTCAGTGTGTGGGGTTTGCCTGTATAGTTTGCTAGCCGACTTCAAGGTGGACTAGCTGGTGGGTAGGAAGCCTGGGGTCCAGACAGGGGTATCAGATGGGCAGAGGGTCCATGCTGGTATTTGGGGGGGATCTGTGAGTGTGGAGTGCTTATGAAACACTAGTTTCTAGTGCTTTAAACTAGATTTGAACGGGGAAAGGGATAAAACCAGGCTTGCTGAAGATAAGCTTGGGGGTGGCATGCCAACGTTTGAGGGGTGGTGTGCTGGCAAGGACCTTTGGACTGCCATCTCAGAGGAGGTAGGGGATGGGGACCCATGCGGCAGCAAAGACATAGGAGTTGTTGATGTGCTAGAAACCAGGGAAGCGCCTGAGTTTAGTCACATAGGAATTAGGGCTTCTCCTCCCAAAGAGGTGGCAGGATTAATAGACCAACTAAAGTGCATCTATACCAATGCACACAGCATGGGCAACAAACAGGAGGAGCTGGAAGCCATTGTCCAGCAGGAAAACTATGCTATAGTGGCCATCATGGAAACATTGTGAGACGACTCGCGCAACTGGTGTGCTCCACTGGATGGCTACAAACTCTTCAGAAGGGACAGGCAACAACAGAGGAGAGGCAGTGGGGTAGCCCTGTATGTCAAGGAGTGTTTTGATTGTCTAGAGGTTAACGATGATGATGATAGGGTTGAGTGTCTGTGGTTAAGAATCAGGGGGAAGGCCAACAAGGCAGGTATCGTGGTGGGAGTCTGTTATAGACCACCCAACCAGGACGAGGAGGCAGACAAAATATTCTGTAAACAGCTGGGAGAAGTCGCATGACCGCTAGCCCTTGTTCTCATGGGGGACTTCAACTTACCAGATGTTTGCTGGAAATACAATATGGCAGAGAGGAAACAGTCTAGGAGGTTCCTGGAGTGTGTGGAAGATAACTTCCTGACACAGCTGGTGAGCGAGCCAACTAGGGAAGGCGCTCCGCTGGACCTGTTGTTTGTGAACAGAGAAGGACTTGTGGGGGATGTGACAGTGGGAGGCTGTCTTGGGCACAGTGATCTTGAAATGATAGAGTTTTCGATTGTCAGAGAAGTAAGGAAGGGGGATCAGCAGAACTGCCACCTTGGACTTCTGGAGGGCTGACTTTGGCCTGTTTAGGAGCCTGGTGGACAGAGTCCCTTGGGAGGCAGTCCTGAAAGACAAAGGAGTCCAGGAAGGCTGGACACTCTTCAAGAAGGAAATCTTAAAGGCCAGGAGCAGGCCGTCCCCATGTGTCAGAAGATGAGCCAGCGGGGAAGAAGACAGGCCTGGCTGAACAGAGAGCTTTGGATGGAACTCAGGAAAAAAAGGAGAGTTTATAGCCTTTGGAAGAAGGGGCAGGCAACTCAGGAGGACTACAAGGATGTTGTGAGGTTTTGCAGGGAGAAAATTAGAAGGGCCAAAGCCCAACCAGAACTTAACCTGGTGTCTGCTGTAAAAGACAACAGCATATGTTTCTATAAATACATTAGCAACAAAAGGAGGGCTAAGGAGAATCTTCATCCTTTACTGGATGCAGGGGGAAACATAGTGACGAAGGATGAGGAAAAGGCTGAGGTACTTAATGCCTTCTTTGCCTCAGTCTTTAGTAGTAAGCCCAGTTGTTCTGCGGGTACCCAGCCCCCTGAGCTGGAAGATAGCGATGGGGAACAGAGTGAAGCCCCCACAATCCAAGGGGAAATGGTTAGCAACCTGCTACACCACTTAGACACCCACAAGTCTATGGGGCCAGATGGGATCCACCCAAGGGTACTGAGGTTGCTGGCGGAAGTGCTCACCAAGCCACCTTCCATCATCTACCAGCAGTCCTTACTACCCGGGGAGGTCCCAGTTGACTGGAGGTTAGCAAATGTGATGCCCATCTTCAAGAAGGGCTGGAAGGAGGATCCAGGGAACTACAGGCCTGTCAGCCTGACCTCGGTGCCAGGGAAGGTTATGGAGCAGATCATCTTGAGTGCTGTCATGCGGAATGTACAGAACAACGGGGCAATCAGGCCCAGTCAGCATTGGTTTATGAAAGGCAGGTCCTGCTTGACCAACCTGATCTCCTTCTATGACCGGGTGACCCACATAGTGGATGAGGGAAAGGCTGTGGATGTTGTCTACCTGGACTTCAGTAAAGCCTTCGACACTGTCTCCCACAGTATTCTCCTGGAGAAGCTGGTGGCTCATGGCTTAGACAGGTGCACTCTTCGCTGGGTTAAAAACTGGCTGGACAGCCGAGCCCAGAGAGTTGTGCTGAATGGAGTGAAATCCAGCCAGCGGCCGGTCACAAGCGGTGTCCCCCAGGGCTCAGTATTGGGGCCAGTTTTGTTTAATATCTTTATCAATGATCTGGATGAGGGGATTGAGTGATCCCTCAGCAAGTTTGCAGATGACGCCAAATTGGACGGTTGTGTTGATCTGCTCAAGTCGGAAGGCTTTGCAGAGGGATCTGGACAGGCTGGATCGATGGGCCCAGGCCAGTTGTGTGAGGTTCAACAAGGCCAAGTGCCGGGTCCTGCACTTGGGTCACAACAACCCCATGCAACGCTACAGGCTTGGGGACGAGTGGCTGGAAGGCTCCCCCACAGAAAAGGACCTGGGGGTGTTGATCGACAGCTGGCTGAATATGAGCCAGCAGTGTGCCCAGGTGGCCCAGAAGGCCAATGGCACCCTGGCCTGTATCAGAAATAGTGTGGCCAGCAGGAGCAGGGAAGTGATCGTGCCTCTGTACTCGGCTCTGGTGAGGCCGCACCTCGAATCCTGTGTTGAGTGTTGGGCCCCTCACTACAAGAAGGACTTTGAGGTGCTGGAGCGTGTCCAGAGAAGGGCGACGAAGTTGGTGAGGGGTCTGGAGCACAAGTCTTATGAGGAGTGGTTGACAGAACTGGGGTTGTTTAGCCTGGAGAAGAGGAGGCTCAGGAGAGACCTTACCAGTCTTTTATAATTACCTGAAAGGGGGTTGCACAGAGGTGGGTGTTGGTCTCTTCTCCCAAGTGACTAGTGACAGGACTAGAGGAAATGGCCTCAAGTTGTGGCAGGGAAGGTTTAGGCTGGATATTAGGAAAAACTTCTTCACCGAAAGGGTTGTCAGACATTGGAACAGGCTGCCCAGGGAGCTGGTTGAGTCACCATCCCTGGAGGTATTTAAAAGACGTGTAGATGTGGCACTTAGGGACAAGGTTTAGTGGTGGACTTAGCAGTGTTAGGTTAACAGCTGGACTTGATGATCTTAAAGGTCTTTTCCAACCTGAATGATTCTGTGATTCTAAGTGTGTGCATCTGTTTGCTAGTGAGTATCAAGCTGAACCAGCTGGCAAGTAGGAGATCCTTTGAAGTGGGTAAGAGGGCCTGGGATTCATGCAGGGGTATTGGATGGGCAGAGAGGCTGTACCAGTACTTGAGGGATCCATGAATGTGTGTGTGCTTGTGACTGTAGAGAGTGGTTTTTTGTGGGTTTTGGAGAGATACTCAATCCTGACCAGCCAAAGAGGAGGAAAGGGACTCGCCTGTCTATACTTCTGTTTTATGTGAGTCATATATATAGGTACTGTTGAAGACAGCACCTTGTCTGTGGCTGGCTGTGTCAGTGTCCTGTGTGTGTCTCTGGGATGCATGCTCAGCCTTGCTACTGGTTGAACCTGCAAATAGGAAAGCAGCAGCTGTGTCCGTGTGCCTGCAACACCTGGGTCTCCAGGCTGGGCTCCAGCCTCAGGGCAGGAGGAACCACCAGGCCACAGAGCTGCTGGAGATGGTCGCTTACATCCCTTAACAAGCACTGGGGCTATGCTAATGAGATAATTTGAAGAGGATAATTTTGATAGGTTTGGTTTTAATGGCTGTTGCTTAACAGAAAAATCTCTCTCCTATTTCTTCATCTGGTCCTGTTTGTTCTGAGCGCTCTTCCTGCTGTGCTAGATTTGGGCCCTGAGGACTTTGGGAATGAAGTGTGTTCACTTAAAACAAAGAACAGAAACCCAAAACAAACAAAAAAACCTGCTAACAAACTGACTCAGAAATACTGTTGGATAATACTGAATAAAGTCACATTAAAAGTCCTGGTGGTTGGAGGAGACAATGCTAAGAACACAAAGGAAGACTGGGAGAAGAGCCTGATTCAACATTAAGTTCATGGGCGTGAAACTAAAACAGGCTGATCCAATAACCATTTTTGTAACGCTCATCTGTAGCAGTAGATGGCATTAGAACAGCAAAGCCAATAGGTGAAAGTGAGAAATACACTGTTGGAAATGGTGGGATGGGAAGCTGCAAAGAGAAGTAACTAGCCTTCATATGCTTAAAGTTACTGTAACTAACCTGTGATTGTCAATCTGATACATAGGTAATTTCTAACAAATTATCCCCTACGTAGCTGCTAAGAAGCCTTGTGGCAAGAAAACCCCTGTGTGCTGGTGCTGCTGTGACATCTAAAACACAGTTATAAACTGAGGAAAATGATAATTCTTGGTGTGTATGTACTCTTTCCTTTGGGCACATGTTTGGTTGATTCGGGCCATGTTGTACCACGGGTGTGGGTCTGCTAAGCTGCTCTAATCGTTCTATACCGTATGTCAAACATACTGAGTTAGTTTAAATGCTTTCAGTTAACTGAGACTGGCTACTAAAAGTCCAGAAGCAGAAACAGCGGAGCAAAGTCGTGCTGGCCTGAAGCTGAACTTTTGTCCTTTCAGTTCTTGGAAGCTTGTGTTTGCTGAACTCCATGTCCTGGAGAGGTGGGAAACAACCAAGATCAGAGTGGCTGGCATTGAAATACGTATGTTTGGTGTTCAGAGTTTTGGTCCAATTAAAGGAAGTTTTTAATAGTGAATAAGAATATTTTATAACTATTGTGTGTGTCTCAGTTACATTTGTCACAGGGGAGATTTAGACCACTTAACCACCACCAAAGGTAGCAGCAAAAGTGGTTTTGTTGAAGTAAGCTGTTTAAAAGTGAGGCTTAAGAAAGTCCAATGGCAAGGTTCAATGTATTAATTGCTGTAGAGAAGATATTATAATAATAATAATTCAAAAATACCAATACAAAATCTTAATGCCCTGTGATACAAGGTTGTGTGTGATATCGGTCACTTACCAAAGATCTGCAGTTGGTAAGGGGTCTCTAAACCTCAAGGAGTAACCCTGAGAAGCGTCCCAACTCAAGGGGAGATCTCTGCCATGCAGCCAGCTGCTTATCAGGGAGAGCTCGAAAAGGATCACTCAGGCTGTCATATTTATGGAATAAAGTGGTTGGCTCGTAGTCAAATAACGTGTGATGGAAAAGGTAAGCATGAGACTCCTTGTACCCACAACTTCATTTGTTCCTTGACAAATGAGTCTTGGAAGAGCCGCCTGCTATTCATGTGTTAACCGCATGATTAGTTTTCCGGTTTCCCAGCTCATATGCATCAAAGCTCACCATGTCACCCTGTTCCTTTGTGGGTTTTCAAAGAACAGGTTGGAACTAGAGAAGTTCTTGACCCGGTCATGGCCTAGGCCTTTACTTCCTTGGGAGCCTGAACCAAACTATCACTAGGTTGGTCAAGGAGTTGAGTGTATCTGTCACACTCTACCCTATGACTACATTCAATCCACTTTATCGATTCATAGGGTAGTAGTATGGTTACCTCTTGTCTCTGTCACAAATATGTGGTGTATTGCAGATCAGTGGTAAGGGTACAATTATTTGATGACTTGCTTAGCTTAAGTGCTACAATTAATGCTAATTATATACCATTGCACATACAGAATCAGTTGATTGCATGTTTTACATGTTGGATTAACATAATTTGTTTCGTTATTTGCCCAACTTTGATATACAGAATGATTATAAGCAATAAACACAAAGTCAAAACTAACAAAACTGCATCTGGATGTAATATCAAATTCAAAGCTCCAGTTGCTGTTTGTAACCATTCAAGATCATAAATATACACAGCCGTTGCTGACATAGACGAGTACTGTCTCAGTGTGTTTGTCAGGGTGTACTGAGAAATGTCAGACTCCTCTAGGGGGATTAAGGCACATATCAGAGGTTCCAGAGGAATTCCCTTCACACACGAGCCCCATCCTAAGGAATGTGTGGACGAGGCGTTGTGGGACATGGTTTAATGGGCATGGTGGTGTTAGTTGATGGTTGGACTTGATGATCTTACAGGTCTTTTCCAACCTTAGTGATTCTGTGAAATCCTAGATCGGGGATGCAAGCTTCAATGTCTACCTATTGTCATCCTTTATTTCTCTGCCAGGCCTGTTGTTATGATCCATGGGATGGATCACAGATCTGTCTTGGTGTAAAGCCAGAGATATGATAGGGTAGATTCATTCAGTAGTAGCATCTCCTATAGTCAACACATAGGCAACAGTTAAGTCTGCATTTGTGCTATATGTAAGGTTTACTAAGAGCTGCCACGCTTGCAGGTGTCATTTGGTTTCAGGACATTCCGCGCAACTTTTATGAGTTTCAGCAGGTGGGATTCTGCCGTCACCTTCTCTTAAGATTACAGCTACTGCAGCTCGGACCTTTGCTTGGGCTTGAAGGCAGCTCAGAGCTGAGGAAATGTTAACTTGGGTTACCCCTAAAGGTTTAGTAATAACATGCTATCACTGTGTTTTGGACATTCCCATAAAGGTAAAATGTGGTCAACCAGTGTCCTAATCCCTATTGAAGTAATGAAAACTGTAAGGAAGAGTGAAGATTTTGCAGTGAGGTAGTCACTGGGTCTAGCTTATTAGCTGGGGCTTCTGCATCTGTACTGTCAAGCACTCCAAATAGCCTATAAGGACTCCGTGTGTATGTTCTACTGAGGTGGGGCACAGCTGTGGAGTGAGACTAGCCATCTGTCCTAAGTGGTAGACAAGAAGGGGGTCACACCGAGTTCAGTCTAGATATGCTGGTTAGCAGTGTTAACTCTGTCTGTTTTAAGGACCAGCTAGGATTCAAAGGTAGCTGTTGCATATGGTTTTTCCAAATCACATATAAGTACCTACTTGTTCAGAGGGGGCCATGAAGATTATCAGGAGGCTGGAACACCTCGCCTATTGAGGACAGGCTGAGAGAGTTGGGGTTGTTTAGCCAAGAGAAGAGAAGGTTCTGGGGAGACCTCAGAGCAGCCTTCCAGTACCTAAAGGGGGCCTGCGGGAAAGATGGGGAGGGACTCTTTATCAGGGAGTGTAGGGATAGGACGAGGGGTAATGGTTTTAAACTGAAAGAGGGTAGATTTAGATATTAGGAAGAAATTCTTCACCAAGAGAGTGGTGAGGCACTGGAACAGGTTGCCCAGAGAAGTTATGGATGCCCCCTCCCTGGGAGTGTTCAAGGCCAGTTTGGATGAGGTTTTTTGAGCAACCTGGTCTAGTGGAAGATACCCCTGCCCATGGCAGGGGGGTTAGAACTAGGTGATCTTTAAGATCCCTTCCAACCCAAACCATTCTATGATTTTATTCTTCAGTAATGATGGGGAATGGAGTTGAGGGTAAGTTAGGAAGAATAGTTGGAGGGTTGGTTGCGGTGAGCTCAGGAAGGGAAGTACTAGTGGGACTCAGACAAGAGAATAGTATTAAACTTAGTGACTAAAGCTTTAACCTAAAGGCACACAATGTCAACAGAGTGAGAAAGGTATAAGGGACATGCCACAGAAGAGTTGGTACAGGCACATGGCACACTGATTGTTGGACCAGTATAATGTTTGCTGGTCTTTCCATAGGCTGTGGGTAGCTAATTGCTGAAAGAGACCAGTTCTTCTGCACTTGGGCCTGTGTCACTAGCCTGTGTGACAGTTTGTGCCACGTTTGATGGGAGACGTATTTTATTTCATAGTGTGCTGCAACTCTGACTGAAGCTTTAGCAGCAGGATGACCCCAACACTTGTGCAACCAGAGAGCTACCACAGTGGTTCTGTGGTCCAGGTTAGAGGTTTGGGCTAAAATTTCCTCAGTTTCATCTGCTACTATTGAGCTGCGGTTGGCTTTATCATAGGTGTCAGTGTTTGCCACCACTGCCACCCCTCTGTCACAGCAGTGACATCTGCTTGGGCATTCCATATGGCCTTGGCCATGGGGTAAGCAGAATGGGAATCAATGTGGCCAACAGCCAAAGCATATGAGTGCACACAGTCCTGTATTTATGCACAAAGTCAGCCCCAAATTTCCCCGGAGTGGATGTGGAAGGAGTGTGCTTTCCAAGAGGGAAGCCAGTTGGTGCACCCAGCAAGAACAGCCCAGGAGTTGATGTAGACCTGGTCTTCAGAGGAGTGAATGACTAAACAAAGGGCTAGGAGTTCAGCCATCTGGGCACTATCATGGCAATCGGGTGTAACAGCTTGGTCATCTGCAGTATGAAAAGCAGTGGCCTGCCCAAACCGGGCATTATGGTGAAGGATTGTGGAGGCTTCTGTAAACCAGACATCCTTCTGTGAGGTGTTGACAGGATAGGCTTCTGTAATAGGTAAGTCTGAGGGATCATCTGCAGCTGGAGGAAAGGGAGGTGAGAATCATATGGTTGGGGCCTAAAGGTTGGATTCTGATGGCAGAGGTACCACAAACCCAACATTAAATGGTAATGGATTGTGCACGTCCTTCAGGGAAAAGAATGTGTGAAGGACGTTGTGAAGCATAGGTTGTAAAACCATTCAGTGTAAGGGGGCGATCCATGAAGAGTTTGTCAATATCAGGAAGAGCAAGGAAGGTTGCGTGTAAAGCATGCTCCCATTTCCCATCTGAGGCTTGCGCATTTTGCCATCCCGTGCTGCCAAAAAGGATTGGTTTAGATGTAGGGTCCTTGGGACCTGTTTCCTGGAACAGTCACCACCAAGCAGTTTGCAGTGTGCTGGACCCTGTGTTCTAGTCCACCAGTAGGAGTGAGGGCTCCCAAATACCAGTACTGTTGAATACTTGTAGGAGAAGGGTTAGGGCCTGTTGGTGACTCATGGTCCAGTCCCAGGTGGAATGTGTGCACATCAAGGAATAGAGAGGATGGCCTAGCTGACTAAAACCCGGGCCTTGTCACGACAAAAGTTTAAAGAGCCTAGGAGTCTCTGATGTTTGCATGTGGAAGAGAGAGTAAGCTGGGTAAAGAAAACATTGCAAAACACTTTCTGGAATACCTTTGGTACTGGCATACAAGAAGACTCCTTTAAAAAGAACCCAAACACCTTACATTCTGGGCAGAACCCTGGCATTTATCAGGAGGAGTATAAAGTTGCTGGTGTTCCTTGAGGTCTGAAATTGGGAGTCTTGTCTTGTGCAACAGATTCCTGTCTATGTCTGCCTAGGAAAATGTCATCGATATACTGGTGGTGAGAGACATCAGGATTGGGAGAAATTTCAGCTAATGTTGATGCTAAGATATCATGAGCAATGGTAGGACTATAGCAATAGCCTTGAGGTAAATGATTAAAGGTATAATGAATGCCATTCCAAGTACAAGCAAGGTGAGCTTGGTCATCCAAGTGGGTGGGACACTGGAAGAACATGTCTTTGATGTCCAAACCCGCTATGCATAGGTAAGAGGAAAGGTAAATGGCACTGATTACTTTGGCAGCTACTGGGACTGCAAGTATGAGGCAGAGAGGAGGCAGAATTTATGCCTTGGTAGTCACTAGTCAGATGCCAAGACCCATTGGGTTTGTGCATTGGTCAGATGGGGCTGTTAAAACGGGGGAGTGGGTGCAAGTGGATATTCCCTATTTTTCCAGTTCTGTGAGAAGGAAGGTAATGAGTTTCGGGGCTTGCAGGTTCACAGGGTGTTAACAGCATGGGTCATTGGAGGTGGGGGAGGTGCTTCTTGGAGTACCCAAACTAGTGGGAATTTTGATTTGGAAGTACCAAGAGACTGTACCTTCCCTTGAGCATCATGGAAGGTCTGGTCTCTGGGACCATGTGGTGCTGGGCACTGTGCCTGTAAGGCTAGTGCCCGTTGATGTTAATGGACTCTGAGTGGACCAGGACCCTTCTTGACTTGCTGCTGGGCCTCAAGAGGGATGACAACCCGATAGGGCTTCATCTGCCGCAGGGGCTATGTCTAAAGTGTGACTGGTAACCAGCCTGCCTGTTCTTAATTCCAAATCTGTGGGACTGGCCCAGGAAATAGTCAGGGGACCTTGGTCATCTTGGGGCCCTTATCTTTGAGCATATGCTAGTGATGCCTGAAAGGTAGAGTCAATATTTCCCACTGGAGTTTGTAGTTGGATTCCAGACCCTAAAGGAGGGTGCAGGCTTGTGTTTCTGAAATTCAGATGGTATTCTCCCGTCACGTGACACATTTGCAGGACGGGTTAAATAACCCACAGTAATAGATTTGTGATAGTGCTCACTTAATTTGGCTAGGTCTATGCCTGTGAAAGAGCACATAGAGTTGCGATGCCTCCATTAGCATCATATTAATTTTTAATAGTTGGTCTGATTTGTAAGTCCAGTCAGGCTTCAAGAAGGGAGGAATTTGACATGTAATTATCTGAAGTCAAACTGAACCAAGTATTTCTGTCCCAGTTGTATGGATCGATATATAAATCTTCATGTATTTTTGTTTCAGAAACTCTCCTTTAGGCAGCTTCCAGCCACCTCTCCATTTTTTCCTGGGCAGGTACTGCCACCATGGGAACCATGTGGCACACTCATTTCTCCACAGTCATCTGAAGGCTTCTAACACAGGCAGTGGGTGAGAGCCCAAGTGTCCTGCTGGGCTTGAGATACTCTTCTCTAGGGAGGCAACTTGTGCTTCAGCTGCTTTCAAATGATGCTCAGTATTTCTAAGACCATGAGCTAAGAGAAATAGGCAGGGTAACTTTCCTGTCATGCTTTTGTCTTTCTGACTTTCTCTAATTAAAGAAGGGAAGGGAACAGGTAGTTCCCTCTGTAAGAGCATCTGGTGCCCACAGGTGGGGCAAGGCCCCAAAACAGTCAGTTTGAGCATCTGCTGCAAGGCTGGGGCCAGGCACGATGCCGTGTACTGCATCCCTCTGCTGACATCAGAGTGGAGAGGCTTGAGGCAGCCTGGTAGGGTTGCAGATTTGGGATATAGTAACAGACACCAGACCAACAGCTTTAGGGATAAACAGTTTATCTCAAAATAACAGTACAGTAACAAATATCAATCAGTAATACACTTATCTGGGTCAAAATGACAGTAAATCCAGTAATTCACTAATACTGGGCTAAACTTAATTCAGTAAATCCAACTTAATCCAAAACTCAATATTGGGGTCTGCAAAGACTTGCATGAGCATGGTTATCAGGCAGGCCAGCAGGAAGCAGGGCAGGACTTCTTCAGATGAGAGACTCAACCAGCCAATGGGCCTGGATAATTACAAATTTTCTAGCCGGACTGTCCTGCTTCTATTGTTGAGTTGTGGAAGCACTATCTGGACTTGCTAGCCAGGCTTCGCATCCCACATCTGCTCCCCTCTGCCGCTTCTTTCCTTGTGTGCTCAGAAATACCGTATAATACAGTACTAACCCCACATTTCCCCCCCCCTTCCTTATGTGACTCAGCGGGGGAAAGCGTGGTCATCATGTCCTAGCTGTGCAATGCCAGGACTGATGTCTATGCCACACATACCCCTAAGGGCGTCAGATGCAGAGAAGAGTTCGGTCATGGAGTCTCTTTGTCTCTAGTTTCTCTTTGAAATGGAAATACTGTGTTCTTTTCAGAAGTTGTGAAATTTCAAATGACTGAAACTAGAAAAGCAGTGTGGAAGGAGAGTTTGTAGGGCTAAAACTGCATGTTGCAGAGAATTGATCTCTCTCTTGGTTGTGCTACAGAGTTCTGGTGGGAAGATAGGAAAGTCATGCAACTAAGTGCACTGTAGAAGTTGTTAGTCTTGTATATTTTGTGAGGTTTTGTGCAGAGCTCCAGCTTGCTGCTGAGCAGTCCAGTGACTCACAGAAGGTCAGATCCAAAGCAGCAAGCGTTAAGAAGGAAGGGTTGCCCAGCCATGCCTGAGGGTGAGTGGACAGGAGTCTTTGGCAAGAAAGAGAAGTAGATGGGCTGTATTGTTACAAATCGGTAATATAAAAACTCATCTACACAATGTATGTAGGTGAGCAGGCACTTCTTTATTGCAGCGCTGGACGCACAGGGGATCGCTCCACCTAGTGTGCGTGCCTAGCTTCTCCGCTATCAAAGTTATATACAATCAAAGTATACATATTCATCATATTTTCCAAGAAACAATTAACATATTCATACAATTTCTGAGAACTCATTAATATATGTAAATGCTTGTGATGCATGCGCCTTCAGGTACACAGGTGGTCATAAGGTCCTCTGGTGGTCGTCCATAGTCTTCCTCATGGTGTCCTTTATTTGAACCCAATCTTTGCGCATGCTCAGGTTGGTTGCAAAATCCTATTCTTGGAATCTTCTTAAGTTTTCCCCGGTTTACTGACCAGGCCTAAAACTTATCATTCTCTTGACAAGCAAATTCTACCTCTTCACAATGCTACATTGTTCATAGCTAGTTTATGATTAAATCAGGGATAGCCCATACCTAGTTACCCTTATACAGAATATATATATATAAAATTTTTAATCTTTTAATAATCACTTTCTAGCTTATAATTTTCTGTCAATTTCCATGCCTATGAATAATCAATGTTTATTTCTATTAATATCTATCGATTGACATTCTTGATATTCATATCAAGATGGGGAGGGTAAGGGGATTTTTCAAGCAGCATCATTGGTGCATATCAGGTCACACTGTCACAGGACTCAAACAAAACTTTTCTATTCAATTCTTCAACGTTCCATCTCGTTACTGTTAGTTCCTCAGTATGGAATGGCGACTCCCTGGTGAGGTTCCTATGGTTATTGTTTCTAACTTAACAATCCTAACTTATTTATCTATTAATTATATTTAACCTTTTCTATATAATCATATAGGCAGTGACTGCAGAAACCACTGAGGAGAGGGGTGTATAAACGGCTCTCAAGAGCCTGATGGGAGCAATCCTGAGGAATGACTGGCCTGCACCTTGGTTATGTCCTGTTACTTAATAAGCCAGGTGAGGATACTTTCCTGGGAATTGAGTGATAACCTGTTGGGTAGATGATAAGAAATTTGGAGGAGAAACGGGATAGTCCTCACTTGCAGGGTGGTGTAATTGTTGCCTACTTAATGACTGCCTTATTCCAATAAACCTCACTTTGTGCCTTGGAACCTTATTCCTTCAAGGGGTAGATAGGGGCAGAGGGTCTGACCATGACAGCACCATTTGAAATGATTTCCCCACACCAGTTTCATTCTTGCAGTCTCTGAGTGTATGTGTGGATCTTAGTCATATGCACAAACCCTACATGTAGGAGTAGTGCCTAGAGAGAGACTGCTTTTTAATGCTGTTGTACTGGGTGTTCAAGTTAGCAGTTTACATGAGTAAACTTGGAGAAGTTAAGCTGAAGATAATCTCAGTTAAGTTGAAGATGCTTATTCTTGGTTTGTATTCCTAGTTTTTTATATGTATATATAAATAAACTTGTATGTCCAATTTGATTTAAGAAAAAAAGTTGGAGCTCAAAACACAGTTTTAACTTAAATTTCCATACGTAAGTGAAATGCAAAGCAGAATTATCAGCAAAACATATTGGGTTGAATGGCATGTCATGTGCAGTTACCTTCAGGCTCAAGCCAGGTCGTCTTTGGCCAGCTAAAATCACAGAGTAAGCTTAGGTCAGTCTGTACTTAGCCAAACAGTCAAGGCTCGATACCCAAGTGGAAATAAGTAGTATGTTTATTAGTTAGCCCTTACTTTTAAATAATCTTGCAAACTTGAGGCAGATGAACTACTCTTATTCACATTGCTTTCTATGCCATACACTACTTCCTGACTATTTATGTCCCTGATTAATTTATTTATAGTTATGTGGCATGGGGAGATTGTTGTACGACAGCCTCAGTGCTGTCTGCATTCTCCACCAGCTTGTCCCAGGGCAGCCGTGGTGCTGGAGTGCAAGGATCAATTTGTAGTGGTTGATACCCTTAATGCCTTCAGCATGCTGAATTTCATCACGATGTGCTGGGACAGTCAATTGATTAGCTTGGAAGTGGTTATGCTGGGGAAAAAGATGAGCACCTAATTCAAGTATCTGTTATTTAAAACTAATAAAACAGTAGTTCTGAATAAAGCATATAAGCCATGAGCTTTACAGTTCAATGCTGTTTGCAGCCCTGTACTGGGTGTGGCTGGGATGGAGTTGATTTTCTTCACAGCAGCTGTATGGTGCTGGGTTTTGGATCTGTGGCTAAAACAGCGTTGGTAACTCACCAATGTTTTGGCGATTGCTGAGCAGTGCTTGCACAGCCTCAAGGTCTCCTCTGTTTCCCACTCTGCCCCTGCAGTGAGTGGGGTGAGAGTGGGCAAGAGGCTGGGAGGGGACACAGCCAGGACAGGTGACCCAGGTTGGCGAAAAGGGATATTCCATACAGTATAACCTCATGCTCAGCAGTAAAACGAGTGGAGGAAGAAGAGGGGTGTGGCTTCCAAGGTGGCTGTTGCTCAGAGACTAGCTGGGCATTGGTCTGCTTGTGGGAGGTGGTGGGTGATTTCCATTGTGTTGCTTCTTTCCACCCCCATCCTCCCCTTACTTTTATCTGTTAAACTCTCTTTATCTCAACCTTTGTGTTTTCTTACTTTTTGTTCCTCTACTTTTCTCCTCTGTCCTGCCTGGGGGAGAGTGAGTGGCTTCATGAGTGCTTGGCTGCTGGCTGGGGTCAACCTACCACAAGCCCTGCTACAGTTACACCAGAGGAGTCAAGCTCCCATGGACCTATCCTGATAGGTAACTAGGGGGAGGCCAGCCCTACATTGGCTGTCACACTGGTAAATACAAGGTTTTGTTGACTACAGTTCAAATCAGGGTACAACGCTAGCTTCCTCCTTATCAGTGGACCTGGATGAAGTAAACTTCAATGCTTTTGAAAAGCAGTGAGAACTACTGGTGGCTGTTTCTCCAGAGTGAGCAAAGGATCTTCCACAGAGTTGACTTTGATATGCTGAATTTGTATTACTGGTCTCCTGGTCCCAGTGTTACATCGGTCATCTGATCAAATACTCCTTATTTGTCATCTTCCCTTTCATCCCCTGTTGCTGGTTACTTCCTCATGGTACTTTTGGGTTACTGATGTCACTAATCTCCAGGTCAATATTGTTTACTTCCTTCCACTAATCATGCTTAATGTCAGTCTGTTAGCAGGAGCAAATGTGTAGCAGTGTTACCTGGTGGAGGATAGAGACCGTGACTATGCAAACATTACAGTGATTTTTTTTTAATAGCTCAAGCACTACAGTGTATAATTGCAATAAAAAAATTTGCACAAATACGGTAATGTACGGTTATGGTAAACTGTAGTAGAGAACTATTCTGTTCATGTAGTTTATTCAAGTTTGAAGCAGTTTATTAAGAACATGTAATTAACTGGCAATCACTCAACTATATCTTCAGAAGGAAAATTCGTAATATAACTAATAAACAAAAAACCACGACACTTCAAAAATGTTAAGCGTCTGCAGTTTCTGGAAGCACGCTCTGTTTCTAGGCACCCTTGTTTTATTCCAGAAAGTTCTAATCTCTGTCTTTGTGACATGCATCCCGCTCTTTCCACCTTCCCCCAATGTATGGGTTACAAGCATAAGCCGCCTTCTTGCACACACCTTCTGTGGGAGAGGGGGCTGCTCCAGCTTTATGCGAGGATTTGCTGTTCCTTATAACCTGCTGATCCCCATGGTGGTGAGAAGGCATCCCATGAGTTTGCATGCACACAGCTGAGGTGTGAGTCCCTACTTATTGCACCCTGCACTGTCAGTCCTCTGGCTGGATACAGGCTGGGCTCCTTACAGCATCTGATGGAGAGGATGCTCTGTCTGGTACAAGTAGAGTTTGTGACGTTGGCAGGGTGACTTTGGGCAGTGTCACACATGTCTCGGCTACTGCTGTTTCCACTCCAAGGTGTTTCCTCTTGTTAAAAATTTCACACTTCTTTCATACTTCTATTGAATCCTTTTTTGTTTCAATAGTGTCTGAACTTCCCCAGCTACTGTTTAATCTAGGTGATGATTGTATTCCTCTTCAACACCATCAGTTGTTGGTTGATGACCATCTTCCCTTTTGACTTGATCAATTTTGGGCAGATGCCCTCCGGATAAACTAGTCTTTGGCACATGCACACACACATGATGCACACTTGCATTCTGACCTTACCAGGTATTGTTATCCAGCCCATTTGTCAGGGGTTGACTATAGGAGCAACCCCAGAATAAGTTCTCCCAGCTTGTTACGGTTTGTAAGATCCTTGTATTGGCTCTTAAGAGACCATGCTTATGGCATGGGGGCTCCAGGAACACCTATCCTGGTTTGTTGACATAGCCTGGAGAAGGATGCTTGCCTCCATAACTGTTGATTTTTTTCAGGTGGTGGGGATCTTCAATGTTGTAATCCTCTTCTACTGGTCTTATCCCACAGTCAGTGAACCTTTATGTATACCCTTTAATTTCAGCAACCTGTTGCATTCTGCAGTTGCTCACTTCATTTGAACTGGTTGTCCATGTTCCCTGGTGAATAGTAGAAACCAATTGACAGGTGAGTAGTTTACCTGATGATCATCATGCAGGTGCCTTACCTGCTTTATTGTTGCATTTACCATTTAATCAAAATGCTAAATACATTAATGCTAAATTAGCAGTTTGGTTACTGTTGAGCTGCTCTCTGCAGAGATGGTAAATGTTGACTCAGGGTTCGCCATTCAGTTGTGGTCCAGTGTTGGCACAGTAGTTCCCACACCATGGTTCTCTGGCCTCCTGCTGCATTTATGTTAACTTTCTCTTTCAGCGATGTGTAGGACAAGGGATGTAACCTCCTGAGTCTGTACTGTATGTCTTACTATCCTCTTGCTTGGAGACAGTGAACTGGTTTTGGGTGTGCTTTCTATACCCTCTAGGAGTCAACTGTTACTGTGATCTTGGTTTGCCTCTCATGAGTTCGACACAACATTACTAAGTCTCATACTCTCCCTATGTTTTCCTTGTTTAGGTGTTTTCTGGCTCCAGTGTGCAGGTGTACAGACTTTAATGTTAAGTTAGTGTTCAGTGAATGAAGTATTAAATCTTTGCTGGAATGTCTTACCCAATCCAATAGATCAAAAGCCTGTAACAACTTATTCTGTGGTTTAGGCTTCATTTCTTTTCCTCTGTATGTATTTCCTAGAGGACGGCCTCTTAGAAGATGTAAGCAAAAACAAATATTGCCAAAAAAAATTGAGGTCTTTCCTATCAGAAATGAATTTAGATGTTTTGTGTAGATTAAGGCTATTGGAAAACTGAAGGAAATGTAGCCTTCCACTGTTTGGGTGTATTGTTCCTTTTTCTCCTAGAATAGAAACCCGTAACAGTTGAACTTACTGATCTTTATCCAGATGGCCCAAATTCCCCTCAAATATCTCTGTGAGGTGTCTCCACAGAGTGATTCAGGGACATTACATAAGACAGTGGCTGGAGGCATGCATAAAACTATCTGATAGAGAAGTCTAGGTGTAGGCGTTTTAGTCGCATGGTAGATTTGTTGAAGAGCTGTGCCCATTACTCCTACTCCTACGTTCAATGGGGGTGTCTCTCCATTCCCTTTCTACGCCCTGTCAATGAAAAATTGGCAGTTGCCTGTGTAGTAGTTGCTGATGATTTCTGAGGCTTGTGGTCAAGGTGAGAAAGTAGCAGGTGGAGGAGTGAAGCAGGCATGTGTTGAGGAATAATCTTCTCTTTGTCTTTCAGAGTCTTGTACCGATACTGATAGTCTCAAATGTTCTTCTTAAGACAAGCGCTTTCTGCTGAATATTGCTTTTTAAAGCAGCGTATTTTGTTGTATTAAAGTTATAAAAAACTGTAAGGTTGTGATCACAGTTGCAAAATTAGTTTTCTTAATTCAGCTAATAATGATTATGAACTAAGGTTGTACTCATTTCTTATGGTCTTGACAGTGACAAGAATTGGTTTTTAGTCTTGGCTAAGTTCTGTGTTTCATGTAGTTAAAGGTTCTCCTCTGTTTAGCAAGGATTTTACTACTAGTTGGCATCTTAGTCTTGTTTACATATCTCAATCATGTTTCTGGAACATATAAATGTCTTAAATTTCTTCAGCAGTTATCTAATTCAAAGACATGATTGTTTTATCCCCTGATTATTTTTCAGGAAATACCCTGTGTAACATTAGCAGTCTGAAATCTTTAGCTTGGATGCAAAAGCCGGTTTTCTCATCTAAGATTCCTGCATCACTGTAAGTATTACCTTAATACTGATGATGATATTTTTTACAAACTTCACATGTGACTTTGTTTTCTTGTTTTCTTTTGTTATTGGTGTCCTTTGAGAGCAGATAAAGTAAAACAGACAGTGAAGGAACGTAGAGCATCTTTGAATCTTCATAATAACATCTGGAAAATTTTAACTTTGTGGCTCTTATAGACTAGATCTGAGTGATGCTTCTAATTCCTAAGCTTGAAATCAGGAGAGTCTTAAAATCTAAAAGAGGCCATGAAAGAAAGTCGGGAGCCTTGGGTGATCCGGGAGAAATTACCTGAAACATTGTACAGGGTGTTAGACAATTTCTCAACAAAAGGAGAGGTGTTTGTTCTGTCCTAGGTGGGTTTGACCATATTGAGAGGAACTTACCAAGATGCAAACAGCATTCATGCTTGTAGGTTGTCATGGCTTTTTTGTGCTTTTCCATTTTTGAAGACTGAAATAGTGTTTGGCTTTGAAGATGATGTCTCTAACAACTTTCCAGAGATTATTCAGAAGTAACATGCTCACCCACTTAGGCTTGTTGGTAATCAATGTAAATTCTGGAATATAGCACATGAAGAGTTAGAGATTTGTGACTTTGTAACCTCCTGGAGGTGTACTTACTGCAATAGCAGAGGTGATGATGTCATCTCCGTGCTTCATGCTGAGTAAGTTAATGCTAGCAAACAGAATTAGGGGTGGTTTGCTTGTAGCAAAAGTTAGTAACCGCCCACAGTGTCAGCAAATAACATGTAAAATAAAAACAAGTGGGCCGCGTTATTATGAGAGCTTTACTGAACTCATATTAATTTTTTCCTTTCTTTTGTTGTATTTGAAGGTATAATTGAAGTCCAGACTTCTTGTATGAAAACTGACCTGTATTATATTCTGCAGGTGCTTCTTATGCTCAGCTCTTAAGCATTGCTTATTGTATCATGTTATACAAATGCATTGGGTTTTTTCCATTGTTTTTGGATGAGAATGTAAATATAGCAATCTATCATTAAATTAAAAAGTTGAATGACAATAGACTTAGCAGAATTTTGAGGGTTTTGTTATTCATTAAACAGTCAATAGAATTGTTAGTTGCTGCTCTGTCTTTTTGTAGCTTAACTGTGTTCTGGGAAGTAATTTATGCAACTTGACATGGACAACATCGATATCTACGGGATCTGCCAATGGAGTTGCTCTTCTACCTAGCCATTTGAGTTAAACTGTTCTGTTCATAATACATTCTAAATCACTTCTTGGTAAGTGAAATAGGTTGATCAAAAGACTAAGGTTTTATTTTATTTTTTTTTAGCATTTTGGTTATTGGCTGAAGAAAAAGAAATCAAGAAAAGATGGACTGGAATGTAAGACCACTCCAGAATGCTCATGCAGAGAATAACCTGCAAAATGAAGAAGCATGTTACACTCAATTGTTTTCTGATGCACATGCTTTTCCTCAGACAAATGCCTGTTCCAATAAAAATGTATGCACTTACGTTGGAAATAACCAAACGATCTATCTGCCAACTAGCAATGTTGCCTTCCCTCCTGTAAATGCTGAAGGATTCAAAACTTCAGATCAGACCTTACCCAGAGCATCTGTAGCTGGTAATGATTTTTTTGTCTCTAAATACTCAGCTGATCGACATCCACCGTCCTGCCTACCAATAGCTCCAAAACCTCCCAATCAGACATCACGTTTGCGGGCAGAGATGACTCAGACTTCTTGGCCAAACTCTAATGCCTATGCTTATTCCCTTAGAAAGTTACCTCCCCCCTCCTCTCAAATGAACGCTGGAAATAACGTGAGGAATGCACTTCAGGAACCTCAGTATGTCACCACAAACGGTTACACTGTGGGTTCACGAATACCGCAGCATAATTCGATGAGAACTACAATGTTATATCAAAGTAACATTCATTCTCAGAATAGTTCTGTGTCTCTTGGTACATCTGGGCTACATGTTCAAAACCAAATATATCATCCCAATGCTCAGTTTAAAGTTTTACACTCACGGAATCAAAATTCTGCAGCAAATGTACAGCTGCTACAATATCGATCGAGTCAGATGGGATCAGAAGCTCCTAATGGATGTTCTGCACCGTCTTTGTTGCCTGCCTACTGTGATTCAAGAGCTGCAGCACAATCTTCAATAGGCGTACCACAGGCACTTCAAAATGTGCCCAGTGGATACAGCCTTAGCCAACAGAGGCGCCCATCAGATCCAAAAAATGCTTCTGGTTTTAACAGTGTTCAGCAACACTGTCAGAAACAGCAATCTGGAGAAGGCAGTCAATCAGTTAGGAATGTCTGTAATTCAAGTGGAAATGTGACAGCTAATCAGCCTTCTAATGAAATGTCTGTGCCATCCCCTGGCATTTCCAAAGAACTGCATGATGTTGTGCAAGAAATGGAAACTCTTTCTTCTGTGGCTGCTTCAAAGCCGCTGAGTGATCCTGCTTCAGCTCAAGAAAGCCAGACTAGTAGTTTAATGAATGCGCCTGTTAATTCTCAAATTTCTTCAGCAGTAGCAGATGAAAGAACAATTACAAAGGACAGACTAGCTTGGGAAGCTCAAAGGCTGCTCACTATTAAAAAAAAGTGTGTCCTGCTTGAAAGGATGCATCTTTATAGAAGAAAACTCTTAGCAGCTTCAGAATGTGACAAAAGTACTCCCCCACTTCCTCCAAGTTATCAAGATACTCTTGCTAATTGTCTTCTGTGGGTGCCCAATCAAAATGTACCACCTCCCCCATCTGAAACAGTGCGAACAGAGTCTCCAATACTTAACTCTGCACCTGAAGAAAGAAAGGACAAGAATGTAGCCAGTGCTGATAACAGAGGATTAGAGGTGACTCAGAGTAACTCTCAGGTGGAGCAGGGAAGCCTTTCATCAAGCTCCACTCCTATTCCCTCTCAGAGCAAACTCCCAGCTCAATTAAATAATCCTGAGAGCACTCCCATCTCGGAACAAAGGGATGCATGTGTCTTGGCCTCTTCTCGAAAAACTGTGACATCCTTGAACAATGCTTCACGTTTTAGTCAAGTGGATAGCTCTACCAAAATTGCATCAAAGAATGTGCCAGTTAACCCCAAGAACTCATCATTTCTTCAGTTTGTATTGAGCAGCACAAATATATTGAAAGAAAAGACAGCTGGTGCTACTGCTGATAAAATACTGACTAGTCTCCTATGTGGTGAAAACCCACTGGTAGATACAGCTGTCTCGGGTGGAAGCTTACTAACGGACACTAGTGAGAAGAAAGTAGAAAGTTTGAAAGGTGAGCAGGCATTTATGGCTCACACAAACTCTCCTGTATCGGGAACAACCAAATCTGGTGAAGCTAAATTCCAGAGTGATGTAGCTCAGAAAAACCCGCCATCTACTGAAAATACATCTCTTAAACAGAGCAATTATAGTTACTCTGTGGAAGAGCTAACTGCATGTCTGGGCTTGTGGAGAAAGCATCCGTCGGAATCTGTAAGTGTGCAAAACAGCCCATCAAATGAAAGCCCCACAGCAAATCAAACTTCACCTTATAGCCAAAACACAAAAAGTAGAGAACAAAATAATGCTCTGGTTAGTACAGATGAAGCAATTTTGCCTGTAACAACTGCTTCTGTAGGACAAAAGCTTGATACATTGAGTTGCAATTTGATAAAAGGTTTTGAACTCCAAGTTGCAGTTGTCTCTCCTTTAGTACTTTCTGAACAGAGAACACAAAGTGAGGAGGCAGACAAATGTCCAACATCTGCAGGTAAAACCTATCCAGTGATTCATTCAGGAAGCACATGTAGCTTGCAAGAGGGGAAAGATGGTTTAAGTGTGGTAAGTACCGATAAAGGAACAATAGAAACTGTTCAGTCGCCACCCAGTGATTGTGTTCTGGTACAGAAAGTGGACTCACATTTGCAACAGACCAAATTAGCTGATGGAAACAAAATAGTGAAAAACAGTGTGAGTGCTAATGATTCATATGATGAAAACAAAAGGAAAGTTAGTCAATCTGCCCAAGATGCCGGAGAAATTCTGCAGCTTGGATTACAAAACAAGCCGCCTTCTCCTGAATTGCGCATAAATTTTTCTAGTCAAATCTTTCAAGAAGGTGTAAGAGACCATAAAGACAAGCAAGCTATGTTAGAGACAGGAGATACATCCACAGCTGTGTTGGAAGAGCAGATGTTTTGTATTTCTAGTGTATGTTCTCTTGTTGAAGGTGATACATTTTATAATCCACAAATAGCAAGTATCTTTAGGTCAGTTCCTGAGACACATGCATTAAATGGTACCTCATCAGAAGGAAATGCATCTGACCCAAGGCAAAAGGAGCAACGGCTGGACTTGTCTAAAAATGAGCTGAGCAATAACACTCCCCAAAGAGAGAGCTTGCTGCAAAAGATGTTGGAAGAATCATCAAGCTGCATGAGTAAAGCAGGTGAGATTTTGGATGGCATCACAACTAGTCATTTGGAGAAAGAAAGCAATGGCAATCCTCTTAAAACAATTTCTACCTCAGAACAAAAAATGTCATTTGATGCGTCTTTCAAGGATCCTGAAAATGACTTGAAAATTCTTGCTAGTATAAACCAGGAGTTAGCTCAAAATTCACTAGATTTCTCGATCAGTGTAACTGCTGAAACAAATGCGTTCACTGTTCCAAGAGACAACGGTAAACAAAATTACATGTCCAGTAAAAACAGCACAGAAAAAGAGATGAACCTTTTTGAAGCAGAACCTGTTAAATGTTTAAACAATCAGCTGTCCGAACTAGTGCAAGAGTTTCCATATGGCATTGAAGGTGCTGATATGCTAACAAAAGAACTGGTGCAAAATAATTCCGTGGCTGAGCGGATGGAGAATCAACCTCAAAAAGAGACTCAAATTTGTGACAAGAATTCTCATTTGAAGGACCCAGTAGATCAGATAAAAATTGCAGTGTTAAACTCTGATCAGATGCAAGACCTGTTTCCTGAACACAACCAGTGTTCCTCTAGTGACAGCGAGAGAGTAGCGAGGCAACAGTCAGAAACGGCTTCAGCTGAGAAGGACAACCTTGAAGGCAGTATTCAACCTAGTCAGAGTCCATGTGAGAAGCAAAAAAACCCACAAAAAACTTGCAACCCCAGGGAAAAAAAAGAAGATTGTTCTTTAATGGGTTGGCTATCTGTAGCATGTAAAGTGCCACAGTGCCCCCATAAATTTGCAATGTCTGGTTCAGAGGAAAATAATGTTCAACTTTCAAAAGCTGAAAATACTAGCTCTGCAGAAAGTCAAGAAAACAACGGTACATCTGATGCCCTAATGAAGAACTGTGCAGTGGGAAACCTGCCAATTTCTGAAAAAACACCAAACAGTGTTAGCAAAAAAAAAAAAGATATTTGCAAATACACCTCTGTAATGAACAAAAAAGCTAGGCTAACGGTGACTAATGAATACAAACCGCTTACAGCACAACAAGAAAAAATTGGACCACTTAATTCCTCTGAAAACCAGGATGTTAATAAATCCAAAAGGAGCAGCTGGAAGGAGGAGCTGCAAATCGACAGAGGAACCCCATTGTTAAGCAAGGAATTTCATTCTGACAAAAAAGAACATCAGAGAGTCTCGGAAGAGTTGTCAGAGAAAGCTGGTCATACAGATGCAGACAACATGACAAAGTCATCCAAAAAAAAAGAGAGAGTTTTCAAAATGGAGTCCCTTTCAAAACGTAAAACCAAAACTGGTTTGGCCAGGAAATACAAAACAGAAGTTCACAAATTTACAAAGTCAGAAACTGTTGAAATTAAGTGTGCTGAAGTCAGTCAAGGACAAAACATTAAAACCTGTGAAGAGAACTCATCTGAAGAACAGAACTGTAGGAAACAAAAGGAGATACTTGGGCAAGATGTAGGAATTAACATCAAAGAGAGAGCCAAATTATCAACTGAAAAAAACCATAAAAAGCTGAATAGTTATCGTGCTGATGCTATGAAGTTCCCAAATTTTGGCACTGGAGACTTAAAGTCAAGAAACCACAAATATTCTCAACATAAATCTGTGAAAGTTCATCCTTCACAGGAGCAGTTGTACAAACGGAAGAGGAAGGAAAATATGATTGGGAAAAGAGACCCTAAGAAAACAAAGGTGGAAGAGGAAAGACTGAAACAATCTGAAGCAAAGAATTCTAAGCAGCTTTCACATAATTGCATGATAAATACTGACAAAGCTAAAAAATTGAATGGAGAAAATGGCTGGAAACTGAAGAGCTCATTAGCAGATCGTTCTGTGCTTAAACTACAGAGAAAAAGGGCTCAATCTTCTACCATCTCTAAAAACTACTTTTCTAACAAAGAGAGACGTCTAGATGGTCAAAACAAAGACAAGTGCTCTGAGAAAATGTTTCCTGATAAAAACCTGCTATACTTTAATAGAAGAAATAACAGATTAAAACTGCATCTTCAGAAGGAACCAAAAAAACACTACCTGAACAGAGTTGCATTTAAACGTACAGCACAGGAACGCATATATCTGACAAAATTAGAGACGTCACCTGTCAGACCTATCTGGCATGTAAAGCCTAAAGTGTCACAAAGCAGCCCAGATGCGAAAAGAGATGCTTCTGTCTCAGAAGTTGAGAAATCATGCAAACTGGAAGTACTTGAATTTAAGCTGTGTCCAGAGATACTGTTCAGAAATCCAACCACTGATGAAGAAAGCTTAGCTGCAAAGAATTCCCTGGAAAGAGAGAAGGCCATTGTGGCAGGTATTATGCTATCTTGATTATTAATTTGTAAGTAAATTAATTTGCAAGTAAAAAATATATACTCCTTTTTAAATTCATGTTATAAAAAACTACAGATAGTGAAAACGTGGTACTCTAGAAGCTGAAGGTTGAAATAGCTTAGCTAGCTTTCTGACAGACTGTAGCTGTGTGTTAAGCTGAAAAAGAACATGAGACTTTCCGTTCAATTTAATGTTTTATTCTTTTTCCGTAAGTTTTAAAGAATAAAGTTGAAGTAGTTTAGAGCATGGCAGTTTCAAGTAACTTCACAAGAAGACTTTCTGACCTACTTGTAGAAGATAGCTTGGCTTGTTCGTAGAAGGCAGATTCCCTTAGCATAGTTATCAAAGGTGATCTGATTTGTATTCAGTGTTCACCTGGTTGTGTATAAATCTGGCTGGGTAGACAGCAGAGGGAGAGATCTTTTGCAGCATTGCGGAAGAGAGAGGGCTTGGGCCAGACATATCCTGCACGCAGTCTCCGTAAGCTTTGCCATCTTTGCTTTAAGCTACCTTTTTTTCCTCCTCTTCTTCCCTATCCCCAGTCTTTAGACATTTTACATGGTGCATTGTGAAGCATATTTGTGTCAAATGCTGTATTAGATTTTAAATAAACCTAAATCTTAAGTTGTACATACCAGCCCTTGCAGTCATTTTCACACCCAAAGGAAATTTTCCTTTTGCATGTGCTAGTATGTGTGTTAAAACTTGGTGCTGGAAAGAGACCAAAAATTGTGTTATAGGAACCTCAAAAACATTTTTAAAATTTTCTTTTTAGGTGTCAAGAGTAAAAAAGAAGATTGGTTAAAATGTGATCCAGTCAAGCAAAAAAAGCTGGAAGAGATCTCTTCAGGTGAAATGACTTCTGATTATCCATTTTGATATACAAGTTAAATACTCTCTGCTTGGTTTTAAGTGTTCCTTTACAGTAGCAAATCTTAAGAAAGTATTTTAATTTATTCTTTACTAGCTCTGCTGCTGAAATGGATACTGTAGAGTAGACATATAAGTCTCAAAGATTTGTGGAAATTTTTATTGCCATAAGAATATGTTGTTGGAGATTGTTGGAATTTTCCTGCATACGTGTGAGCAGTTGAATCAGAGGTAGCACTGGTGACAAGATTCAAGTGCAGTTTTAAACTGTACGTAAAGACCAAGCTAGCTCTTTCCCACTTTAAAATGTAGGAAGTGACGTAACAAAATGTAGTGTGAGACTATAAAAAAAGAAAGTTGTGTTTGTTTTTTTTTTTTTGCTTTCACACTAAATTGATGCTGTCTGCACATACACCTGTGCTCACAAGTACTGGGAACTGTGTGTCCCAGTAGTCTGGACAGGATTATTTGTATGACACAGAGGAAAAGTGGTGCCACTACTACATGTTCCTTGTTTCTCCTGATTGGCAAATTACTTTTTGGATGGTCTTTTTTGTACCCTTTAGGAGTCAACAGTTGGCACCTTTCATCTCAGGATCTTGGTTGTTCTGTCCTTTGTAAATCTTGGGTGATGTTGCTCTCTGCTGTTTTTGTTTCTTTGCTTTAGGTATCTTTACAGCTATATAGTCTTGTTTTCCTACTGGTCTAACAGGAAGCAAAATGGTGCATTCAGCATGCTGTAACCTTGTTGCCATCCTGTTCTTGTCAGCAGAGGACTTGCACTCTGGTATCTGTGTTGTGGTCTTGATGCCAGCAACACATTTTGCAATGTTTACATCTTTTGTTGCTGTTGAATGTGTCCTTGGCTATTGGTGTCTGCCATTCTTTTAGCCCTTCCTCTTGTTTCTTCTCTTACTTTCACAAATGCACATTTTCATTCACACCTTTCTTAATATTTAGAAATCTTTCTTAAGAAGACACCCAAATCACCATTTGGTCCTTCAAGATGCATTGGAGATTGATTTAAATCTGAGGTGCCTGGTGCTTTAGGAAGTTTGTGGCATCCTTTTTGACCGTGGGTGGCCTTAAGTACCACATGCATAAGGAGTAGAGTCATTTGAGACTCTTAGACTTTTGCTTTAACCTGTTTCTCTGTCTGTCTTTCAGCTGAGGACAGTATTCCACTTGATACAGCTATACAGATCCTGGATGGAGGTGGCGAGGCTCTTCACATTCCAATGAAAGACTCAAAAGTGATGTTTCAGACCTACAGGAAAATGTATCTGGAAAAAAAGATGCAAAAGCCTTAATAGCACTCCTGTATTATAGGTCTTATTCAGTATATCTGGGAAAAAAATGCCAACACTAAAATGTTTTTTCCTGTTTACTTCGTATCTATTTTTTTTATAGTTATTCAGAAATATTTTTTGGGGTGTTGGCAATTAAAGATACGGGAGTTAGTTGACTCTTGACCAAAAAAAAAAAAAATTCAAAGTAATTTAAATTGTCATAGTCTCTTTTCTTTTTTGATTCTGGAAAACTTCTACTTGCAGTGCTTTCCATTGCTGGCAGTGGAAAAATATTCCTACTGGAAAGGGATTGCAGTGGATTCCCAAGCATTACACCCTTACTTTCTACTTATGCTAGTCTGATTGTTGTGCTTCTAACAAGGCTTTCTATTTTTGTAGAAACTTTTTTTTTTTTAAACTGGGAATAGAAATATAAAACCCTCAAATCAAACATACAGATCAGGGGATACCATGAAGTATTTATGCTGCTACCCAGTTTTCTTACATTTATTTTTGTGGAACTTGTACAAATTGAGCTCCAAGTTCTTAGTCTGAACACAATACTGTAAACTGATAATTGGCTGAAAACTTCTCTTGGTTTTCTCTCTCTCTCTGCTTTCTTTACACTTGAAAGAAAAGTGTGATTGTTGAAGTGCAGGGAAGTTTGAATTCACCCTTGTTCAGACTATGTTGCTGACTTTAACCAGACTGTAATTAATTTCTTTGTTTATAAAGTGCTAGATAATGTTTGACTACACATTCACTGTGACATAAGAGTTATATTTGTTGCTGGATATCTTTTAAGTGCCTTTTCATTATTGTTCAGAATTTTGAATTGAATCATATTTTTTCAGAACTTTGGTACTTGATTCTTTTCTATCCGTTTAAGCCTTTATACTGAAAGTAAAAACTCTGTAGATATTACATTGAACAATTTTTATACTTGAAATAAACTTTTGAAGGCTATGCCTTGTCTTTTTTTAAGTTTAAAAGTATAAAGTTGTGTTTATTGCAGTTAGTTAAAAAGGCATTGAAGATATTCCTGTAGATGAAAAGCAGCTTTAAAATAAGTGCCAGATCTTCCTTCTTAAAAGGTTTCATAGTTGCAAGTGAGAACTGAACTTGAGTCCAAGCTTTTTCTAATGGACTCCTAACAGCATGTACTTTTACTTCAGAAAACACATCAGGAATGTTTCTCTTGAGCAATTTTTTTTTTCCTGCTCTGACTTGGAGTTGGGAATTGGTTGGCATGAGTACTTAAAAAGCCTTCAGTTCTACTCCATTCCTGAAGATGTATGCTTGTAGGCATCTTGGATATAATAACTCAGTGGAGCATAACATTATAATTTCCTAGCTCTAATGTATGTTGAATTAAAAATTAGCTTTTTTGAGAGAAAGAAGTCCTCCCCTTCCATCATGTGTACATTTCTTCTCTCAAACTACGGAGCTATTCGGGAGGTTTTTAACTCTGTCTGGCACAGCTGTCCTAATAGCTTAGAAATTTTTCTGGCTGGATGCCCAACTGTTAGTCTGTGGGGAATGTTGCCCCTGGAGAATTTTTTGATAATGTTGGCAACTCTGAGAAGGTTTTATTTTGCATTTTCTTGGGAGTTTAGCACCTGTATTATACTGCCTGCATTAAGGAAGATTCATTGTAGCCTAAAGTGTACCCAGTACAAACAACACATAGTTCCTGTCAAGAATTTATTTTGGGTTTTGTTCTGCATAATGATACATGAAGCTGACTTAAATGCTTGAGTGAATTCTTTTCAATAGGAAATTATTCAACCCATTGACCCATGACAATTATATTCTAAATATTTGGAGAAGTTTGCTCACTGACCCTGTGCACCCAGTAAGTGAGAATGCCAGTTTTGAGTCCCAGTGGATGCAGCAATATCTTCTTCCTCTCTTATACCAAGGAGTGAATCTTGGCTCTGTGACCATGTTTACATGGTGACTTGTGCCTAGGCTGCTTTGGTGTGGCTAGGATCTTTGGGATAGGCTGGCCACATCCTTTCTTCTTGGTTCACGTATTGGCTCAGTAGCTATCCTGTAAGCCTTTGCACTTACGACTGGCCTCTAGCCAGTGCTGTGCTTACTGTGTAATTGCCGCATGCACCTGCATGTTAAGAGGACTGTGCCAGATCTTTTATTCAGTTGCCGTTTCTCCTGCTCCTTATGATGCTGATCAAAGCCACAATACTACAGCAAACCCTTGGCCTTGGACAGGCAAGATGCTGACATCCACCTAGATGTGGCTACTGTGAAAAAACTAGTGCTATGTTGCTTGAAGCAAACTCACAAATGTGAGCATGAGGGCATTCACTAGCACTGAAGGTACCCATCATGGATGTGATGTGTGCCCATTGTCTTGTGTATTGCTTGTACTTAAAGGACTTGTAATATCAGTGTCAGCAGTAGGGTTACTTTGTACAAACCATGGATCCTGTCATGGCTTTGGGAGCCCTAATAGGTCTTAATGGTTCTGATCATCCATATGTGGGACCTCCACCCACACCCCCTGCTCATGGGCCCAGGAACTCCACTGAATATCAAGCCAGGGCTTCAGTCCCTGCCTGAGTGATGTTCAAGGTCTACCTGTTTCTAGCTCTTACAGTCATGCCTGTGTGTGGGCATGGAAATTGCCCATTGATTCTGACCCATAGACAGTCTTCCTGCCTGGACTCAGATGTATGTTATTACTATGAAGCTGTTTGTCAATCATGACTATGTCTGACCCTGGTTACCATCACTGGATCTGATCCTGGCCTGTGGATTGACTTCCCAGCTTCACGTTGGCCCCCCATCTGGACTCTGGCTTGACGCTGGTTACCATCCCTGTCCTGCTTGCCTTGCTTGGGTGCTGTGGGGATGGGGCCTTGGCTGGTGAAGCCCCTGCCTTGCCAGTCATGTTATCTGCCTTGGTTTCTGGCCCCTGGCCCTTAGGGAGCCACTGGTCCTTGCTGAGCTCTGACAGGTACAGGACTGTAGGATGCGGGTGTGCAACATCCTCTCCTGTTGGTGTCTCTTCTCTCTTCTTCCCATTTCCTTCTAGGAAACTTTCTGTGTCAGTAGGAGGAGCTAGCACTTCTATCATTCTTGCCTTTGTGCCCCAAGAGAGTCATGGATGAGGTTCCTGATAAGTGTAAAAAGGTAAATGTCATCTCCCACCTATTTTCAAAGACAAGAAGGTGACCTGTGGAACTACAGGAGACTAGTCAGCCAGTCTGACCCCTTTCTTTGGGAAGATTATAGAACAGTCCTCCTTCAAGCCATGACTACCCAAGTACAGTAAGGAAAAGGTGATTTGTAACAGGCAGCATGGATTTACAATGGGTAAATCACACCTGACCAACCTGACAGCCTTTTATGATGAGATGACAGATTCTGTGGACAAGGGGACTGTAGAAAATGTTTACCTTTAACAAGCTTTTGATGTTGTTTCTCATAGTATTCTTGTAGCCAAATTGGAGAGAAATGGTTTGGATAAGCAACCTACACAGTGAGTGGAAAATTAGCTGACCAGCTGGGCTTGGAGGGATACTGTCTGTGATCAGTGGTACAAAGTCCAGCTGGCATCAGATTACTACTGCATTCTTTAGCAGCTGATACTGGGGCTGTCATTGTTCACAGTCTTCATTAATGAACTGCAGAATGGGATGTAATGAACCTTTGCAGGTTTGCATGGGGAAATGGGGTCCTGAAGATTAACTTTGTGTGGAAGTTCAGGAAAGGCACACAGGTAGTCTCCCAAAACCACTTGCTTTCTCTCGCTCACTTCCAACAGGTGAAACTAGAGATACTCACAAGAGCTGATTTCTAATGGTGTGATGAGGCCATGGCCCCAAAGGATGGCCTGTCCAGCAGATGCCTATCTTTGGCTTCAGGCAGCAATGCCCATGTAGAAACTGGGCTCACATCTGCTCCAGGACCTGAAAAGGAGCCCCTGCCCTAACCATCTAGTGAAGTGATGTTCAAGAAGGTCAACAGGGTGGAAGTCTGTGTAACAGCAAGATAACAAATTGACATGGTTAACCGCAACACTGTTATTTCCTTTGACCAGATATGAATGCAGATGCTATAAATTATGGGGCCGTTTACTTTACATAATTGTCATGACATGGTGAATGACACCCACTGTCTTGCCATGTGTCCAGTCATAGAGTGACCTGGTCCTTGTAATTCAAGAATAGAGCCAGTCATCAAGAAAAAAAACACATGCAGGAAAACACGCATTACGAAGTGCTGGGCTTGGGAACTTGGAAAAATGTTACTACCACATTCTGTGTTGACAGGACTTTCCTTCCCAGGTGTTGTAAGTAATCTTTTTTCCTACTCATTAGCTGAGTGCTAGACAGGTGTGTGCTCTGCTTTCCAATCAAGAGTGATTTTCTTGGTGGCAGACGGGTTATAATCTAGAATACAGCCTTTATTCTAGAAACTTGGTCCTTCGAACTAAGTCTTCCTTTAAACTTGGCTGTAGTGGCTACACTAACTACCTCTCTTCTCAGTCCTTGTCTCTCTGCCTTCCTAGACTTAAGTATCTTGCCCCTCTTTTTGGAAACCTTGCCTTCATCCTCACTTTCTTTCCCTCCTGGGACTTTTTGTTGAATTTGCAAGGTTGCCACTGCAACCTTGTTTTATAAAATCTTTTTCTCTTCTCATCTTCCTGGGCTCCAACTTGTCTTCCTCTGCCTGCAGGCCCCCAGATGGTTTTCATCCCAGCAAAGCTCACAGTCTTGAAACTTTTCCTGGACTCTAGCTCCAGTGCTACCAGCTCAACCATGCAATGCCTACCTCATATTTAGACTTCTGCATTTAATCCAGGGAGCTTTTTATTTTTAGTTTTGTTTGCTGTCTGTTCATCAGTATTAAGACTATGAGGGGAAAATGCTTCCCTGCTTCCAGCTCTTGTGCTCCTTACTAGAACAACTTCCAGCTGACAAGAAAAGCAACTGAAAATGTTTGCTTCCTCCCTGCAGGCCTGGGCTGGAGGATGCCCATGGCAGTGGGAGCTTTGGAGTACTTAGCTCTGAGACTCAGCAAGTCCCCTTGGGCACATGCAGATTATCCAGGCTAGGGTGCTCTGATTTTGCTTGCCCTTTGTTTTTTGGCAGGGGCGTGGTTCTGGGGGAGATCAAAAGGCACACAGCCACGCCAGGAACCCATGGTCCGGGATTCCAGCACTTCATTGTCAATAGAAAGATGCTGAAATTTCCCAGTGAATGCAGCACAATTTTTCTGGCATTTTCTTTGAAATGACCGAGCTATTTCTGAAGAAACTTTAAAAATAACCTGGAGTTAAGTTCCATTTATATGGCATTTCAGACAAGGCAGTTAAAGTTCAGTAGTCAG
This sequence comes from Gavia stellata, assembly GCF_030936135.1. Classification (NCBI taxonomy): domain Eukaryota; kingdom Metazoa; phylum Chordata; class Aves; order Gaviiformes; family Gaviidae; genus Gavia; species Gavia stellata. The sequence goes on along the minus strand of NC_082597.1, from coordinate 67,099,594 downwards.
TGGTGGGTTGACCCCAGCCAGCCACTAAGTACCCCCCAGCCACTTGTTGACTCCCTGTCTCACCCCCAGCAGAATAAGGGGGAGAATAGGAGGAACAAAAGCAAGAAAACTCATGGGTTGAGATAAAGACAGTTTATAAGTGAACAAAAGGGAAAAGAGAAAATAAAAAAAGAACAAGTGATGCAAAGGCAATCACTCACCATCTCCTACCAGCAGGCTGATGACCAGGCACTCTCCAAGCAACAGCCACAGAAAGACTATCTTCCAGTTTTGTTGCTGAGCATGGCATCGTATGGTATGGAATATCCCTTTCGCCAACCTGGGTCACCTGTCCTGGCTGTGTCCCCTCCCAGCCTCTTGCCCACCCCCACCCACTCACTGCAGGGGCCGAGTGGGAAACAGAGGAGACCTTGAGGCTGTGCGAGCACTGCTCAGCAATCGCCAAAACACTGGTGTGTTAGCAATGCTATTTTAGTCACAGATCTAAAACCCAGCACCATATGAAGAAAATTAGCTCCATCCCAACCAGGCACAGTACGTAGCCAAAGGCGGATTGAAGTTTTCAGTCCAAAGCTATGACACTTGTCGTGGGAAAACGAAGATCTGTGTGGCTCTCTGCAAACACCTCAGTCCCAATGCTGAGACTTTGTGAGGAGGACACCTTCTTATCATTAAGGCTGTGATGATGGAAACTGGTGTCTGTTGAAGTGCAAATGAATGCGGGCCTTGCAGTCTTCAATGTTGAAGGTAAAATTCACCTCAGTGTTTTCATGTAATGAAAGTAGGAAGGGGAAGATCCCTACCTTTATGGTTATATCATGGCATAAAGTGAAAGACACTCACACAGCGTAATGGTGGACTTTGCCAAGGTATCTGGTTTCTGTAATGTTGCTTTCTATGGCTGCATGCATAAGCGTTTTGCAGTACTGATTAGTTTGTATCACTCCTTGTGTTTCTCCATGCAGTGCTAACTGATCAGTATCACTGGTTTGATCCTATAAAGCTGGCTTAGCTTATTCGTAAAATTATTTCAGTTTTAAAATGACTGAGGTGCCTCAGTGTAAAATGACTGAGGTTTCCTGCTTCTGTTTCAGTTTTATGTTGCTATGGCACTAATAATTCAAGCACATGGGAAAACAAACCTGTGTCTGAAAGAGTGTCAGGACTGTAAAACTGAGCCGGCACCATTGTGCACCTCAGGCCCTCCCATGTCCCCTGGGGGCTATCCTCTTTCCTCCAATCATCAGTGCTATTAAAAAAGTCATAAATAGCATTCTCCTTAAAAATAAAACTAAAAAATAAAGTCCCTCTGCCATAGCAACACTTGTTCAATAGACTATGAAAGTCAGAAACTATAATCTTTGGAACAAAATAATCCCGCAGTAAATCACCGCAGAAGATGCTCTTCAGAACAAAATGTGGAGATACAGCTAATAAGGAGTAAAAAAACCACCCTGTGTGTTAATTGGCTCATAGTGCCTTTCCCTTACACCCCATTAGATATTTTTCAGAAAGAAATGAGCCTGCCACTGTGCTCTCACCCAGTAACTTTGGACTCTGTTGACCAATCTCAAGCAAAAACCATAGAAGATAACATTGACGGCTGGTTTGAGATGAGAAAAATGACGAGTCCTTCCTTCCCCCCAAACTGCAGTAAAGGCAAGGAGAACTCAGCCCTCAGGTTAGCCCACAAATTAGCATACATCCCAGCTAGCCACAAGAGGTGCTGACTTGTACCCTGCCAGGAAATGATGTGGGATGAAGTTAGGGTGCTGTATTTGGGCCAGGGAAAATAATGGGTCTGAACAGGGGATACTGTAGAGAAGTTGCTGATGGCAGCAGTGGGTGAGCATCTCTTTGGAGATGTTGGATGCACTTTATTAATCTCACTGCCTACAGTACTCTGCCTGTCTGGTTCTTTAATGATCTAACTACATTGATTAAAAAGTATATTCCTCTTGTGCTTCAGAAGTACAGAGCCTGTCCTGAATCTCAGGCACTGCAGAAACAAGATGCAGTGTTGCCGGAAGCGCTAGAAGAAGCCTAGGCAAGGAGAATTTAGTGCAGGATTCACCTTTAAACTGAACCAAAATTAAGTTTGGCATAGAGAGGTGCTCGAAGATACAAGGAACTAGAAAGAGCAGTACCAATACAAACCTGAAAGATATTGTTTAGTCCATAGTGTTCTCTCTGGAGGACTTCAAGGAACAGACAAAACAATATAGATGGGAAATAACAGGCTATAAATACAACAGATACGCATGAAGACTAAGATAAATACTGTACCTGTGCATGCAATCATTCTGCAAGTAACAAGAAAAAAGAATGCTCTTCTTAGACCTCAGCAGGAGATAGATTGTGGCCCACCATGCAAATTCATCTTCTAGGACATTTAATTAGAACGAAAAAAAAGACAAAAATATTTGGTAGGCATAGCAGACATATTCTGTAGGTAGATGGAAGTTTTCCTTATACAAAGCAGCAGGACCATGACAACAGCTCATCAACTGGTGGAACAGGTGTTTTCCTTTAAAGAGTGATCTGCAGAATCCTAACTGGATCTGGCAGCACACTTTACAGGAAACTTCTGCAAAACTGTCCATAAATCTAGTGTGTAAAAGATTCATATTCCTTGCTGTACCCAGCTCTTAGTGCAGGAAGAAAAGACAAATGGAATCATCATACCAATATTAAGAATTCCCATGTCAGTAAAACATCTATTTCCAAATATGAACAAATATCAACACACTAAGAGGAAGATGACAGCAAGACAGCAAAAGCCATATAGTAGAAAAAATTTCAGTTTTTTTCTGTTCATTATCACAACTGGCTTGCCGAGGCATACTGACAAAGGGAGAATTGTCTGATCTTATCAACATGGAATAATTAGTTCAGTGGCAGTTACCCTCAGGCTATGTTAGGAGCTGTTATACATTTGTAATTTGTCAAGCTCTGTAAGCAAATATCCTTTAATGTAATTTGCAGTTTGGGTTCAATGATTCAGCAGGTTGCTGTTTTAAACCACTCTATGCAGTTCCAGTCTCCAGTGTATTAACTTCATAGCGATTTTGCCAATATTGGAATCTCCTTGATAAATTGCTGTGGCTGATAAATTGGCCACTGTCCATTCGAACAGCTGCTCGGAGGGAAATACGTGCAAGGAGCAGCATTATGGCTACAAGGAGTATCTGCAGGGAGCGGCATAAGAAGCCTGAAGACCATCTGCTCCATAGAAGCAGCAGTCTGGATACATGCATAAATGTCACATGTTAACATCAAACCTCTCACTGTGCTTGTGCTGGCTTGGCACAGACCTGCGTAGCAGAGGACCAAACACAACTGTCTTTGGTATTGTCTGCTTCACCTGTGGGCATCTCCAGCAACTACAATATAAATGGGCAGCCTGGCAGATGAACCAACATGAAAAACTTTCTGTAGGGAAACCTGGTGTTGCTCCTCAGCATTTCTGCTCTGCATCTTATGCAGCTAACTATGGTTGAACCTATTTTGAGGTACAAGTACCTCCAAAGCAAATTTATTCTCTGGTAAGACCTTGAACAGCCTCAGACAAGACTTAAACATTCATGAGTCTCTAAACCTTAAATTTTAAAATGCTGTTGGGATGAAAAGATACTGTCTTTATAGAAAGAATATGGGAAAGAGAGCACAAGTCAAGCACAAAACCATGGCGTGCTTTAATATTTGGAGGCAAATATAAATATAAGTAAGGTTAGTTCTCAGGGTTTAATGGCTCTGTAAACTGTTGATTTTGTGGTATTAACGTTGAAAGCCATCTTTATACTCTGCTATAATAATCTATATTCTGGGTAAGTGACTGCTGTCTCTCACATAGACACATTTCTAAAAAGCTTCACCCTGATATAATGAGAAAGATGAAAGAGATGTTTAGTAATGACTGTATCATGAGGATACTTGCACTAGACTTATTTGTGAACACTAGTCCCAAAAGGCTTTTGACTTGTATTAATTTGGCACTGGGATGACAGGTTTCCACACCCAGTGTAAAGAAAGTCTCTCAGGGAAAAAAATGGAGTAAGATGAGAAGTCCCACTGCTGTCTGGTGGGGATGCACTCTGTGCTGGGTTAGTGCAAATGGCTTGAAGCTTTTCTGTGCTTCTGGGATGTTTTGTTCCAAGGGAGGTAAGAAACTGATGTGTGTTGTTCTGCAATGTTTTGATGAGAACTTAGCTTTCTCCATTGGTCTGTGTGTTGGGAACAGGAGATGGGTCAAACACATAGTGAATGATGGCTAGATGTATGGATGCTATAGCTGCAAGTGCTGTTTCCTATATGGAAAGGTCTTCCTGGGATTTCAGCAGAAGAAATCCCTGCTGTCTTTCTGTAGCTCTATCTGCTTTATAGCTCTTTCTTGGTTGTTATGCACATTTGTGATTGATTTTGATGTGGATACAATTTGCAGAAAGCACAATGTGGATTGAAAATGTGCTGGTTTACTGCTTGAAGCTTCTGTTTTGAAAGATCAGTGGTGACTGAGAGATTAACTGCTTGATGAATAAACTTGAAATTAGCAAATAGGTATGTTTTTGGAGGGCTCCTTGGCTTAGTCAGGCTGAGACGTCCCTTTGGTCCTGACTCTCTAGGCAATGTCTTAATGAGAGAGAGTCTGGGAAGAAGTCTGGAGGGTAAAACTTCGTAACAGCATGCTAGTGGTTTCTTATTTGATTAATAAGATGCTCATGTGATGTTTTTTTCGGATAATAGGTCTATAATTTTGCATTGGGTGTCAGTGGCAAGGTTTTTGCAGTGGGAGGCGGCAGGGGGGGCCTCTGTGGGAGGAGGCCAGAGGATGCCCTGGCTCCGGCCAGGTCCACAATGCACCCACCGCAGGACACAGCTGAGCCCACCAGCCAAGCTGGTGGTGCCTCTGGGAGAGCATATTTAAGAAAGGGTAGAAAATGCCACAGAGAGAAAGAGGAGGAAACAAAAGAGTGAGAAACAGCAGAGGGAACACCAAAGTTGGAGAAGGACATGCTCCATGGTGGAGCAGATATTTCCGAAATAACTGCTGCCCATGGAGGACCCATACTGGAGCAGATACTTCCTCAGAGGGACTGCGGCCCATGGATGAGCCCATGCTGAAGCAGGTACACCCCCAAGGGGACTGCAGCCCATAGAGGACCCACGCTGGAGCATAGAAAAGAGCAGCAGAGAGAAACTGCTATGTCTTGACCCCAACCCCCTGCGCTGCCTACTGTTATGGTTTTTATTAATGATACTTTATAGAGGTGACACTTTTACTAAATTAGACCAAATCAAAATTAGACCAAAGTTGGAAATAGCACAGCAGGACAGAGCTCAGAAATGAGACGCATCAGAATTGAGAAATAGACCAAGACTTCCCCCCAAAAATGAGCTTAACCACAAGTAACAAAGTAAGTATATCCACTTGCCTTACTTGGGAGAGTTGGTCTGTGTATTCAAGATAAGATTATAGAAGCAAAATTCTGTTCTGAAATAATTTTTCTCCTGTCTTGAATTATGTTACTCCAGTGGTCCTTTCAACAGAGACAGGTTCCTATTAAGAGCTCGGTGGCAGGGCAGGTTAGCCATCATCTCCAGGAGAGTGGCCACTTGCTAGCAAGGTCTAACACAGACTTGATTTCCAGCTGTTGTTTGTAGCTCTTCAGTCGTATCTAGTACATACACCAATTTCTGAACTCCTTATGTCCTTTGTACATCAGATCCTGCTTAATTTACTGATTATCATTAAAGTTGATCTAAATTATTGAAAATTAATTGCTGAAGAAGCCAGGTTTCTCTAGGTTGCCTGAATTCTGCGCTCCCAGCTTTTGTCTAGGAGTCAGCCATGAATGTGGCAATAGGTCTTTTTCCCAGCTAGATCAATACCCTAGCCTCTGTAACAGACTTTTTCTCAGAGTTTTTGGCAGAGGGTCATTAAACTGGTTATTAAACTGGAGATTGCTTTTGAAAATAACCTCAGAATGCACTCACACAAAAGGTTTTTGATAGAGCCTCTGATGTGAATGCAGAAGCACAGTTTTAGAGAAGAAAAGCTGGTCTGGACTATTAGCTTGTGGTTTGTAACCTGTTAGACTAAACAATGTTTAAAGTCCAACTCCCCTTTCTGTTCTATGTCAATGGCCTGATATTCCTCCTTTGCAACTTCTGACAAGTCATTTTCTCTCTCTCAGTTTTTGTAAGAGAAAAGCTGAAGGCAGTGAGGGGGTCACAGACCCTTGGTACAGAAAGGGGACCATTGAGCTGAGATGGGCCAGTGACAAAATTGCCAAACCAGCACAAACATATTTAGCATTTCTTTGGATGGGACAGCGGCTGGTCAGATCACTGACTTAATATAACTGTAAAGCAGTAATAGAATTGCTGACCTGACATTAATATATTTAGCTAATTGCTGACTTAACATCTGGTAGATCGTAGGGTTGATGTTGTAAAACCACTGTGGTTGAAACAGCTGCAGAGTGAGGGTGAAGTGGTTCGTTGTCTCTGGGTCAACCTGGGGAGCTCACTCCTCAGGAAGGCAGCTCTGGGATGTGGATGGAGTGATGGGTTGCCTTTGGGACGGATTCAGAGCTGACTCCCCAGGAATGGTGAGCAATCTGGCTGCATAAATGAGGAAGTACAGAAGGTCACAGGTCACTGAAACTGAGAGGATAAAAGGGGAAGTCAAAGACCAAGAGGCAGGCTCAGCAGAATAGGGTCAGCATTGAATATCCCACTGTGTGGGTATCCACAGATATGAAGGCTAACATCTTTTCCAGGCCACCTTGACGCATGAGGTGGGACACCCTTCATGAGCGTGGACCCTGAGGGCCAACAGCCGCATCTTCCATACCCTCCTGAACTGGGAGAACTCAGGATTTTGGGAGTGCTTGTCACACTAATAACACCACTTTGCTAGTATTTATCATACCTGCATACTATGTTCAGCCTGTAGAGCTGTTTTTGAAGACTGGAGGGGTATCAAAGGGCACCTACACCACTTATAGTAAACCTATAAGGGGATTTATTCTGTCTTTCACAGACAAGAAACTTGTTTCTACCTTACTGTAAGGAAAAGAGATACTTTTCTAAAAGAAAGATTCTGCAGTCGCTGGCTGGCAGTGGGGAACTAGCCTGCCTGGGAATTGCAGTAACCGAGAGAAAAAGGGATTGTTGTACAAAGGGATTAAAATGGAGAGAATAAAATTATTATAAAAAGGGGATTCAGAAAGGAGGAATCCGAAGAGAACTGGGTGAGAAAAGGCAGAAACTGCACAGAAAAAAAAAAAGTGTTTTAGCTGCAGTGTGTTTGGTGAAATTACAATGTAGTACTAAACTGAGCTCTGGTATCACTACTAAATCCACTAGATGACAGTGTGGAGACTACATTCAGCCTCGCAACAGCATCTGCCTGTTCTTTACAGGCCTCTTGGCATTGTCTCACTGCTCTGCTAGAAATTCAAAGTTTGCAGTGGGCCTGAGCTTGTACCGAGGGGCTTCACGTGCATCCATGGAGAGAAGGTGGTCTCAGTCAGTACTAACAATAAAGGTAACGCTGGCATGAAAGAATTGACTTCTCCAGCACTGGCTGTTTTTTCTTAAGCCTAGAGGTCTGGGGGCTTGGATTAATTGGGGAGTGATGATGGAAAATGAGCTAAAGGATGAAGGGACAGCCACCATTTCTCTGCTGTGCCTTGCAGCCCTGCAGACAATCATGCAGGGGGACAGACTTTTTAATAGGGCCTGTTGTAATAGGACACGGAGTAACAGTTTTAAGCTAAAAGAGGGTAGATTCAGACTAGATTTTTATGGTGAGTGTGGTGAAACACTGGAACAGGTTGCCCAGAGAGGTAGTAGATGCCCTATCCCTGGAAACATTCAAGGTCAGGTTGGACAGGGCTCTGAGCAACCTGATCTAGTTGAAGATGTCCTGGCTCATTGCAGAGGGGTTGGACTAGATGACCTTTAAAGGTCCCTTCCAACCCAAATTATTCTGTGATTCTATGATTCTATGCTTGTTTGCATACCATGAGCTCTCCCCATCGCTGCTTCAGTGCATTCCCGCAGTGTGTGGTGCCTGGCGCAGCCATCCCCCATGGACCGCCGACTGATACAGCAAAGAAGAAGCTGGAAGGAAGAGACTAGAAGACAGTGAGTTGGCAAGGACTAGATGCATGGTACAGTTTTGGCTTCTGTGGCTTTCCCAGTTTTGTATGAGGTAATGGGCAAAGCAAGGTAAGAACACCTGGGGAACACAGCAGGTTTCCTTTCATAGCACTAGTTTCTCCACACAGCCTCTTTCCAGCTGGGATGTGGTGTGACCCAGTGTATGGATACTACCACTGTAGCTGCAGTGTGAAGGACCACTAAAAGTTATGACTGAATATTTAATACTCAACTGGGATTTACACTACAAGAAAAAGAAAATTGAAGCAAAGGCTGTATATGAATCAAAATCCATTCAAACTAGGTTAATGTAAATAAAGCTATATATATGTGTAATGTATTTTTTATGACAACACTGTCTGTTTTGAAAAAGTGCTGTCAGTATACAGGCAAGATACAAGTTAATGAGTCTGCAAACCTCGGTTGCTGTGATTAGCCTTGCTTTAAGTTGATAGATGTGATCTTTATTGCTTAGTGCTCTCAAATATCCTTCATTTTGTAGGACACCACACATTTTCACCCCAATATTGTCTGTGTTACATACTAGTTCCATGGGTTGCTCTCCGCCCCTTCCTTGAAACATCAATGGTTTTCAGTCGTGCTCCTGCAGTCCAGCTCAGACATGTTACAGTGGAGTCTTCTTGTAGTGGCCTCCCCCTGGGGCAGGAGCACTGCAGGGGGTACAAACCCTCCGGTCGGAGGGCATGAACCATCCGATTGCTGCCTGTGGGACTAGGGTGATTTCCCCCTTCTCTTCCGCTTCATCTCTCCGCTATTAAAAAATGCCTTTGTTCAGGAGACATGAAATATTAATCTGTTGTGCCATTTATTGTAGCGCAGCTTACCATGCACTGAAATCCCAAAGTGCCCTGAATTTTGTCTTAGCCTGATACAGAAGCCTTTAAACTGGCATTTGGCAGTTGTTCTGGTGATTTTGTAACAGCCAGGGTTTTAGGATTTTTGATTCATGTGCTACAGAAACTTGTCCTTATATGGGATAACATGAAATTCCACGAGTGAGAACGGATGGATTTTCTTTTGCTCTGCTTTTTCTTTCCATTTAAGGGAAGATTTGACAGTCTAATTTTCCTTACCGCCCTTTCTGTAACTAGAAAGAGGAGAAGAAATACCATGAGCGAACTCACTTAATAACCACCGATCCATGAGTCTTTCAAGGCCTTTGGATAGGCAGCTGTGTGGAGAAGGATTTAAAATCAGGATGTCTATGAGTCCTCCTTTTCTTTTAAATTAACTGTATATTGCAATTTCATAAACAATTATTTCAGTCTCTTTACTTCTCAAACACAGTATTATTTATCATTAAAGGCTGCTTTGAACATAAAACTATTAGGAAGCCCTTTATTAGAGTGGCTTACTGCAGCTCTCTTTCTAATGAATTTTTTTGCTTTATGACTTGCTGGCTGAGTCCGGGCTCTTACTTTAAATCACACAATTGATTCAGTGTTCAAAGTCAGTTTATCAGACCGTATCTTCATGAAATTGCCTGCCAGCAGAGCAGCCTAGGCAATGAAAAATTAGGATGGAAAACAAAGTAACCTTGTTATTTTTCTAAATTGTCAAACATTTGGGGTCTGCTTCTGCAATCCTGAAACTGTGGAAGGGAGAGGAGCTTCTGATGCCAGCCCAACAAAGCCAAAAGCAACGAATGCTCTGGAGTGACACCGCTTCCCTCTGGAAGGGGCAATGAACAGCCTGGGACTGCAGCAGCTTTCCTGACGGGTTCGTCACGTGGCAGGCTCCCTCTTCCCATTTTCCTGGTGAGATGTCTGCAGACGCCTACGCTGTAAATTCGTTTTGTCAGCGGAGCGTTCAGGGAATGCGGTAGGCCCCAGGAAAGCCATCGTTTGTGCTATGAACGATGCGTGGTGAGTTGCCATGCCTGTCTTATAAAACTACGTAGCAGTAAAAGACATTTTACAAGATACTGTAGTTGAAATGATGATAAAAGACATAATCTGAGAGGATGAGGTTATGATAGACACTTAAGGAAAATTGTTTGTCTTCCCTTAGCTAGCCTGGTCTTACCCATGGTGCAGCAGACATCAAGGGACGCTGGGAGGGGGACATTTAAAACTGCTCTGGCCACAGAGCTGGGGGTGGTGTCTATATGGGATATCTGCAGTCCTGCAGTCGAGAGTAAAAGCTCACCTGCCTCTGGATTAGGCAGTCTAGCATTTCATCACCTGGATAATCAAGTTTATCTGCTCTTGTTTTTCAATGGGTCAGTCACAGTAGCTCGGCTGGGCCAAGGCCTGGTTTCATGCATGCCTCAGTGCTGTGTAGGCAGGAACAGAATTTGACCCTTTAATAAAAGAAAATGCCAGGTTGTAAAACGTCTTGGTGCTTCTGCATTAAGAATTATCATGGTAAGTACTTTCTGAATGTGTACATGCTTAATTGTGGGTACTTGGACATTACAAGGAAAGCCTTATTGTACTGCAGTGCAGTATAAACGTACAAATACTTCTTGACTGCACAATGCTGCCGAAAGAATTTTTCATTTGCCAGCAGAACAAAGAGTTAAATAAGTATCCAGAAAATCCTGGTTTTTAAAGAAATATCTCATCTTACATCGACTCCTCAGAGAAAAATTATTCATGTTAAATATGCATCAGATCTTTATACAATTTTTAGTCACTTTTTATTGATTTTCTTTTCATTCTTTTAGAAATATATTGAGGTTTGTTTAATAAAACTGTCTGTACTTCAGTCCTTTGGTGCTGAAATAAAAACCACTGGATTGCTACTTATGAAAATAACTTTATTTGTAAGCCACAGTAGAAAGAATAATGACGCAAACTGCGGTAAGAAAAGCAGCACTATAACACAGAGAAGGAGTCCCATAAAAATAAGTTACTCTAGTGAAGAGGAGACCGATAGCTACCTAGGATCTCAGGAAAAGTATTTTCCTCATCAGTGGAGGCTCCAAGGCAAATGTGCAGGCAGAAATGTTGGCAGTCCCCTAGTTCAACTCACATAGCAGGCTTTGAGACGGTAAGAGGTAATTTCTAGAGCTGGGTGAAGAAGAGATCAAGAAAACCTGATAATACAGCATTAGTTTTGACCTGAATTGGAATGCAAATATGAGATGTTTTCCCCTCAAGATTTTGTTCTAGAAATGCTAAAAGTTTGTATCAAAACAAAGCAGCCTGACATTTCTGAAAGGGAAACACCTTTTGCTGTAACTTCTTATGAAACTACAGTGACACAGCCCAAATTCTGGTTTGAGATAAGCTAGTGCAACCCCATTTAAAGTCAATTTGTTGTGAGTGATAACAGAACTTGTCTGTACAACAAATGAGCATTGCTGCACTGTGTGATAATCAGACTCACAGACTCACAGAATTACTAAGGTTGGAAAAGACCTGTAAGATTGTCAAGTCCAACCATCAACCAACGCCACCATGGCCGCTAAACCATGTCCCGCAATGCCACATCCACACTTCCCTTAAACACCTCCAGTGATGGTGACTCCACCACTTCCCTGGGCAGCTTATTCCAGTGTTTCACCACTCTCTCAGTAAAGAAATTTCTCCTAATATCCAGCCTGAACCTCCCCTGGCGCAACATGAGGCCATTTCCTCTTGTCCTGTCGCTAGTCACTTGGGAGAAGAGACCAACACCCACCTCTCTGCAACCCCCTTTCAGGTAATTGTAGAGAGTGATAAGGTCTCCCCTCAGCCTCCTCTTCTCCAGACTGAACAACTCCAGTTCCCTCAGCTGCTCCTCATAAGACTTGTGCTCCAGACCCCTCACCAGCTTCGTCGCCCTTCTCTGGACACGCTCCAGCACCTCAATGTCCTTCTTGTAGTGAGGGGCCCAACACTCAACACAGGATTCGAGGTGCGGCCTCACCAGTGCCGAGTACAGGGGCACGATCACCTCCCTGCTCCTGCTGGCCACACTATTTCTGATACAGGCCAGGATGCCGTTGGCCTTCTTGGCCACCTGGGCACACTGCTGGCTCATATTCAGCCGGCTGTCGACCAACACCCCCACGTCCTTTTCTGCGGGGCAGCTTTCCAGCCACTCGTCCCCAAGCCTGTAGCGTTGCATGGGGTTGTTGTGACCCAAGTGCAGGACCCGGCACTTGGCCTTGTTGAACCACATCCAATTGGCCTGGGCCCATCGATCCAGCCTGTCCAGATCCCTCTGCAGAGCCTTCCTACCCTTGAGCAGATCAACACTCCCTCCCAACTAGGTGTTATCTGCAAACTTACTGAGGGTGCACTCGATCCCCTCATCCAGATCATCGATAAGACTGGCCCCAAAACTGAGCCCTGGGGGACACCGCTTGTGACCGGCCGCCAACTGGATTTCACTCCATTCACCACAACTCTCTGGGTTCAGCTGCCCAGCCAGTTTTTTACCCAGCGAAGAGTGCACCTGTCTAAGCCATGAGCCACCAGCTTCTCCAGGAGAATACTGTGGGAGACAGTGTTGAAGGCTTTACTGAAGTCCAGGTAGACAACATCTACAGCTTTTCCCTTATCCACTAGGCAGGTCACCTGGTCATAGAAGGAGATCAGGTTGGTCAAGCAGGACCTGACTTTCATGAACCCGTGCTGGCTGGGCCTGATCCCTTGGTTGTCCTGCACATGCCCTGAGAGCGTCCTCAGGATGAACCTCTCCATAATCTTGCCTGGCACTGACATCAGGCTGACAGGCCTGTAGTTCCCTGGATCCTCCTTCTGGCCCTTCTTGTAGATGGGCGTCACACTGGCAATCCTCGAGTCGTCCGGGACCTCCCCTGTTAACCAGGACTGTTGATAAATGATGGAGAGTGTCTTGGCAAGCTCCTCCGCCAGCTCCCTCAGCACCCTTGGGTGGATGCCATCAGACCCCATAGACTTGTGAGTGTCCAGGTGGCTTAGCAGGTCATTAACTGCTTCCTCCTGGATCATGGGGAGTTTATTTTGCTCTCCATCCTTGTCTTCCAGCTCAGGGAGCTGAATACCTTGAGGATAACTGGTCTGTCTATTAAAGACTGAGGCAAAGAAGGCATTAAGTACCTCAGCCTTTTCCTCATCCTTCGTGACAATGTTCCCTCCCACATCCAGTAAAGGATGGAGATTCTCCTTGTCTCTCTTTTAGTTGTTAATGTATTTATAGAAGCATTTTTTGTTATCCCTTACGACCGTGGCCAGATTGAGCTCTAACTGGGCTTTCGCCTTTCTACTTCCCTCTCTGCATGACCTAACGAGATCCTTGTATTCTTCTTGAGTTGCCTGCCCCTTCTTCCAAAGGTCATAAACTCTCCTTTTTTTCCTGACTCCCAGCAAAAGCTCCCTGTTCAGCCAGGCCAGTCGTCTTCCCCGCCGGCTCTTCTTATGGCACATAGGGACTGCCTGCTCCTGCGCCTTCAAGATTTCCTTCTTGAAGAAGGTCCAGCCTTCCTGGGCCCCTTTGCCCTTCAGGACCGTCTCCCAAGGGACCCTCTCAACCACTGTCCTGAACAGGCCGAAGTCTGCCCTCCGGAAGTCCGTGGTAGTGGTTTTGCTGACCCCCCCTCTTACTTCACCAAGAATTGAGAATTCTATCCTTGTGTGGTTGCTAAGCCCAAGATGGCCTCCGACCTTCACTTCTCCCACCAGTTCTTCTCTGTTTGTAAACAGCAGGTCAAGCAGGGCACCTCCCCTGGTAGGCTCGCTTACCAGCATGTGAATAACTTCAGGAACAAGTCGTATTATCTTAAAAATAGTTCTTGATTTTAAAAATGCTTTGCTTAGCGTAATTTGTCACATAAAGCTTTTCCAATATTGTGCTTTGCATCTTGGATGTTGCTTTTGAGCAACCTGATGCTCACTATAATGCAGAATTTCCTGGTCAGACACATTTTCCATAGCACTATGAGAGTCCTGTGGCTCCCACAATGCACCATCCATGTTGTTTAAATAAAGAACACACTGAATTATGTCAGGGAAACTAAGACATTAAGGAAGATTGGAGATTGGCACTCTAATTTGTATCATAAGATGCACTGCAATCAACAGTTGCAGTTTATTGCAGCAGTGCTTCAGAATGAAACATATTGGGTCACTTGGAAAAATATTGAACTTTACTTGAACTTAAGTATATTCCACATTGAGTTCAATGAAGATAGCATTTATTTTCAATGATTCTCATTGTAAACTGAATTTTTTCCTAGTGGAAAATTTTAATTCTGCAAAAGATGCTTTTGTATCAGGAAATGAGCTAACTGTTCAATGCCCAAAAGACTTTGCAATTGGCTGTCCCTGTTAGCAGTACAGGGCCCATGCTGCAGAAAATATGGTCTGTTGTCTTTCATCTTATTTGGATTTCATCAGAAAGAAGGAAACACATGATCAAGACTACACTGAACTGTAATTAAACTTTGTCCTTCTGTTGACCCAGTTATCAAAAGCTACTTCCCCATGTGAACTGGAAAAATCAAAGTAAGGTTGATATGACACAAGTGATACATCTGGATTCAGAAACTAGCATGTAGTAACTATGCTATTCTAATGGGCAAAAAAAAAAAATCAGAAATATATTACTTGCCAATTTGATGGTGCTTGATGAAAAATGTATACCAGCAAAACCAGAAAGAGTTGTAATGAATTACTTTCAACTAGAACATTAGATCTTTGGGTGTTGCTTTAATATTTTCTGAACAGTAAATAAACAAAGAGCTAGTTAAAGTAATCAGAATAATTTTGGCTCCTATCTGAGGAACCTATCAATTATCTAAGCTGGTAACAAGCCTTGCATTATCTGGCAAGGCATGGAAGTACTTAAGGAAAGCCATCTGGTTGCAGAAGACAGGGAATTTTTAAAAAGGAGTTCTCTGATGATCCATTTCTGGAGAGAGTAAGAAGGCGGAGATCTGGCGTGGAATCAGGTAGAGCAAAGCAGAAGGTAGCTGTCTGGAAGGATGAGGATTGTTGAAAAAAGCTGAGGAAAGGAACTGCATGCAGGTCTTGCTGTTTTTCCTTAGCTTTGTATAATTTCTTGATCAGTCTTTAGAGTAAAGCTTGTGTTTAGATATTCCTCTGAAGAAGACTCTGTGAGTAACTTGTCCTATCACATCACCCATGAACAGGGAAACCAGACACAGCCTGGGTTCACAGCCTGGGGTACTCTCAGGCTGTGCAGAAGCTGCAGGTAAGATATGAACGAGCCAGTACTTGTTTTGTACGTTAGGTAGCTGAACTACATCAAGTTGTTGGCTACAGAACATTTATTTGGCATAGGAACTAAGAGCCCTGGATGTGAAGGACACAATGCTGAGGAACAGCCAGCCCTATTTGCACAAGATACAGGAAAATCAACGTTCTGGTTCAGCATTGTAGCTTCTGCAGATGAAACTTATGCAGGGCTGTACCAGTTGGATTAAAGTTTATTAATTCTGGTAAGAAACTGTGGGAGTAGATGATAAATGGAAGAAGAGACAGGAGATGGCAAAGAAGTATTAAAATCTGCAAATAATTATATGGGTGCCTATTGTGGATTTAAATGTGTTAATATAAATTAATTATGAACTTGCGATCAAAGTGAAAAGATGGAGTATTTATGGAAGGGGTGCAAGGTGGTATAATCTAAAAATATAGTAGTTTGGGCTGAATAAGAGGAAAAATGAGGCCAAAAACTTCCAGTGATCTATCTCCAGCTCCCACGTGTTGATGATCATTTGACTGAGTTTGTTCTCCAATGTTGCAGAATATTATGAGATCAAAAAGGCTGACCCGTATGGAAATTTCTGTTGGAAAATAAAACTTGATCCTGCTGCTTTTCTGACACCAGTGAGGTTTTATAACAATGTAAATCACAGAAGCATAGAAAAATGCAGCTGAAGAAAACTATTTGAGGAGAACTTCCTTTTCCAACATATCTTTCAAATATACATACACCCCTTCTGTCTGGGCACTGACACCAGGGATACAGGTCTATAGGGGCAGGAAAATCCCTTGAAAAGAGGCAAATGGAATCTAATAGGATTCCCTCTAAAAATGTATAAATGACCCCCCTCCCAAGTAAATACATGGAAACATTTCAGTTGAAATATACTGAAAGAAACCCAAATAAACTATCTACCACGTACTCCTAAGTTTTAGACTCTGAAAAGATTTAAAGAAATACAGATATTAAATGGGAACAAAACTTTCCTTTGTATCTAGGCCAATTAACTGGACATTGCATTGCATCAAGATATTACTTAGATCTTCATATATGGTAATGTGACTTAAGTTTCAGTAATATGCGTAATAACAAAAATGATAAATAATCACCCTCTTTAAAGAACAATTTTCTGAAGTTGCAAGGCTCAGTGGGGATATAAAGAATCTCTAATATGTACCTGAATAATCTGAAATAATTTTTAGATTTAAATAATGAATCCTAGGTGTCCTGTGAATGGAGATGAGTATTAAAATCTTTCCTAGGCATGTATTATTTGAAGAATATTTTCTCTAAATCTGTTATAGAGACACTGAGGTAAAACAGTTCATTATTTTAGCTGAGGAAATAGATTTCTCTTCTAGTAATATGAATTTCTTACAGTACCTATCTGTCAAGATGGTCCTAGTAATTATCATTCCTTATCATAACGGAAATCAGATCTCTCATTGATCAATTTCCTAACACATCTTTGGCGTTGGCTGGGATGTGAGCTGGAAGATAGGTTAAATCCTGATGCATAAGGTAGTACTTTGGTTTAAGTCTGTCTTAAATTCCTTGGCATCACCTTTACAAATGATGTGAAGAAAATGACTGGGACTACATGGGAGCTCCAGTCTTTAATTCATCTTATCATTTCTGTGCATTTCCACAGATCATACGATTTTTCTTAAATTCTGAGTTCAGTCAGTTTAAAAAAAAAAGAAAAATCTAGTTTTTCCTCCTACCCCTGGTTAGGGAGAGTAATGACTGATCTGATATTGTCATCATTTTGCCATGCTGACTCCTCACAAAATGTAATCCTCCACCTAGAAATCCTAGTCTTGTTGCAAACAATAGAAAAACTTATGATTTCATTGGAGTGCTGATTTCAACCTCACAGAGGAGATCTATTTCCTTGTGTTTTCTTTTTTTAATAATTTGTACAGATTTCTATTGTTCTCATGTCTCCACTCCTCCAACTTGAAGATTTTGAACTTTTTTTATTATTTAACATATGTAGATTTTCTTTAAGAGAAAAGTAATGTTGCTTCTGCATGTTTGACGGTCTCAATGAAACAATCAATATAAGTAATTACAATATGATTTCCGATTTCCAACTACATAGCATCTGTAAATAGTTGTTCTGCCCAAATAACAGCTGTACTGTATCAGAACAAAGGTCCATATACGCTATCTGATATAGCTCTACTATAGCTAGTGGTAGATAGTAAAGAAAAAGCCATAAAACCAGGGCAATCTTGGATTCATATTTTTTCCAAGGTACTCCTCCGGTTTCCAGCAATTTCTAATTTTAAAGACTTTCTGATCTACTGATTGTATCTACATCATCTTGTCCAGCTGCCCTTGACAGACCTTTCTTCTATGAACCCATCTAGTAGCTTTTGGAATTTATTTATACTTTGGGCATCCAAACAAAACAGGATGTTATGTCCTGCAATGCAATTAGGCACTGCATGTGAAAGTGCTTTCTTTCATTTGTCTTTGACCTGCTGCCTGATGATTTCATTCAGTGCCTTGAAGTTCTTGTCTCATGAAAAATAATGACTAATCATTCCCTCGCCTCCTGCTCCACGTGATTTATGTTTTTCTAGACCTCTATCATGTCCTCAGTATTCCAAGCTAAGGAAAACAAATCTCTTCACTTTCTTCTACAGCGGAAATCGTTTCCTATTTCTGACCAATCTGACTCTCTCTATCTGTATACTTTCTAGTTGTAAAATCTCATTTTTGAAGTGACCAGAGCTTCACACAAGATTGGGTACACCATAGCTTTATGGAGTACCAGATGATAGTTTCTATTCCCTCCCTGGTCTATTTGATGGTCAGGGAGTAGGAAGCTTCATCTTCCAAAGAACTATCTGTAATGACATAGGAGAATACTTCGTGTTAAAAGCTGACGTGAGAACTCGCTATTGGGAACACAGAGTTAGGATTACTCTTCACCATGTACACTGCTTTGCATTCATCAGTGCTGCATTTCTTCTGTCACTCTGTTAGCCACGCAGTACTGGGAGATCTTTCTGTAACTCTTGGCTGACAAGTTCAATTCTGTCACTCTGAAGCACTAGCCATTCTGGAAAAAAAAAAAAAAACAAACCCAAAAATGGTAGAGGTTTTTATGCCACATCTCACAGAATAAGGTTTTTTTTTCCTGTGTTTGCTTCCGGTTGCTAAGCAGCCTAGAGTAAAAGAAACAAAAATAAACACAAGAATTCTTTTTCCCAACTTACTTTGCCTCCCAAATTGTCAGGCAAAGCACTTCCTTCAGTTATAAACTGAAGGCAGAAGCTACAGATAGGTTCCCCAACTGTGTAGTCTCCATGAGTAAAATTTTCAAGAACAGGCTAAACAGACAGCTGTAAGGAATGGCAGAATAACTGCTGTCGTGGGGAGGAGATGTATGAGAGGTCTGTCTGAGATCTCCTCCGATGCTGCGACTAGAATAGCCTTAGATGTGGGATCGATAAATTCACAATGAGTCCTTGCTGGCTTTGGCAGATTTCATTATACTGAGTGAAAAATAATTGGTTTCATTGGTATATATTTCTTTTATATGTGTTTTTAAGGATGGGGATACATCACATATATACTTTATCAGTGTCCTGTCAGTACATAGCAGCTGAACCCAGCAGGGATGACAGTATTATTTAGATTAGAGTTTATATATAGAGATGCTGTTCATTTTCACTTTATTAACAGCTTTGCAGGAGATGGGCTTCTTGTCTTATTTTATGCAGTATAAATATGAAACTAAATTATCTGAAGAAGTGTAGCTTTTGTAGGACAACTTAGTATTGTCAATGGTATGGCAGCAGGAGAAGCCTGAGGAAAGCAGGGAGTATAAAGGAGAACAGAGAGAGGACAAAAAGAAGAGGAATATGCAGAACAGAGTGCTACATAGTGTCAAAGGGGGATTTCAGAAAAACAAAGCTGCTCAAAGACCAAACAAGCAGATTTTTTGTCTCCCAGGGAACCAAATGAAGTTGCTTGGGAACTATTGACATACAAACCCCCGAGGAAGAACAGAGAGCAGAAATGTAAAGCAACGATGCCTATGGCAAATAATTCTTGCAGTAGGCATGAGCCATCCCTGCCCACTGCTACCTGTTGTTCAGAAATGTCTGCAAATGATGCAGTGGGAAGTGCAGAAACACATCTGGAATTTACCACAGAAACCTACTTTGTCATTTGAAAAACTAAACACTCACCCTGGGCATTGTACAGTTCTGTTGTCCCTGTGCATCATCACGAAGCTGCCGTAGTGGTTAAGATGATGAGATGTCCTGTGGTCTGTGGAACAGGTAAATGTGATCTTTCATGTGTATCAGCAGGTCTGCAACATTCAGCGTGAAGTATAGTTTAGAGAAGTACTGATTTATTTTAGGCATCATTCCTAACTCAAGGAATAGACACCATTAATACAGAGCCATTCAGTGAAAACATCCGATCTGTGTGACGTGGAGAAAATGAAACAAAATGCGGCACAGCCCTTTGTCTTGAAAGGCTTTTTTAAAATTCACACTGCCAGTCAGTACCTCATGCTCCAAAGATTTAAGTATTTAGTTGTGCAGAGATTAACTGCAGTCAGAGGAAGCAGTTTAGACATGCTAAACTAATCCTGAATTGGGACAGCCTGTCAGGTTTAGGTGGGAGGGTGTTTGGGGAGCGGTGCCCTGGGCAGCGCCTGCTCCCAGAGTCCCAGCATCCCGATCCTCCCTGCTCCCTGAGCCAGCCTGGCAGCTTGTGATGCTGTGCACTAAATGGGGTCAGGGCAGTGATCCACCAGGAAATGTTGTTCACCTGTAATATTTTTTGCTTTTCTCTTTAAGCAGATTACTGGTCAAAAAGAAAATCAGGCATCTCAGAGTAGCTAGTGTATCCTCTACCTACATTTATTGCATCCAGTCATTACAACAACAGCTGATTAACAGCAATAGTTTAAAAGAAACTTTGCTTAATAGTGAGGTTTCTTTTCCCTTTAGGCTGCCAACAGCTTTCCCATATATAATCTCATTTTTCAACATCGTTTCGTCTACCAGGCTGGCTGTAATAGCCCTCTCACTTCATTTTTTTCAGTGCTTGGTCACCTAAGTAAGTTTTCTCTTTATATTTTTATTCAAGCCTCTCTATCGAGATAGTAGAAACTGGAGCACATGAAACCTCAGACTGAAGAGAGAGCCACGTGCTGGGGCAGGCGGCTGGCTTGTCATCTCAAGCAGCTCCTTTCCTGACATCTATTTCCCATGAGCATGTGAGCAGCAATGTACCATTGGCCGTGTTTCTTGAAGGGTCAGGAAAGGAGGACACATTTCACTCTCCAGTCATATCCCCAAACACTGCTGACAAGGATCAGATGGCAGGTTGCCATCCCTGAAGTTTGCGCTGGATGGACGAGTCCCTACCATCCTTGGTTCTGTCTCTGATCCACCAAAAATTCCCTTCTCAGCCAGTCACTGAAGTCTCACACATTTCTCATACATTTTCTGATTTTATTTTCTTCTTATTGTCATATTGCCAAAGCCATCCTTCCATCCCTCTTTCTCTTTTTCTCTATTTTTCCAATTCCCATCTGTCACAGGTGGAAAAGAAACACCAGTCAATGCGATACTGTCAAGCTCAACTTAGTTCACCGACTGAGGGACAGGCCGTATCAGGAAAAGCTACGCACATGGGCGCGCACACACGCAGAATTAATTGAGACCTTCACCACGCACAGTGAGTTGGCACAATCAAGCCCAGGGGAATGACAGTCACTCTGTCCAGCCTGTCTCCATGTTGGGCTCTGGGCACCAGCTCAGCACCAACGTGTGATAGTTCCACCTTGAGCAATTTGCTTCCATGAGGTGTTGGACATCTTCAGAGCAATGCCTCCTGCCGTCTCTGTTACTCTCTAGTGCTGGGGCACTTAGAGCCAGACATTGACACAGGCCACCAGCCAAATCTGTCTACAATGATACCACTTCCCCCACGGTTTTAGATATTGTTCTCCAGTCACTTGTTGATCCATGGCCTGTCCCAAGGCTCATCACACTCAGTCATTTGCATTATCCTATCAACCATAGCTCATTATATTCAGTTACTCAACCCTTGATTGGGGCAAAGTCACGACACTCCTGTAATGTCATCATTTATAAACAAATATATAAATAAACATGTGTCTGTGGGTTTTTAAGTCTTGTTTTGTATTTACTTAACACCAAACCTCAAAAATATTCCACTTGCCCTTTTCTTTGGATAACCTTGAAGGGTATATGTGAGTGTGTATCTGTTCCAGCTTTCCATGGATTGGAGTCAAAGGACACCAGCTAACGGCCACAGAGGCCAGCCAAGACACACATCTCCCCTGACCATTCCTACAAGGAATCCCTTGTTCAAAACAAGTCCCGCATCCTGCTAATTCATTTTCAAAACATGTTTCTACTCTGACAGAACCCTTGCAGAGAGAATCTGTGACAAGTTTGCAAATCAACCTTCCCTTCTGCATCTAACATCAGTAAATTGCCAAATCTCTTAAAATGTAGCAGCTGCCATTTTCTCACAATGTTAAGGAGAGGGAATGCTCTTGAAGAAAAGTAAGGAGGAGAGGAGGGTTAGTAGTTGGTTTTTTCCTTTTAGCTGGGCACTTGTATTTTCTTCTCCATGGTGGTGAAGTTTCTTATTGAAGGATGTTTACTATTTATTCAGTTGCTTGTCAACAACAGCTTTGAGTGATTGGCAGCAGACATTAGAGTGGCTGGAAGTTAGGCAGAAGCACATTTATTTTCCTATGGTTGTACTGAATGCTCCAAAGCACCATCTTTCTTTCAGATAAGTTTATGTTTCTATGTGTGTTTGCAGAGATTGTTTCATTCATAACATATAGATAAATGTGACAATAATAGCTGCCTGAGGTTTCAGACAGCCTGAAAACCAGAAAGATTCATGAACTTATGCATCTTATAAGGAATAATAAATGGTAATCATCAGGCATCAATGTTAAATAATATCAAGATGTATTACCTCTTTGCCCATCAAAGCAGGCAGGAACGAGAGGTGTGATCAGAGGTGATGTCAATAGCAGAACTGAGATGTTCTGCAGGACTGTACAGTCTGGTACCACAGCTGTAGTATGATCTGTGCATGGACCTTGCTTATAATTGGGTTTTCAGAAGATATTATCACTCATGTATATTCAATGTGGGACATCAGGGAGCAGTTACTTCCCATGTTGTCCTATATAGCTGAGTTGTTTTGGCCTTTCACAAGCCTGTTTTGGGACTTACCAAGAGCCGAGCAGAAGTACAGCTCCCCTTCTCATCATGTCCCCTTCCACAACCAGAATTACTCTCTCTTCCATCTTCTCCTATACAACCCACATTCACATTTGCCATTCACAGGCTGTCTCTGAAGCTTTTCCACACAGTAGCTCCAGGAGCTCATGAGGGAAGCAGTAGCAGATGGGTTCCTTGCATCAAAGGAATTACCATCTGTTATTCCTCTTCCCAATTTTGTGCAATGCTGGCAAGAATTTGATTGTTTCTCCTATTCTCCCTCGATCCTTTGCTGCCCAGCTGGGCAAACAAAGGTAGGCAAATAGTAGCATCCCTCTTGCCTTTTGCCCTGGTTATACCAGGAACTCCTGGAAGCAACGGTAACATTCAGCACCCAAAAGTGGTTATACCCCCACTTCACAGACTCCCCATGCCAAGCTCCATCTGCTGCACTTCCAGAAACTCCTAATCATCCAAGAAGGAATGAAAAAAGCCTTGGGAGACAACCTCACAGAAACTCCCAATTGACTTTATCCCCCTCCCAAATGGTAGTACATATCAGGAAAGGCTCTGGCACTGTGGGATTGGTTTACTCTACTCTTACACCGTATTATTTTTTCCCAGCTAGATACATTCAGATAGCTATTGTTAAAATGCAACACGATCCCTTTCTACATATCCTCATTGACAAGACTTTCTTTTGAAAGAAAAACGCTTCACCCAAAAGCCTTACCTTGTTTCCCACCAGGAGAGCTCTAGGAATTCAGTCGTGTTTTCTGGTCTGTAAGGTCAGGGTTGGCAACTGCTGCATTCTCATTCTGTCTTGCTAATTTGCAGGTTTAGTTACAGTCCATCTCTCCTGGACTTCAAAAGTTCATTCAAAAATCTGTTGGGGTTTTTTTGTTTTTTTTTTTTAAATAAAGCTCTTGGTTGTAAGGAAAAGCTGGAACTAGATACCAGCCAGTTTTGACCTGGCTCAGAAAGCATAAGGGAAATGAAAATAGCCCAAAATATTGTGGCAAAACAAACCACAGAGAAAATAGCCTTAGGATTTTTTTTATGGGTTTCAGTGTTTTTTTAAGGGTCAGATTTGTCAATACAGAATTCACATGAAATAATTTTATGCAGTACTTGTTTCAGCTATTCCAATCCTTGTGTGTACTGAATAATGTGATTATTATAAGAAGCAGCATTTATAGTATAAATGGAATTATTGAAAAAATGTTCTAGATAGGTTTTTAAGTAGTTAAGCTTGCAATAAGCTGCTTTATGATAGACCAATCATTTCATCCAAGACATACAAAGCATGGGCGGGAAAATTTACACTGAAGTCAATTTCCAGTTCAAGATCTTAATCTCCTAATTGTGCTTTGGCTGCTCTCTTACTTGAGGAAAATAATTGTAGCTTTGATCCAGATGCCTTGTTTGTCAACCTTTATTTTTGCATTTTGAATACACACCACCTGTTCTGTATTAGGTATTTTGACAAAAATCTAATAAACCCCAAGTTTATAGGATAGTGTCATAAATCTGGCAACTTTCCCAAATGCCACACTGACTTAATAGAAATGTAATATAATTTCCTTTGTGTTGTGCGTTCTGCATTCATTGTAATGTGTGTTTAGCAACTGCATTTGAGAGAAGACCACAACCAACCTATTCCTGAGTGCTGAAATATTAGCTTATAGCTCTTCAAAAAAAAAGCTAAATCGTATGCCTTTTTTAGTATCTGAATCAAATTTTCCTGATATTACCAACAGAGCATTATAATTAGATTCCACGTAAAAATTTCAGTTTCTCTCTCAGGCATCATTGTCTGTAAATGTTTTTAGTCATTGATGCATGATAAGGAATATAATGCAAATTCTAACTTCAGCAGAAATAACTGGGTTTTGAAGCTATATTTAATAGGTGCACTGCAGATCCTAGGCTTTCTATTTCAAGACAAGGCACATTGTTAAATATGAATTCATTCCTCTCCCACAGTAATCACTTCTGAGGAGAAAAATCAGTTAAAACGGGACCATAAGCTGCAGTTTGGTTCTTATTTCATAGTCAGCTCCCATTTCAAACAGGGGTTCTACCTATTAATCTGATTTTGCCAGCTGCTTTTGCCTATGCTGCGGTGGTAGGAGGAAGCCTGGGAACTGGGCAGCTCTGCACATCCACTCACTCCAAAGATGTTGGTGAAGACTTGACGTAATAAAAGGAAGAAGGGGACTGGAGGAATAATGTATAGCCTCATTTCACTTCCCAGAAAGACACTAAAGATGATTGAACATTGATTTGCAAGCATCTGGAAAAAAATAAACCGGGTTTAAAAACTGCCAGGGTAGAATTGCCAAGAAAAGAGGGCATCAGACCCGTCCCTTTCTGCCTTAAGCAGAGCAGCTGGCCGGGCGGGTAAGCGGCAGCCGGAGGTTTGGAGCAAAAAGCCGCTGTTGTGTGGAGGGGCCGGGTGCTCAGACAGCAAAGCCCCTTGTTAATCTCCACAGGTAGTTACCTGTCTCGGGGGTGTCGTTACTGATGGCTCGATGGCAGTGTGACATCTTTACCCCGGGTACTGGGGAGCAGCAGGTGGGCTGCCCAGTGGCCCCGGGGAGGACCCCCATGCACCCAGGGCACCGGTCTAGGGGGCCCCAGTGGGGCAGAGCCCCCAGCCTGGTGCTGGGCTGGTGGGGCCTGGGGGCAGCTGTAGTGGGAGGGAGGTGGCCATTACCGAGTAGGAAGAGCTAGGGGCAGTGGCCAGCGGGCAGGACCCGAGGAGTTTGAGTTACATACAGGTTCTGGAGTATTTCTGCTTAAAAACCCCTCAGCTGATGGCAAAAAATTAACGTGCTATTATCATACTGCATTTCAGTTAAACGTGGCAAACCCAGCTGTGTGTAGTGAAGAAACTCTGTGAGCTGTCCTTCCTCACTGGGAATGAAAAATTTTTAGTCAAAGAGCAGTCGATCACACATTTGTATGACTTTGTTGATGCCTCTGTACAAGAAACAATTGCGGACCTTTTGGAGGAGGATGTTCAAAATGATCTTGACATACTGAATAAGTGATCCAAAATCAACAAGATGAACCTCAGCAGAGATAAATGAAAACACATAAATTGCTGGAAAAGCAGCAGGGCAAAAAAAGATCCTGAAGCTATGGTAGACCCCAAAGTACATACTAATTAATAATGTGTTGTGGTTTCTTAAAACATAGGATGGAGTACTAGGAGTGGTACACTGGCAATGTGGGAGATACTTGACCCATGTTATTCAGTAGTGGGGAAGCCTTCACCTGGAGGGACTATGGTCAGCCTAGGAGAACGAGAAATAAAACAGTTCAGAAAAGGCCATCCAGAGTTATGAGAGATTTAGAAGGGATGGTTTACAGGAACAGTCTGAGGGGTCTGAGGAAAAGCTGGAAATTTGCTTAGTGAAGAAAAGAGAACTGAACAGCCTTCAGACATTTAACATGGTGTTTATCAAAGATCATCTTGATATGATGAAAAAAGTTTAAACTCTACATTTGGAAAGTTTCCATTTGTGATAGTGGTGAAATATTGGAAAAGTCTTTGTAGGCATATTGTATATCTGTCACTGAGGGTTTTAAGAACATATTAGATAACCCTAACCATGGATGGTCGAGATGCATTTGATCCCACCTACATGTGGGATTGGACTTGATGACCCTCTAAGATGCCTTCTATCCCTCCATGTCTCTAATGCAGAGACAGAGCGGCTTAGGACTTCTCAGGAGTGAGTGGCAGGTGAAGATGCCAGGGGGATCATACGAGGGAGGGCGAAGGTGCAAAGTGCAGCCAGCGAGCAGTGGAGACACTGTCCTGCTGCTCTGCTGAAGCTCAGAGTGGGGAAGTGGAGCTGAACTTGTCACTGCTGGAAGGATCCAGTCTCCCAAATACAAGCTGCCAGGCTTCTCTGCATCACCTGCCTCTCAGTGGGTGCAGCAGTGGGTGCCTGGCTTTCCGAGGCTCTGGCAAAAGTAAAAAGGTGTTTCAAGATATAGTTATTTTGCCTTCATGTCTCATAACAATCTGCTGCCCTAGACAGACGGCGACTTGGCAGTTTGCCTGAGGCCTGATTGTAGTGGTTCTCTGGGCAATGGATGCTTCTGTTGTTCATCTGAGAGAAAGCGTGTTCTCCCTTCTCCTCCTGGTTTTAAATCTGTCCAGTAAGGAACAGTTTGCACCATGACACTGATTTATCTAGGCTAAATTGCTGAGAAGCTGTTTGGACAAAGTACTCTAAGTGGACGGGTCTTCCTTGTGTCACAGGAAAGTGCCTAGTAGTTTAAATAGGCATAATAATCCTTTCTGTGCTTCTTTCAGCCTTTTTTTCGTACTGTAAGACTCTGCAAAGAGCGGAAGAGCTGTGTCCTGGGTCTTGAGCCTGGGGGCAATGCTGTCAATTAAAAGACACAGCTGATGTCTGTGGAGCTGAATCAAGACCCAAGTGCAACACTTGCTGAAAGCAACATCCTTGCAGGCTGAGGTAGTATTACTCAGTTTAACAGAATAATAATTCACACTCTTTGCTTTAGTCCCTAGTTTTTCTATACTGCAGGTATCAGTTTGCCACTTAGTTCTTGCTGACTGTGTTTTCTAAATGTCCTTTTGCTTTATTTTTTGGTAGTTTTTTTTGGTAAAACTCATTTTTGATTCTCTAACCCCTGCTCATGACACACAAAACATCCTGCCAACCATTTGTGTACAGTCCTTTCTTATGATTTCCTTGTTGAAGTGTTCTGGCTTATCCTGTTCTTCCTTTTGGATTCTGTATGTTCTCCATGAGTGCTTTTCAACCTTTTCAGGTTTTTGGGGCCCAAAATTATTCTGGTGGGGATACAGGGGCCTGTACACCAAATTTAAGTCCACCTGACAATAGGCTTTTTTTAAAAAAGATGTTTATTTACCTTTGCAGATCCTTTAAAGGTAGTTGACAGAGGACTCACATAGGGCACTACTGTTTGAAAGCCTTTCTTCTGAATACTGACACTCATGTTAATCAGCATAACATCATAACTTTTCATTATATGCATTACTGTTTATTAGCGCCTGTGTTTAGTTTCTCTTAACATTATCTATAAACTAATTTTCTTAAAACCTATTACCATTTTTATTGCACTGAAATAGCTTTTTAAATTTTGTTTTCTTCTCAGTGCCTCCCTTTTATCTCTAGGCTGGTCTTTCATTACAAATGTGGTGCTTATACTCAGCACTCAAGAAAGATGAAGCTTTGGCAGTGTAACAGCCACTTGTTTATTTCCAAACCAGACCGAGCACAGTTACCGTACTGCCTTCCCTCAGTGCTTTTCCCCTCTTTTCACTTTCAGGAAATCAATCCCATTCCTACTAACAACGGCAGATTGGTCCTTATACTTTTTTTTTTTTCCTTCGGCCACTCTGGAGAGCCTGCCAAACACTACTAATTAGCAGTTGTTAGGTTTGGGCTCCAGTCCTCTGAGATGCTCCATACAAATGGACTCAAAGCAATTTCTGTGTATGCTGTTAGATGCAGTGATTCAGCCAGCTGCAATATATAGTACAGGATGGCTTTTATAGCTGCATTTCCACTAAGATGTAGAAACAGCAGTTCATTTCATATAGGTCATTAAATGCTTCTTAAATGGTTTGAAATTTGGATAATATTCTCTGGAGCAAGATTTGAACTGTATCATTTTGCCTGTCCTCGAATATCCAATTGTCTCAAAAAATGTGTAATCAGAACAGCATTTTTTGGTACTGGAACCTACCATCCTTAGTTTAAGAGTCCACCAGTGTCACATGCCAGGAATTCAAAGGGCAATTTCTGCCCATGAAATGGATGCAATCATAAGGAGGCTTGCTTTATGAGGGTATGTTGAATGTCACTAAATGACTAAAGACTGGCTTGAAATATTCATGTGAAAGGGGTGCAGCAAAGAAAAATGAAGGAGGATTAACAGTGCAGGGTGATATGCTAACCTTTAATAAAACCAGGGCATGTTTTTTGAGCGGGGGGGTGGTGGTGGTAGAAAATGTAAAAGCATTGTAGCAGGACTTAAACAAATGTGATGTGATGCGTATCTGGGCAGTGAAATTATTTAAAATGCCGATATGATTGTTTAGGGCTATCTGCACTGATAAGTATGCTCTAAAGGTACCAGATCTGTGACCAAGACCAGCACTTTGCTGCCACTACTGTACAGTCACTCGAATCCACATATTATTATAGGCACTCCAGAAAGCAAGAAATCTCCATCAAAGGAGGTCGTGTTGTTTCAGTTATGAGATCCTCACTAGGGAATGACCACCTTTAAGTCATGCTGCAACACTTTCTTCTTTAATGATGTCTTTCCCTATATCTGAGATGCTATTTATAGGATCCTCCATCCTTTCTCATCTCCACAGAGACAGCAATGAGGCAAACTGGAGCCACTTGTATCAGTGAAAGGAGCTTGACTATTTTTCAGATCCACCACTGACTTTAGTAATCCATTATAAATATAGAGGGAGGAGTCTGGACAGTAGAGTGTAGGTGCCAGTTTTAAGCCCTAAGAAAAGATATAGGTGTGAAAGGTGGGATTCATTTAATTAAATGTATGTGTCTGAATGTATACATCTGTGTCAGGTCCTCTGTAGTCGGTGGAGAGAAACTGACAACTCTGGGGAAGACTCATTTCATCCTAAAGACGACTTCTAAAGCAGTAGATTTCTAAACCAAAGGCAAATATCACCAAAGGAGCCAGATTTGATATTGCATATATTTAGGAGGCACGCTACAGAATAAATGGGTACTAATGATGGCAAATCATGGGCATGCTGGGTGTTTTCAATTTAGAGTAGCTACAGGACCTCCAGTTTATGGAAACTCTCCCACAGCCACTGTGAACTTCTGCACAGTGCACAATACCTGGACTTCACGCCTTGTTCCAATTTTAAAAGGAAAGATTCTCCCCAACTTTCTTGTGAGGTATTGCAGAAAAATGGACACATTTTAACAAGCCAGATTTCCCTTCTGGGGTGCAGATGTTCAGACATGTGGTGAGGCTGCCCTTGGCTTGTGAGTGCCGTTGTCAACTAAATGATGTTAAGTGGAGTTGCACCAAGGATAGATTAGCTATAGGCATCTGTTTGCTTCAGCCAGTTTCCACGCTGTCCAACTGCTCATCTTCAGCACTTGTCTTAAGCTGTTTGTTTTCCGATACGTTCCTGAATGAGTGGTCACAGAAGGCTTGCTTGCACAGTGGCCTAGGCCGAAAGCTGAGGAAAGCAGCTGGACTAGAACTTGTAAAAGCTCTTGAGACAATATTTTGCTCCTGCTTTGGGTTTTGCGCTTTTTTTCCTCCTGATTTGTGGAATCTTTCATCCTCTTTTAAGAAAAGGATATTGAGGTTA
This sequence comes from Gavia stellata, assembly GCF_030936135.1. Lineage (NCBI taxonomy): Eukaryota > Metazoa > Chordata > Aves > Gaviiformes > Gaviidae > Gavia > Gavia stellata. The sequence goes on along the minus strand of NC_082597.1, from coordinate 67,069,633 downwards.
GGTGTGCAGTTGGAATCACAGTTGGAGTACTGGTGGTTTCCTCTCTGTTTTGACATTGACGGGAGCCACTCACTCTCCTTACCTATTAATATTCACGCTTGCTTCTACACTAGAATTTATTAAAAATGTGCATTTTTTGGAAGCTGCTTTCAAGATACAAAATTGACCGAACATCTATTACTTTGCTAGCTTCTTCCATTATGTTCTCTAGGCAATAAGAAAAAGTGTTTATGCAGGCTAGATTACAATGTGTTAGTTATGTATGCATGCACACATATTTATAAAATAGATCTGCATTATATACTGTATGCATATATTGTATAACTAGTGTTAGTGTTTCCATTTGCAGATCTCAAAGCACTTTAGTGAGGAGTCTAAACATTTTTACCTCTTTCTTAGACATGGGGAAGATGAGGTAGAAAGGGCATGTGGCTTGTTTAAAACCGCATTAACAGGTCAGCAAGAACGGGAATCTATGTCTTTGATTTCCAGTACAGTGCTGCATTGGTGGGCAGCGATATCCATCTTCTATATGTAACTTCTTTTTCAAAAAAACCTCTTTCCTTTTCCTGGAAATTCTAACTCAATTGTTAAAGACCTAATTTTGCTAGTATTTTAGAAAGAAAAAAAAAAAGATGTTTGCAAAGCATGAAAACCCGATCCTGATAGTACTTAGAGCAAAACTTGGTCGACATGAATAGGATCAGGTCTCTGCAGGCCATGGTTTGAAGAAACAGTAAATTGGGTTTAAGACTCCTAGTACCAAACAAAAAAGGCTGCGACACGGGACATTATGACATTGATCCAGGATGAACTCACTCTTGCAGTTCAAATATGTAAAATGCCCCTAATCCGGTGTGTTAACTTTTTACTGGCAGGCTTTGTACGAGATCAGTTACTGTCTGTCTGCACCACTCCAATTTTATGCTGGACAAGTAGCATCTGTCTTTCTGCAGCCAGCATAAAGCCAGCATAAAACTGACATAATCTATGCATCAGGTCCTCCGGTTAATTTGACAGAGCAACAATGGTGCGACAGCATCCGATCTGAATCAGTTTTGTCCTGCTCTCTAATCGGTAGCGCAGAGGTCTTGCGCTAACGGTCATGGAAGTGTGGCCTTAGCTCAACGCCCCGATCCTGCCGCAGTTGCGTGTCCAGGTTTCTTTGCCCACTCCCACGTGCATTCACGGGGGACAGGGAAGGGTGCGGGCAGCTCTTCCTTCCCAGTTTCCCGAAATGGCAGGGGAGTACTTGAGGCTGTCCTCCCGCTCCCGCAGTTTACTGGGCTGCATCTCCCCTTCTGTTGTTACCAGCATCGCCGCTAATGTGGCCGCCGCTGCAACATGCTGAGGAAAACCAAGAGGCGCTAAAATCGCACCTGGGCCGGCCAGCCCCGCTCCGCTGCCAGCAGCGCAGTGGCGGGGGAGCCGGGCGGTTTCGGAAGCAGCCCCGCGGCGGCGAGCGCAAGACGACGTCCCGGCGGGAGGCGCGCCGGGATGCGGCTGCACCCACCGCGCCGCGGCTGCACCCACCGCGCCGGGCGCTTCTGCCCGTGCCCCCGCGCTTTAATGCTGCTTTCCCCCTTCCCCGGCGGGGAATGCCAAACCTGAGGACGCTGTCATCTTAAAGAGCGCAGGGGAGGGACCGTGTGGAAGGGAGGCGGAGGTGGCGGCTCCCCGGGAAGAGGCGGGCGCCAGCCGCAGCATCTCCCCGGGAGCCGCCGCACCAAGGCGCGCTCCCGGCCGCCCCACTCGCCGCCCCGGCCTCCAGCGCGCCACCGCCTCCCCGGGCAGCGGGGGCTCGCCCGCCCGCCCGGCCCAGGCGCCCCCGCCGCCGGCAGTCGGGGCCGCCGCGGGGCCGGGGGAGGCGAGCGCGGCCTCGCCGCCTCCCGGGGGGCGGGGGGGCGCGCGGCTGCGGCGGGGCGGCCCGCCCCCGCGCTCGGCGGCGGCTGCCGCAGGCGGCCCCGGCCCTCATCCCCATCCCCATCCCCATCCCCATCCCCAGGCCGGCGGCGGCGGGGGGGACGGTGCCGGTGCCGCCCCTCGGCCGCGCCCGCCCCCTGGCTGCCTCGGCGGCGCGGCGGCGCGGCGGCGCGGTAGTGCCGGCGGGGCTATGGCTGCGGAGGAGGTGCTGCAGGGCGCGGACCATTACAAGAGCGAGATCGAGCGGCTGACCCGGGAGCTCTCCGAGACGACCCACGAGAAGATCCAGGCGGCGGAGTATGGGCTGGTGGTGCTGGAGGAGAAGCTCACCCTCAAGCAGCAGTACGACGAGCTGGAGGCGGAGTATGACGGCCTCAAGCAGGAGCTGGAGCAGCTGAAGGAGGTGAGCGAGCCCAGGCTTTTGTCTCTCCCCGCCGCCCCGCGCCGCGCAGGGGCGCGCAGCCCCGCCGGGCGCGGGGAGGTGCGGGGGCGCCCCACGCGTGTCCCTCCCTGGAGCCCCGGGCCAGCCCCCTGCAGGTGGGCGAGGAAGGATGTCCGGGCCCTGGAGTGGCTGCGGGGATTCGTGGGGTGGGGAGGAGGGGTTTCCCGGGGCCGGGGGATCAGCCGGGACCGTGGAGCTTAAGGACGGATTACGCGAGACTGCAACCCCCCCTGCCCTGGGGAATTTCCCTGGAGCCGGGGCCGCTGCCGCCGGGAGCCACAACTTCTGGTGACAGTGATTTGCAGCACCGGAGGGTGCCTCCAGTCATACCTGCATCGTCCACGGCTTTTTTAGGAAGAGGAAATTAAACAGCCCGTAGGATGTGAGCTGAGCAAACCTAGTATGTAAGGACTCGGGAGCTATGTAAACAGTTGCCTGCAGTGCGTGAGGAGAGAGACAATTCCTTTGGAAGTTATTTATAGACCTGCTCTATTCTGCCAGTCAGGGGAATCGCTGCCATTAAGGGGGGTGAAGTAGCCGTACAATAGTCTTGAGGTCACCCCCCATCAGTGGAAATTAAACTTCTGCGTCATGCTGAAAGAATAAAATACTCGATCGGAGAGGTGTTTTTGGTTTATCTTTCAAACATGTTTTTGTAACGTTCAAAGTATAAAGTAGGGGAGTGCTACACTTTGCCTTTCAGCTTTGCTAAACATGACTCTGAAATACCATCACCCTTCCTACGTTCATCATTAAGGGAAGTAACTTGAGATTGATACAGTGCACATACACAGGAGCTACAGAAGGGGTGCGTGTACACACATATGCAGCACTCACATCTCTACATTTTATGGTATTTTTGTACTGTCTTAGAATGTAACTGATTACATATTTTGAAAAGAGAAGATAAAGTATCAGACATATTCTCCCAAATTTAAAAGGTATCTTTTTGTTCTACGAAAACATATTGCTATATATAATGTGCAGAAATGCTATTCAGTTAGAAATCATGAACATATCCCATATTGAGGGAAGCCACTTGATAGATTATATACTAGTATATTCTTTAGAATACTAAATGATGCATGTTTAGATGTATTTTTAATAAAATAAAGGTTTCATTTTACTTGCAGGTAAATGAGTTATGCTACAGACTTGGTTCAGTGTCCAGAAGAGTTGAAAAAATTATATTTTCAATAAGAAGAATAAAGCTGTTTTTCAGAAAAGCCTATTGATGTCCTTAAATGTGATGTCTGCCTCCCCACCCCTGCTGAGCCTATGCAGTAGGCTCGGGACTTTGAAACCAGTAATCACAGGTTCAGGGATAGAGGTACATAACTTGCACTGGCATGAAGGCAGTGCTATTTGAAATGACCCAGCAGTAACAGAGGAACAGAACTAAGGGGGAAAACTGCAATGCAATTTCTAGGGGAAAAAAAAAACCCTAAAGGGAGAGATAAGCAGAGCTGTAGCTAGCTGTTATCCCATCACAATAATGTACAAAACAAGACTGATCAGACACCAGGACGACACATGGGTGTACATGGCCACAGACAGAAGGGATAGTGCAAGGAATTGAGTTGAAATTATCAAACTAAAGGGATTAGTCAACACGATTAACTGAAATGAAAGATGGGCACAAATTCTCTTCCTGTTTACCTCCCCTTGAAGTCAATGGGATTGCATGCTCTGCAACCCAGAATGTCTCCCGTGGGGCCGTGCCTTCATGCTGTGCCAACCACAGCATGGACACTGAGGATACCCACGAAGACGATAAATCCTGTAGTTTGCCTGATGCCAAGCAAGAGTGGAGCCTCTCCAGTTTCCAGTTCAGGCCTGGGGCTCTCCATTCCAGAGCTCTCCATAGCTGCAGGTAGGGCATTTCCATCCCCCACCTAGGCTGCAAGAGATTTTTTTTCTAGCTTCTAACCTTTATAGGAGAAACCATACTGATTCTTACTGCACATCAATCTCTGCAAAGGAGAATTTGCTCATATCCCTTCCTGCCATTGTAATCTATTTTCTAAGCTCCTCTGTTACCACCTACATTATGACTGTTCCCTGAGTGCAGATCAGACTCATAACTGTGAGGCATAAGCAAACGGTGCCTCTGACAACACCAGCGAGGCAGAATTCAGGTGGTTTGGGCAAATTGTCTTGCAGAGACTTGGGGGCGTAGATTTTGGGGCTGTAGGGTTCTTCCTGAAAGTTCTCAAAGTGGCAGAAGGAGTCCAAAGACAGCTTTTCTATTCAGACGCCCCCTCAAAATGTGTGGAGGAGGGTCTTTGTGTGTCTTCTCCAGCAGACCCCGCAGAGGATGTCCTGGACGATGGCCTGGGTGTGGACTGCATGGTGGGACATCAAAACGCCATGACTGACAAATGGGAGCTTGCAAGACTCCCAGTATGTCAGCGGGGATCTGTGCTTCTGCTCTTACCTCGTGACATCTGCAACCTCTCTGAAGTCATATTGGAGTATAGAAATTAGGCCTCAGGTTTGCTCGAAACAAATAGTTGATCCATTCATGAGGAATAGTAGGTGCAAGAGTGTGGGCAGGATTATGCTTAGGACTATTACCTCTCCTTCTGCGGACCTTCTTGGAACAGATTCAATTACTGGGGTTGAATTTTATTGAGGCAAGTCTTCATTTTTTTAACTGTTTCATTATTAAATTCTTGTGTTCTGTTGTTAGGAGTCCATTGTATTTATTGCTCAGCAAACAGAGCTGCCCATCTTTAACTACTCAGTCATGGCTTAGCAGTCTAGGATCTGAAGTCCTCTCCCATACTCCTTGGTAATTCAAAACTCCAGTGAACTTCAGCGGGGCCTTTTCCATGTAGATTGCAATACAGAGCCTCAGCTATATGATAATTTCCATTGTTGGAGAGTGAGATGGGAAAGTAAGGCCATTATAAGATGTTGAAGTAAAAGCAAATTGCAATACTTTACATTAAATATTAATACTTGTATACAGGATATATGCTATCCACCGTGCAATATGAATTGGTTTAGCAACCTCTGATGTTTCTTGTGCTGTATTCAGAGGTCTCTGCTTTAGCCTAAGACTTTGATGTTTTGGGCCATGAGATTGATTTACATTACAAAAACTTTGAAGTTTTGATCAGTGACCTACTTCTTCCAAATTAGAGCAGTTATTACACATGTAAGCTGTCCAGGAAAGACTCGAGACATCTATCAGCTACCGACCTTATGTTTTCCAAAATGAACTGAATGGCAAGAAAGTGAAAAGGTATACTCTGTTGTGTTGACTTTAACAGCTTTCAGTGTTATGAGAGGGAGTACTTGTGGTCCTGATGCTGGACAAGATTGTAGCGTTAAACAAAACATTATTATTTTTAAAGTTTTATTAATTTTCATAGGGTTTTTTTTTGTTTCAGTCTGTAAATGATGTTTCTGTGCCTCACTCAATTACATCTCAAACTAGTGGAATTTTGGACCTGTGGTAAAAACACTATAGATTTGGGGCCTCTGTTCAGAAAGTTACTTTAGCAGATGTGCCTTTTAACCTGCAGTCCATAAGAATGCAGAGAATAAGACTCATTGCTGTTAGTCATGGGATTGAAGGTAGCCTGTTTTCACTGTCTTGCTGAGGTGGGAGTTTAATGACCAGCATATTTTATGGAAGCTATTTTCCAGTGGTTTTAGTATTTGTGGTCTTACATGTTCACCTTGCATTTGCTGTAGGCATAATGTTTGTTGTTAGTTTTCATTCTTTTAATGAAGTGTAAAATGGCTTCATATTAATCATCTTACCTGAGCTACCTGCTGTAGCTGGCCCTGCTTGAGCAGGGGGGCTGGACGAGGTGATCCCAAGAAGTCCCTTCCAACCTCAACCCTTCTATGATTCTGTGATTAGCTACTGTGCACTGGTAGCCTGTGATGTTTTTAAAGGGGAGAAATATCAGTCACACCCAGTCGTGATAAAATGGAGATGGAAGACAGCTTTGATGTCCAACTCTGGAAGACATTTAGGCCTGGGAAATCCTAAGCAGATATTTCTCTTTGGGAATCAAACCATGAACATAGCAGCTGAGTAGGTCCTCAAGTCCCACTCCTTGACTCCCTCTCTGACTGACTAATATAGGCAATATCTCACTTGGCTTCTTGGCTTTTATGTATTTCATCCTATGGAGACAAAATCTTCCCCCGGATTACACATAGAGCTGACTATCTGATTTCCAGGTTGAAGATGCAGTTTGGTGTTTGTGTTACTTTAAACCCAGTTATCCTTGGTAAATTACTAGAAACCAGGCTATGGTGAGCAGCCCTCTCCTTGGCAGGTCAAAAATTCTTGTTTTGTTTACTTCACGCAGATGTTGTGTCAATGATTATGAAGTGCTTAGTCAGTTTAGTAATGGGGCTTCCACGAACAATTCTTGGTCTGTGACTGAGAAGGGTTTTTGAGGAATAGAGCTGAAGCTCTCTCTGGCAGCTTCTTTTCTGTTCTGCTCTTCCCTGCACTGCTTGAACACAGGTGACTCAAGCCCCATCTCCCCTCTCTTGTGACACGGTGCTGCCCCTCCAACTCCTCCACTGTTCTCTGAAGCCTCTGTCATGCCTGCTGCTGGAGTTGCCTCTCTGCCTCTTCCATTGCTGAAGTGTACAGCTTCTGGGACTTCTCTGGATCCAAAAAAGGCAGAAGAGGGAATGACTCCCTATCCCAAATACAGCCCTGTTAAATGAGGATTGCTGTACACACGTGTCTGCATCACAGGACGCTTAGGAAAGTGTGAAGCAACTCATAAATCCCAATGAAATGTTCTGAATTCTCCCCAAAGATAAATGTGTCCCAAATACATAGCTAGAAAGCTGTGAACTGATGCCATCTCAGTATATCTTTACACCTCCTTCCAGTGACAGCATCTGTGGGCCTGTGCCGGATGAGGCTGAACATTTTCAGCATCTCACCCTGATCTCAACACTTTGTCCTTGGTGTCTGTTCGTGTTGTGACACTCAGAAAGGCTGTGCTGCCTAACGCCCAGCTCAAAGATGAGGACAGGGCAAGGGTGAGTGAGCTGGAGGGACTGCACTCAGATGCTCTCTGCAGTGCTGTCTCCTCCAGAGCCCAGCCAACATTGCCTCTGTCTCTGAGGCATACGCTGCTAATGGAAGAGTTTTTACCCAGTTGTCGTGGTTTAACCCCAGCCGGCAACTAAGCACCACGCAGCCGCTCGATCACTCCACCCTGGTCGGGTAGGGGAGAGAATTGGAAGGGTAAAAGTGAGAAAACTTGGGGGCTGAGACAAAGACAGTTTAATAGGTAAAGCAAAAGCTGCACACACAAGCAAGGCAGAACAAGGAATTCATTCACTACTTCCCATCGGCAGGCAGGTGTTCAGCCATCTCCAGGAAAGCAGGGCTCCATCACTTGTAATGGTTACTTGGGAAGACAAACGCCATCAGCCTGAACTTCCCCCCCTTCCTTCTTCTTCCCCCAGTTTTATATGCTGAGCATGATGTCATATGATATGGAATATCCCTCTGGTCAGTTGGGGTCAGCTGTCCCGGCTGTGTCCCCTCCCAGCTTCTTGTGCACCCCCAGCCTCCTCGCTGCTGGGGTGCTGTGAGAAGCAGAAAAGGCCTTGACTCTGTGTAAGCACTGCTCAGCAATAATGAAAACATCTCTATATTATCAACACTGTTTTCAGCACAAACCCAAAACATAGCCTCATACTAGCTACTACGAAGAAAATTAACTCCATCCCAGCTGAAACCAGGATGCCAGTTACCTTTCACAGCTGGCCTGGTTAGAAGACGAGAGCAAAGCAGTACGGGAAACTTAGATGCAGAAAGGAGCACGTGGAAGGCAATATAAGAACTTCAGTGATCAAACCATTACGTAAGGGCTTGCACAGCAGCTGGATCCAGAAGAGCCCTAAGTGGCATTTATCACTCTGCACTTTCCTCATAAGCATAGGTCTGCAACAAAAAGAGTCTGAAGATGCTCCGAGAAGTTCATTTTGGGAGGTACGCTTGCAAGGAATGCCTTAACAAAATCAAACAGCAGCTTGCAAAGCTTTCATTCAGCTATTACAGCTGGGGACTGACTGGCTGGGGAGCAGGTCTGTGGAAAAGGATTTGGGGATCCTAGAGGACGGTGAGCTGAAGGTGGGCCAGCAGTGTGCCCTGACATTGAAAAGGCTAACAGCATCCTTGACTGTTATTAGCAGAAGCATAGCCAGTAGGTCGAGAGAAGTGATTATGACTTTCAAATTGGCACTTGTTAGACCCCATCTGGGAAATGACATCCAGTTTTGGGGTCCCCTAACACAAGAAATACATGGATAAACAAGACCAAGTTCAGCAGAGGACCACCAAGATGGTCAAGAGCTGAATCACTTGCCCTGTGACTAGAGGCTGAGGGAGCTGGGCTCATTCAGCCTGGAAAAGAGATGGCTGTGGGGGACCCAGCAGCAGCCTGCCCATACCTACAAGGAGGTTATTGAGAAGGCAGACCCAGGCTCTTCACAGTTGTGCATGGTGGGAGGACATGAGACAACCGGCATAAATAGAAACTAGAGAGGCTCAGACCGGATTTAATGAAGAACTGTTTCCCCATGAGGACAGGCGGTGCCACAGGTTGCCCGGAGAGGTTGTGCATGGCCTTCCGTGGGGGTTTTCAAGCCCCAGCTGGATACAGCCCTAAGGAACCTGCTCTGAGCTCAGAGCTGACCCTGCTTTGAGCAGGAGGTTGGACTAGAGAAGAAGGGAGGTAGACAGCAAGGGACCTTGAACAACGCAAGGTCTCTGGGGGTGCCCCCTGTGCCCTGTCAAATTCCAGTAGCAGCTTGCTGTGAGTTGCCCAATGCTTAACAGCATGCTGCCTGGTAACAGTGACTATTAGCAGAGCCACAGCCTCCCTTCTTGCTTGAATTTCTTTTTCTTTTGCTTGTCATTAAGCCTGCATTGACCTGGGGTTACTAAGGGTGTAGTTTGATGTCCTCTTCTCTCAGCAAGACGACCCTGCATCTCCCTTTGTCATTCCTGCCCCTGTTCTGGCTCTCAGTTGTGCAACTGTTCATACTGTCGCACCAGGGTAGAAAACTGACCTCAGTTAAAAATAACCGAGGAGGGGGTGTATGCTATCTGTAACCCAGATTGGTTACATGATCTGGTTCACAATACATTCCCATAAATCGTTTTACCTGGATTGCCAAAAAGTCAGCACGAGGATAGGAATGCGTGCTGAGGAAAGAGGGGGACGGGATGAACTGCTTAAACAGGTACTGATGTTAAGAGATGCTCATCAAATTACAGCAGGTCTGCTTCCTCTAAGAGGAAATGAATCCTGTGCATTAGCCTACAGAAAACATAAGCAGCTGAAATCATCTTAGGGGAAATTAGGGCTATTGTTGGAGCTTTGGCAGCATGCAAAGAAAAATGTAGATGAACCTTTTTTTTTTTCCCAGGGACCTGTATCGCCAGTTGCTCTCAGTAATTGCATTGTATCCTTATGAGCCAGTACAGATAAACATGATTTTTAGACCTCCTACAATAGCCAACCCTTAAACAATGATAGTCAGCTTTAGGCACTGAGGGCTTACATACTCCTAAAATAAATCTAAATAGAGTTCAATTTGTTTTTTCCCCACAGTTAAATTATTTTCTTACTTTCACTCTTTCATCTAAGAAATCCCTCTCTAATCTGAGGGATTCTGATTGAATCAGTCATCTGGGTTGAACTCCTCTGAGATAACTGGAAGTTGCAACTGGATTTTATGTCATGGAAAAGTTAATTTTCTGTAGATTTTCAAGAAAATATTCAATTAGTACCAAATACAAAATGACTGAAGTGTTAATGGGTGAGCCAGGCATTATTATTGTGAAGTACTTACTGTCTAAGGCTCGAGAATGTAAAATTAGGGCTCACTGAAGAGATTTTAATCTAAAGGTCCGCATCAGTTTGGAATTAGGCCTTTTGTAATGGATTAAACAAATTCGTTTCTACCATCTTTTCACCTTCCTTTAGGTGAAATACTTTTCTTCCCCTTCTGTATTGCATTGAAGATTTTCTGTCAGTCTGTATGCACAACAGCAGTCAGATTGAACACCTGGCTTTATTGAAAGTGCAACCGGGGGCAAAAGAATGGTGAAGAAAACAAGATTTGGCATAAAACAGTAATGTGCGAGCATTCATCATGGTAAATGAGGAGCATTCTCAAAGTCAGATATATAGACTAAATTTGCACCTGGACAACTTTTGTGTACCTTATGCAATTGGCAGTTGGAGGAAAATACATGCAAGTTCATATGTGTTTCTGGCTGCACTGAGGGCTTCTAGAAAAAGAGCTTTCTTCTTGAACAACTTCTCAGTTTTTCAGATGAGCTCAAATACGTTTGTTCTTCAGCACCTCGTTTTCTCTCATGTTTTTGCATTGCTGTTTTGTTCAGCATATGGACAACGGGAATAAAATCTGTTCCTGCATCCCTCATGGCTCTGCTACATTGTAGGGCTCTGCTGCACAGTTGCCTTTGCTATGGATTTGTCTGATACCTGAGGGGGTAATGTTTAATTCAATACAATTCTGTACCATACATTTTTTCTTTGGGATGATTTTAATTTATAATGGCAGGAACTGAAAAGCATGCGTTCATTTCTGCTGAACTGTCTTGTATTTGTGTCCTGACTTTCATTGCCCTCTTCTTTCCTCCTTTCCTTATGAACTCAACAACGCTCTATTTCATGGCGGAGGAGAGGAGGTATATTCCTTATTTAGAGGAACTGATATGGCATGGAGAGACATGAATGTACCCTTTGTCCCTTTACACACTTGCAACACTAGCAGCAGATGATTTTGAGGAGAAGCCAGCAATTTTTCATGCTGTACTGTGAAAGTAGTCCATGAGTACAGACCAGCTACAGATGGAAGTAGTTAGGACTGGTCAGAAGGTGAAAAATGCATCTCGGCAAGGGCAGGTGCTTAAAGCTGGAGTAAGCAGGAAGAAATTAAGCTAGATTGCAGATTAGTGTTTTAATGGGAACTCTACTTCTCTGTAGACGGTAGTATTAAAAAATAGTTTCGGGATTATGGTTATTGGTGTTTCTGAATTTCTTTCACTATCAAAGTTTAATTAACTTAAAAGGAAAAAGCAGGCCACTGTCCTAAATCTAGGGTTTTGGGACAGAGCTATGAAGACTATTAGCAACAAAAGGCTTTCACTGAGACTGAAATTGGTCCAGTCCCGTTTTCTGCCTCTCTCTTGTGGTTCCTCCCTTGCTGTCTGCAGCCTTTCATTTTCTGCCTCTCATTCTTGTACAGCATTCGTCTCCTGTCCATGATGGTTTATGTACTTTTTTATCTTCCCTTTTTCAGTCTCTGCCCCACACCTTAATTAGTGTTGATTTGCTGATCCATAATACATGGAGCTGAATTTTTTATGTTAAAGACCCTTTTTGTCATTGTGTGAATGTAAGAAATGTGGCAATTTGTGGCAAACTAGACTGTGCCCAGATACTGTAATTACATGAGGGAATCCTAGAAATACTTAGAAATGCTGCTTTAACATGGGCTGAAAATGAAAGAGCAGAGGATTTGTCAGCTCTGCTTTGTAGCATCCTCACTATTAAAATCATCCTTGGAAAGATCACTTTTAAGGCAGCTTTAAAATTCGTTTGGCTGAAGAAGATACCTTTTCATAAGGTTTTAGAAAACCAAACTTTTTTTTTAAATTATTGTATGGTTTCTGGGGTTGTTTATTTATTTAACTCCAGACAGGAAAATTGATGCCCAGTGAGGTTAGATAATGCACTCAGTCCTTGTGATCAGTGCTGGGAGTGGGGCCCATTATCCACACAGTCCTGCCGTGCCCTCTCTCCCCTGAATCACACCTAATTTGCCTCTGTGCTGTACAGCTGTGTTAAACCCATCTACACAGCAAGTAGTTTCCCGGTGCTAGCAGTAATATATACAACACTGTGCTTAACCAAGCAGCATAGAAGACGACCTCGGTTACTAGAGTTAGTCACCTTTCACTTCAGTCAGTCACTTCTGGGAAGATTTCAACTAAATTATATAAACTTAATCTTTCCTTCCTGTTCTTTTTTGTCTGTGTTTGTTTATATATAATTGTGATCTCTCAGAGCTCACAGATGATACACCGTTAGCAGGAGCGGTGCCATGCATTCAGTATGCACTCTGGGAAGTCTACCTACTCCGAACAGCCTTTCCTTGGTTCTTCCAGTCACTCTGGTTGGATTTAAATGTCGGTGTACTGAGAATGAACTGTGAAGTGCTGTTTGTCATCACTGACTTATGCCAGAGGGAAGCTGGAAGTTGTTAACAGTTGCAGTTTTAACTTCTGTTTTGGATACATAGGGGAGGAAAACCAGCTCCTAGTAGTTGTAAAGCTCAGATAGGAAGATGGAAAAGGGTCAGCAAGCCTCTAAGTATAAAGATAGGAATTTGGGTCAGAAAAGGGAACAGGTGGCTTGGTGAAATAATTCATTTATAAAAGCTTGGCTGTTGGCCAAACATGAACACAGCATGATTTGGATTTCGTCTTGCTCAGGACTGGAGTCTCATCTACTCACACCCACATGGCAAGATGCAGGATGCCAAACTGCACTGAATCCTGGCCCCGTATTTCCAACAAGGCAGAGCTCTCAACCTTTTGGCATACAAGTTTTAAGAGAGCTAGAGCATTTGGAATGGGGGTACATGGGGAGTTCACAATTGGGTTAAACTGTCTGTGTAGGCATAGCCTCTGGTTCTCAATTTGATGGCTAATCCAGGCTACTTAACAACTATTGTCCAACTTGAATCTATGATTTAGCCTATTAAAAATGTGCTGTCAATAGCTTGTAGTTTGTATAATTCATAGTTTTAATAAAGACAAGTTGTTTCTTCTTTTAGGTGGGTGGGAAAAGTTTTTCTCATACCCTGAATTCCTCATAGGTTTTTTACAAAGCATTAAAAGGTTGCAGTGTTCTGGATAATTCTAGGTGTCTGCACAGCAATGGCAAACATGCAGAGGTCGTCCGAGTTTAGTTGAAGGGACCATTTGCATTCATTCCTTTCTTTCTTTGATAACTGTATGTGATTCCCACCTACAAACAGTTAGGAAAGGTTTTATTTAAGCATCTCATGTGAAGAATACTATCTGTAACAATATACCCTATATTCAGGATTGAGCCTCAGGGTCATTTATAGCAGGTATGACTTGAAGACCAAGTTGAATTCCTGGCTACATGGGTAAGTCAAAGGTAAAATGGGCAATGATTTAGTTGCTGGCTCTGTTCCCACCAGCTCCTGGCAAACAGCACCGTCACCAAGATGTAAGTGGTAAAATGTGTTATAAACTGAGAATTCAGATTTCTTCCCACCGAAGAAGGGAGACCTGGCATAACTATAATTATTGGGTCTCAAACATGTGATTTTATTCTTGCAGCTTAATGAATTGTCATAACTCTGCTGAGCTCCAGTAACTGATCATGTGCATGCACTTGGCTACCCTCAGGTGTGTGAGGGCAAGGTTAAAACAAAACCAAACACAAAACCCAGCAGAAACCTGAAGGAAAGAGTTTTCAGCTGACATGTATTTTCCATCTGCAGTGAGCTAAAAATGTGCACTAGATCAATTACTAATCCATAAAATCTCAGTCATAAATCTGGGTCCTTGGTGATAAATTTTTAAGTAAAATTTAAGGATATGGTAACAAGGACTCCTCTGTGAAATAAAGTGTGTGATACATAGCTATATATAAGAGAAGCAGTAGTTAGATGGAATATAATTGTCTATCAATACCAATATGGGAGATGGAGGCATGTGGCGTCTGTTAGGAGTGCAGTACTTTGGGCATTAGGTAATTCCATTTCTTGGGCATTAGGTAATTCCATTTCTTGGGCATTAGGTAAGTTTTTATTTTTTCTGCTGGTTAAGGGCTGATGGTTGCCATCTGATAATAACAAAACTTTCACTTAAGGTGCTCTAAGCTCAGCTGTGTAAAAATAGTAGCAAATCTGGAACAACACAATTGAGTGATAACATTTTTTTCCAAATCTGCTGAATTTGAAGTTACAATGATGCTATGTATTCTCCAATGCTTACTATTCCTAAAATAAAATCCATGTTAAAGTGACAGAACTGGATTATCACAGTTAGATACCTGGAAATTTGGACCCTAAAGTCTGTATTTTAGTTATCATGGAAAACATTGTGTTTGCTTTATTAAGTGGGCTGAGCAACCTTGTATTGAAACCTATATGACTTCTTTTTGCCCACATATTTTCCAGTTAGAGATCACATTTGTCTGGGTAACTATATGTAGATTTTGGGATACACATTAAGGCTCCTGGCTTTAAACATTTTTACTGTAATCTGCTTAACACTGCTTCATGATTTCAAGTATTTTCTGTCTTCTTGCTTGTGGAGAGATACTTATTTAAGAACAGGGAATGCAGTGATGCATTGAGTATAGTTTTGGCACTTGAAAAGTACCAAAGCTTGTTTGAAAAGTACTTTACTCACTGTTCCTTGGGCAGAGGTTAGAGACATTCAGAGTCATGCCTGTGTTTTATGGCTGTTGAATTTGGTTTTGTAGCAGATTAGACTGATGAGAAGAAACTTAAATCTAAAATGAGTATATAAGCTTTGTTTGGGTATAAATAACCCTTTCCCTGGGTGTAACAGGAAGAGCTGCAGGTAAAGATCATGCTGTGTACACTTTTTATTCTGTGAAGATCCCTTATTTGCAAGATTCTTCTTGAAGTGTGGCCCCTGGTTTCTTTACCGGTGAGAACTTGAGTTAGGCACCCACAGCTGAAGCTGGGCTGGGTACCAACAGTTGCTGCTTTCTTGCTGTTACCCAAGGATCCACTTGTTAATTATGCCACTCTGAAGAAGCGAGTATGGAAAAGGGGAACCTGAATTCTGCCCCAAACCCCTTTGGCAGAGACTCGTCTTCTGCCAGGTTCCTCAGCTCATCTGTTCCTTAGGAAAGCTCTCTGGTTAAGAGTGAGAAGCCTCTATTTCAAGCCTTTCATTACTTATTTTTTTAGCAGAAAGTAACCTACTGCTTGAGAAGGAGTCCGAAGTCTGACAAGCAACGTTTTTAGGAGCTTGCAGTCCAGTGCTTTGTGCTGTCTGTGGAGAAAGGAATTGCAGCTTTGCAAGTGGCAGCGTTATGAATACTCAAGCACTTACTGGAGCACTGGTGCTGCATGGATGTGGGGGAAAAGCCAGAGAGCGTGAGTCAGCATGACCTGGCTGCTGCCAGAGGGATGGGTACTGCATCCAGCCTCAACGATCATTGACATGGGTTGGGGTCTTTAGCGGGAAGAGCCTCCAGTGGAATAAAATTTACTAGAGTAACCACTGCTGGTATGTGTCTGACAGGTGTCGTATCTATATAGTAGTAATGAAAACATCAGCAAAATCAATTTGTAGTTTTTAAAAAGTAATTTTGTTAGTAAACGGGTCTAGCTCTTTGTTACCCTGTGAAAGAACAGACCACACTCCGTTAAAGCGGAAACATTCTGAAAAATCAAAATACTGCTTGTTTCATGAGCTGCTGTTTTGCTGAGATCTACTCAGCAGGGTGGGATAAATTGTTATTTATTGTATGACCAGGGATTCTGTGATGCCTGGCATAATGAGTTTCAGGCAGATAAAAAAAGGTTGGAGATTTTACAGGGGAAATAGACAACCTTGTCAGGGATTTGCTATTAAGGAATAATAAGGGGAATTTACAGAAGTGTAATGGAGGCCCAGAAGCTGTGGAGATACAGGTTGTTCAGCCATAATTTCATAGGAAGTCTGTGGCTAAATCACAAAGAAAACACAGATTTTTCTCAGATCTAGTCCAATCATTTGTCTTCCAAAGAACCTTCCATTTTAAAAAGCCGGTCCACCAGAAGGCCCAAGCAATCAACTGCCCTGTACTCACTGACCAGTGTGTGCACTGGCAGCACCTCCCACTGGTGCCAGTGTGACCAGTAAGGCCATTTAGGAACGGTGTTGCTGGTAGTTTTGCTATTGTAACACAGTCAAAACTTAAGGAAAACCAAGGATGAAAAACTTACAGAAACATCTTTGGTTTCTTAATTTATTATTTGGCAGAGTTTCAGTGGTGAAGCCCTTGTCATTAGAGACCATCAGCAGCTGTTCGCCTGCATCTCTGCCTCCTGTGGAACTGCCCCTGTCGCCTTACCGTCCTTTTGCGGTCCCTCTCCCACCTACTCTGGTGATGATTCCAGAGCACATGGAAAGTACCTGGGCTCCCAGAGTACATCGTTATCTCCCACCCC
Source organism: Gavia stellata (assembly GCF_030936135.1). Taxonomy (NCBI): domain Eukaryota; kingdom Metazoa; phylum Chordata; class Aves; order Gaviiformes; family Gaviidae; genus Gavia; species Gavia stellata. Next base: position 67,053,000 of record NC_082597.1, on the reverse strand, counting down.
CAGCTGCCCTTTCTGCTCTGCCCTCTCCCCTTCTGGAAGCTGACCGCCCCTGGCTGCCATCCCAGTATTTGTAACGGTCTTCCTACTCCTTCCCACTTATTCCTTTCTGAACCATGACTCTTCTTTGCTGTGACTGAGATTTTCACATCGGCATTTACTAACCCCTGCAGCTGGTTGAAACACTTTATTTTTCTTTGCTCTTTCCCCACATTTAGTTGATCATTGCGGGGGAGACCAAATTCCAGCCGCCTCTCCCTGCGAAGAATGCATCTCGCCTCTCCTTGCCCGCTGTCTCCAGCTAGCCTCACCCTACAAAGTACCCCTTGTTCCTATTGCTGCATGGGGAAAAGTTAAATGACACACTTTACTGTACTAAGCTCCGGCATGTGGGATGCCCTTTATAATGAGAGGATGTGGGAAATCTTCATTTAATTCTGCAAGGCGTGACTTTTGCAGTTCTTTAGGAGCTTGGGCCAGCTAAAATCTCCCAGGGTACGTTGAGCACTAAATCAGGTTTCTTACAGAGCTGGCAATGGTTAATGTGGAGCTTGTAGAGAGCAAGCTCTGTGGGGCAAGGCCTGCCCTTACCCGCCTGTTTGTATTGAATGTAACACAGTGAGCCTCTATTCTTGGCTGGGACAATTAAGTTCTATGGCAATATGAGTAATTAATAATAATAATGGGGCCTCTTCTGTGGATGGGCTGTTAGAAATAATTTCCTTCTGCCAGTTGCTTCTCTAGAATGTGGTTTTGAACTTTGAGATCCCAAAAGAGATAATCGAAACACAAGCAGCTGTCACAAACCTTTAGCTTTGTTTGTGTAGGCAGTGGTAGAAATTCCCAATACTAAATTGTCAGATGGCTCACTGGTTTGTGCATCATTTGTTGCAGCTTTGAGGTCTTACGCAATGGACCCTTGTTTGATTAAAGACCCTTCTCACTAAGAGTGGGTTTCAACTGTTGCTGTTTTTAATGAGGGGAAAAGAAGCAAAATCATGCAAAGCAAACCACTGATCCCCTGTTGCTCTGCACCTGATTCACTTAGGGAGCACACAGAATCAGCTGTGCTGTGCACTGCCAATGGACTGCCATCAGGGTGATCCAGCTGCTGCAGCTGCAAGAGGTACGCTTTTGTTTCCAGATGTGGTTTATGAGATGGTGGTGACTCTGAATCTTGCCTTCACCCATGTGGCAGCTTGGGCCTAAAAGCAGGATAAAGCATTTGGTTGCTTTGGCACATCACAGTCCTTCAACAGCGGTTCTTCGTCCCCTTCGCAGGAGGAGCAGCATCTGACCCACAGGTTGCCATTTAGATGAGCCTAGTGAGTGGTGGTAGTACAATGTAAGGAACAACGTAACATGGGCCCTCCTGTCCACACAGTTCATCAAGGTCTGAAGGCTCCTTCTGTCCATCTTCTTCCCCATATGTAAGGGAAGCTGAACTGTAGAGGCCTTCAGAGACCTCTTCCACAACCTTCTTTGTAGCCTTTGTCAGAACTCTGCCAAAAAAAGGTATTAATCACTCTGAAATTTAAAGTTAGGTATCCAAAAGACACTTTATTGCTCCAAGTTTTTTACTACTAATAAAAATCTCATTCCTTCAATGAATGCAAACCTGACTTTTTCAGGAAGCTGACAGCTGGTGACATGATGGTGAAGATGAGAATGACTGAGGATGTCACATCGTAATTCAGGGGTTTAGAGTACTGGGCTCCCACTAAGCAATGCAACAATGCAAGTGTCCTTGGTAGATTGTTGCTAATGTGGAGGATAGTAATTTCTGAATTAGTTTTTTTTTTCAATCCCTGTTCTATTTCTACTCTGGTAACTGTAGTAATTACACTACAGTTTTGTGGTTTTGACCTATCCATGACCAAAACCTCTTCTGGTGACCAGTTTGTTATTATAAAGATCATGTTGTGGCCTGCAGCCAAAGGCACTGGTACTAATACAGAATGTGATTTTTATCTGTTCTCATAAGGTATGCAAAGCCAGGTACAGCAAGTATTTTTTAAATTTTTTTTTTTAATAAAATATTCGGCTCCATGACAACTCTGTGAATTATGATCTGAATTCTCTGCTGTCGCAGTTCTCCTGAAATCAACAGAATTATGCTAGCAAATAATTTGGTCCTTCATACTGTTAAGTCACACAACTCTAATAGCAACTGTCATGATGACTTTCCCAGAACGATAAGGTGTTTTGATAGGAGGACGTGGCAGCAGGCTGGAAGCACTGGTGACTCAGTGAGCAGTGCTCGGCCTTCTGAGTCAGAAATGAACTTGTGCCCCAGCAGCAGTTTGTGGGTTTTGTGTTGTTCTTATGAGATGTAAACCCATCTGTTTTCATAAAATCATTGCATATTACTTTTTCAAAAGGAAAGTTAGTATTCTTGCTGATTTTTGCAGATTTAATATCAAGATAGCTACCCCTGGCTGTCTGTTTTTACAGAGCAGGTAGGAGAGATTAACCACCTTTGCAATCTTTATCCTTCAGTCAAACTTGGTCATAGTTAGCCAACAGATTCCAAGTTATTAGAAAAGGTGAGAGTTTAAGAGCCCATAGGAAACAGGTTAAGATGTGCTGCTTGTTTGCCCTGGATAGTTAGGTCTAAATTTCTGTTACCAAACTTTGCTCACCTTCCATGCTGAAATGCATCCTAAAGAGGTTTAAAGGCAAATTCCTTTCTCATTTTCAGGTTTGGGATCTGTTTGCAGAAAGGAGATTTTCTACTATGATACTTGTGAGAAGGCTTGTGCCTCAGTGCAGTGTGGCATGAAAAGGGCAGCAGTACGTGCGTCAGCTTTTACAAACCAGGCACCTGCTTACACTGGAACAGATAAGAGCAGAATCTGGTCCTCACGGCTAATCTAGAAGTTGTGCCTTTTTGCAAATGTTAGCTGAAACATTTAGCTAATGTACTTTAAAACTCCCTCCAAGTGAACAAATGGTCTGACAGCCAAATTCTTAACTCTGACATAAGAAGGAATCATGGGCACATCAGTCCCCCAGTTAATCACCTGTTAGTATGTCGCAGTACATCTTTCAGAATCTGTCCAACATAATTTGAATTAAGGGACCACCAGAAACATGTATAGCTAGTTTTTTTCTCTAATATTTATATTGAGAGTTATTATGAAAATACTAAAAAAAGTATAATTTTAAGTTGTGCAAGCTGGGGGTGGGGAGCTAAGGAACTTCTATGTTATGTAGTTTGTGAAAGATTCTTTTACAGGTGATGTCTGAAAACCACTGACTGTAGAAGCAAACAGGGACAAAAGATGTGCACTTCAGAGACCCACTTTACGCCCCGAAGTCTCAAATAGATAAGGTTCCTTTAAGACCCTTATAGAGGCAAGGCCTTTTACAGAAATATTAAGTTAGCAAAGAAGTATATGGTCTTGGACAAATGGCTCTAGGTAGCCCTACTTGAGCAGGGGGTTGGACCAGATGATCTCCAGAGGTCCCTTCCCCCTCAGCCATGCTGTGAGTCTGTGAGTCTAAGTAAAGGAGTTCTTAAAACCGGCTTTAAACTCCAGGTGTACATGTGAAATCCATGGAGGATCTTTGCTTCTCCATTTGAATGCCCTCATTGCTTTCATAAAGATGAAATAAAGGAAAGCAAAGCAAGTGATCAGATTTATAGAAGGAACGTCTCACCGGGGAAGGCTGAACACTGGATTTTTCCCCACAGCATTAACTTTAAAAACCTGTGGAAGACCTACTGAACTAGCTGGAACTGGGATAGAGCTGTTAGATGAGCACAGTACATTCAGTTGTTTTTGTTTGTATGACCTCATTGCTAAAGATTTGTCTAACCATATCTTTGATGAAGTGTGCTGGGCTTCTTATTTTACCTCTTCATTTTATCCAGTAATAAGCCTAATCTAAATACAAAACTTCTACGTACGCAGGCCTCTGATCCTACAGGAACAGACAACGTTAAGAGGGCAGATAGATACCCATGGAACAGCAGGATGCCTAAAATGTACATCCTTTCCACTGAGCTGCGCAGGGCTGCATGTGCCATGTCTGTAAAGAGAGATCTTCTGTGGGATCTGTGAACCACGACCTGCTGGGAGCAAAGGGAGGGAAAATGGAGAATGTTGGATCTCTTTCCCTCAAAAGCAAACAGCAACAAATAAACAGCAAGTCCCTGTCCTCTCTGTCTCTGTGTATAGTGATTTATATAAGTATATAAACGTCCGCAAGAACTGGGATGAGATGACATCTCAAATGAATCTAAAAATCTTTTGCAGCAATCACTGCTGTATTTGTGATCACAATAATTTTGGATGTGGTGTAGAAGTTAAACTTGCATCTGTAACTGGCTGAAGTGAAACAGTTTCTAAGTTAAGCTTAAAAGAATTTACAATAAATTACAGTATTTCCTTTCCATTCCAGTGGAAGCCTTTTTTATTTCCCAGGCTGTCTCAATTTTGTCTACATATCTATATCATTAAGAGTAGGCAGGTTTTTACCTTCTTTGTAACAGAAGTACAAAGTAGTTTGAGAAACCATGGGGGAAAAACAGTTTGCAGTAATTGTTCATTTCAAATTAAAATATGATTTGTATCTTCTGCAACTGGTTTTTGGGGTTTTTTTGTTTTGGCCATAATTTCCTGATTTTGGCCATAATCACATAAAATATTTCTAAAATATTTCTCCTGTCTGTAGATATTTTAGTGACTTGAGAATGAAAGTGAACTGCATTGCAAGATTTTATTTTTTATGACAGTCTTCATAAGATGTGCAGATAATTGTGCTCTGTAATGTATACAACAGAGAACTAGAAAGCAGCAGAAAAATAGTTGTAATTTACAGTTGGTAAATTGGACTGCCTCTGTCAGCATCAAAAAAAGCTGTGTTGTTTCATATTGTAGGCTTTATAATATTGACATTTTAGTAAGGCATTTCTATGTAAATATTACATTCCTGCATAGTGCTGTGTACCTGCAGTAATTACCTTGGCTTAAAAAAGTCTTGTTCATAATTTATGAATGACACAGAAATTGCCACAAGTTCTGAATGTTGAAGTCTTTTCTTATGGGTACACACAGACAGTCATGAAGCAGCTCATTTTTAATTCAGTATTGCCTAAAATGACAGGTTTTAGTGCCAAACGTACAATGAGACAATCTGGGGAATATGCCTACATGTGTACATGGAAGCTGGTGGTGGCTGCTGCTGCATCGCTGAATGCCTTACTGGAGGTCGAGTCATTCACCTGCTGTTAGGGCTGGCTCCCCCACCTTCTGAATGAGGCAATACTAAAGAGCCGTTGAATTTTGATGGCATTTTTTCTAGAGAGAGCACCTCAGGATAAGAGGCTGTTCCGATGCATTTGAAGAAAACCAGGCTGACCCAGTTTCTCTGCACGATTGGGGTTTACGGGAATGAATTTACGCCAGTCCAAAGAGACCAGGTATTCTCACTGCCTCTGAAATCCCATCATGAGAGCACAGGGATAATTAATCCACATTATTCCTGCTGTTGTTTTACCCAAATATGGGATTACTGCCTTTACCTATTGATCTTCCCTTCCCCGTTCCTCACTGCCCACTACTGATTGCCTGATGGCTCCTTAATGCAATTCTGGAAAAAGCATGTGAAAAGGAAAGTCTATAGTCCTTAATCACAGAGTTTTAGTGATATTTTGTGGAAAAGAGAAATGTAGGGGATTCCTTTTTTATGGGCTTGGCATAACAACAGGATCAGGTGAGAAATAAATAGGCTGTAAAGGAGGAGGGAAAGGAGGGAGGTCTGGAGGGGTAGGGATGTCCTGTGGTTACAACAGAGAAGCCACGTGAATCCTGATTTAAAAGCTATAGATTGGTCCTAAGCAATATTCAAGGAGCTATTTCCCTGCCTTAGTTTTCACACCAGAACTGGTAACTACTGCTTTGAGCTGTATGTTTCCAGTGCTACGCAAAGTAAAGAGCAGCTGTTTTTGAAAGCTTTCGGCAGTCTATCTGTTTCAGCTGTGTGTCCCTGAAGGCTGGGCCAGCTCAATATGGGGCAGCTGACAGCACAGGAGCTGTGATTAAGAGTGTGCTTTGGCTCAGGGTCTGTTATGTTTATTCTGGAGGTTTTTGATGCTCCAGGGAGGTTAAAACAAATAAATAAACAGTCCTGCCATGTTTGCAGTAAAGAAATGAGGTAAACTAACTCCCAGCCGCCTGCTCTGCTCTTCTGCTGGACTTCAACCTCCCCGTGCTGAAGTGATGCTGCAATGGCAGGGAGCCGCACTCGGAGCATTGCCTCCTACTGCAGGTGAAAATGGGTTGACACTAATGCAGTGGGTTGTAAATTCTGCTCTCCCTTGGAGGGAAGGTTGTTGGGGCTGCCTGCTTTTTAGTGCTGGGCTCCTGATGAAGGCTGTGCTGCTTTATTAGTACTGGAGCTGTAAAGATTCATTTCCCTGTATGAGAAGCAAGTGGAGGTACTCCAAGGAGAGTGGTGGGCTGGACTTTGTTCACAGCTGGGTAAGTGCTAGAGTAGTAGGGGCTGGGTGGGTGAGATGTCTGTGGAGCAGCCTGGGCAGTCTTCTCAGGGCTGTGGCTCAACCTTACCTTGGGAGAAAATGTTGTGTTTTTTAACACTACATGTTTATCTGGCTTCATATCCCTTTCCATGTGGTCAGAAATACTCAATGAGCGGTCTCCAGGGCTATGGGAACCGCCTAGCTGTGAATAGTGCTGCTCTTAGCTACGTACCTTGGCTGTACAAAATGTGCTTCCTCTGTGCTGATACATCCTGAAAGGCATCAGAAATTCTCAGCTGTGTTTAGGTAAATAAGGTTTTAAACAATGCTCTTTCTTGAGTTCTACAATTTTAGTAGCTCAGCTGTGGAAATGTAACTGAAGTGGTAATGGAGCTTCTGGAATCCTTTTTTTCTGAGGGCGTGTGGAAAGCAGTAAACTCAGCGTGACTTTCATATCTATTGGCAAGTGGTTGGAAGAGACATTTAGAAAAGTCTTATTTTTTCTTTTAAACTGGTAGCGCCACCATAAAATTCTAAACACGGAATCCTAAAATGTTGCTTTTTCTATCCTCTTTTCTGAGGGGAGGAGAGGTGGCAGTGGAAGAGAAGAAGACTTGGTAATTCAGCATGAAGCTGCGACTTTGTTTTGGCTGCAGTCTTGTTGGTTGATCCCATGGGCTAACCAAGTGTCAGACAAGTGGTAGAGTAGAGAGAGAGACTGACTTTCCTGCTTGTTAGCTGATAATTTAGTGTCATTTCTTTGTCAGGTAGTGCATTAATTTCAACATTCATAGCACATTCCACAAGAGTGAATGGATGAAACCGATGTATCAGTGTTTCCTTTGCACTTTCTCTTCTCTATTTGCCTGCCTTAATCTGATAAATGAGGCTTCTGTATTCTGTCAGGTGCTGGATGAGTTGAGTTAATGTTTAGCATTATGGGTTTAGGGTTACCTACCTCTCCTTGGCTGAACAAGGAGCTGGATGCAGCTTTCAGTTCGTCATGGAGGGTCTTCAAAGAGATTTTGACTGATACTTCAAGACGAAAAGTCTGTTACAGCCACAAAGTAGTCTTGCTTCTAGGCTTCAACTTTTTATATTATGTGTAGCATGATTACATTTGTTTCTGCCTACCTGTATATATTAAATATGTAAGGCTTGCCTTAAGGGCAGCATAGGCTGTTAGGTTCATGATGGTTTCTGCGAAAGAAAACAGGGGTGAATGCTTACAAATATTTAGAGTTTTTGTCCAGCTGCAAATCTCTGTACTAGTGTCTCTGATTAAATGGAAAATATGCTGGAAAAAATGTTTTATGCAGTCATATCAACACTTATTTTTGTTTAAAAAAGGAATTAATTTTTGATAAGACATGGTATTCTTCATAGAAATGATACTACCAGGTTATGGCTTTGTCTCATTTTCCATTAATTAAACCTGTGTTTTAGACTAGTCTATAGTGAAGCTTGAAACTTTACTCCTGTTCCTACTACATGCCTGCATGCATCAAACTGCTAATAGAAACCGAAAATGCAATTGTTCTTCCAAATTATTCCTTAGATTAAAATGTTAATGGGCACTGTGAAGACCTCTAATACTTGGAGGTATGGATTAAATGTGAATTAATCCTATCTTTATTATAGCAGGTTTTTCTAATCTCGGACCTTGTTAGTCTGAGATGAGTTACTGCATTGTCTGAATTTTTTTCTGCCTCTCAAAAGGTGAGAGGAGAGATCACCTGTTCAATGTCAATTCATCATTCTTCGAAAATTCAAAATATATTTGTAGCTTGAAAGGACTCGGAGAAAAAGAATGTGTGGATTTTTATTGTGATTGTGGTGGGTTTTTTCTTTGTTTTTTGCCTTCCCTTCCTCCCTGCCCCCCTCCAGTTTTAGCTCTATCCCAAAGCTCAGTGGCTAAAATTAAAGGAGTCCTCCCTACATGGGTGCAGAAATGTGCCCTCAAAGCCAGATGTGCTGTGACTGTTAATAGAAAAGAACAATTTTCAGGGTTTAGACCTTGCTTCACTTGTGTCTCTTTGGTCCGAGGAAGTTATCTAGCATGTCCTTTTTCAAACTTGTAATGCCCTGTATATGACCTTTAAAATTATCTCTAATGATCACATAAGACATGCTGCTTCTTTAGTTTTAAATAACAGGTAATTGTTGATGCACATGTGTTATCTGTCCATTTTTCCTGTTGTGTCACTTTAGTCTCTTAATTTCTTGTTTTTCAGTGGCTCTGTCCTCTTTTTCCAATTACTAGGCTTTTCTCTCTCAAGTGTTTTGAGTAAATTTCTGGAAAACTGCATCATGCACAGCTGTCTAGACTTTCCCAAATATTTCTTTGGCTTGTATTCAGAGGCTACTCTAGTGGCAAATAAATTTATGGGATTATTTTAGAAGAGAAAACAGTCATTCACTAGCTATTTTTACATATGTAAATGCATATTTAAAATTCTGCATTTAGCTTCATGAGTTCTTATAGAAATTGGTTCTTTAAGGCGAGAAACAGCAAGGGGGGGAAAATCACATGGCTTCTCTCATTGGATTTTTTTTTTGGAGGGGGTGTAGTTAAAAAAAAAGTCTTATCTAGCAGTTAAGCTGGAAAACTGTGCTGTGGTGATAGTGCATCAGAAAATGAGCTGTCACCTTGCAACATTACTACAGGCTACTGCTGTGAATTTTCTTGGTAAGGAAGCACTTCACTCAACTGCTCTGCTACACGTGTTAAATACTTAAATCTGTCATTGAAAAAGAAATTCAAATTGCATGATGGTGAAGTATTATTTTTGCTTTAACGGGTAACCCCTTGTAAGGTGAATTCACTGTGCATGTTTGGGGGAGATTCTGTGCATGTCTAAGAGGAATCTCATCGTCTTCCATTCGGTTCTCTTCGTAGAGTGTTTCTGTGGAGTAACACTGGTGCTGTTTGATGAACACTATGTCTAATACATCAGCAATCAGTTCTGACAAATACTGTCTGGCCACTTCCCTTTGCTCCTCGATGCCCCCTTGTATATCTCTGCTAGTTCTTGTTTTAAACTCTGAATCCCCTGGAGCAGGGGTCTGTCTGCCTTTCCACTTTGAGAAACACCCAGCCCAGTTGGATCCCAGGTGTTGACTAAAAGACTAGTAGGTGCAACTGCCATATGAGTATTTCATTATAGAGACAAAAATCCTAGAGTCACTGAAGTCAAAGGGAAACCTCCCCTTGACATAAGCCAGGCTGAGATTTCATTCCCAGCATCCGAGTAACCAATTTGTGCTTTTGTTTTTAATAGTCTTACATACTGGCATGAAAGTTTTTGGATTTGTCTTGCTAAGCTTCTGCCACCCAAATGTTAAGCGCATATCCTTTGGGACTTCCTTCTTACCTAATGGAGGGAGAGGGATGGACAGACAGTCAGACTGCAAGAGGTCGCTTCTGGAAGTGCCTCCACTGTGAGGAGCTGGTGGCTTGTTTAGGGTGGACAATAAACTTTTAGATGACTTGATGTTGGGGAAGATAAATCCCATCTTAAGTGCTTACAGCTACACAATTCAGATTTGCTCTTGGGTTGATGAACCAATTCATAGTTTAAGGGTAAAAAAGCGCTTATGGTTTGCATAGTCTGACCTCAGGAGTAAGAGCTGGAATATAACTTCCCTGTTAGTTCTGTGCTGAACGCTATGGTTTGCGTTCGTCTTGTGGGCATCTTCTGAAAAGGCATCCAGTCTGGATGCGAAGGCATTAAAAGGCAGACTCTACCCTTTCCTTGGCAATTAATTTTAGTACATAAGTCCCTCCAATTAAAAAAACCCCTGTACCTGATTTCAGACTTCAGTGTGTTTAGTTTTAAATTCCAACTGGAAGTTCCTTTTTATGCTTTTCTCTGCTTGAAGGAAAATCCCCAAGGACATGGCAATTTCTGCCTGAGGTGGTTTCTTATTTTCTTTTTAAGATGTCATAGTCAAGTCACCCAGCCACTGCCTTTCATCTGCTAAACAGAGTGAGTTCCTTACCCTAAATGCTGAGTTTTCATATAAACTTGAGACAGTATTGCAATTCTCAGCATCATCTCTAAATTTTTGGTGTCCTTTGAAAGAAACGAGTTACTGGAACTCTCAGTTAATCCCGCATCCGTGTAGCTACTACACTACTTGGGGAGAAAAATTGTATTCTTGCTTCCTAATTCCTTTTTATACGCCTGAGGATTACATTTGCTCTTTTCTGACATAGAATCAAACTGAGATTTGTGCTGAATTGCTGATCCTCTGCTATGTCTCATTTCTCTTCAGAGCTTTAGTAACTGCCAACATTATTCATAAAGATACTGAATAGTGCCAGACCTGGACTTTGTTAATTAGAAACAGTCTCTGCAGTTTCTACTCTTCAGTAGAAAATGGTGGCGGAAGTTTAATGAAAAAGCATATTTGACCCTGTGCTTTATCTCTTGTATACCATATTATCCGCCTGCAGTTATGCAATTTTATCTGGATAATACTGTAAAATTAAGGAAATATAAAGGTTTTGACAGCCAATTTCTAGGAATTTTAAATTGCTCTTCAAAAGAATGAATTAGGAAAAAATTAACTGCTTTCTATCTTTGAGATATAATGGGATGAGTCTGGTAATAAAACCTTTCAAACAGCAGCATGAAAAGTACTGGTTCATATCTCCATTCTTCCTTACTGCATAGCTGCAGATAATTTTTTTTCAGAGTTTTGCAAAAATGCTGTATGTTGTAGAGAATTTCAAGGTTGCAGAGTTGGTTTTGTAAAGGTACCCAGTGCATTTAAAAAAAAACCCCAACAGCAGTATATTTATTTTCACAATCATATCACTCAAAGTACAGTACTCTAAGTTGCTTAACTAAGCTATGGGGGAAACAGCTTTTTGAGTACTAATGTCAGGTACTTCTTAACCAAATCCACTTTAAGAGGGGGTGGTGGTGTATGTAGCTGTGTAAGGATTGATGCGTTTGTGCAATATATTTGGATGTCAATCCAAAACATTGAGCAAGAGTTAACTAGGGCTGTTTGGAAGGAGGCATTCCATATTGTGAATATTGTGGGTTTAATGAGGGCAAATCTGATCTTTCTGAGCAGTTAAGTTTAGTTTAAAAAAAAAAGAGACGAGGTGTCAAATGAGCTAATACCATAATGGTTACGTCACTCTTGGGTGAGCTGAAAGGTCTGGACTTAAGTACTTCAAAATTAAGCGAAGTGCCAGCCTGAATAAAGGTTTCCACATGCTATGTGAGTGGCCTGACCAGGTAACTACTTCAGGGTGGGCTATCTGCTAGCCTCTTTTTTTTTTTTGGTGGGAATCATTCCTTTCTGAGGAGGAGAGGGTCAAAACGGTTCTGACAGCTCTTTAATGAGCAAGCTTGTTCCCAAAAAAAGTCCATCGGTGATCATAAGATGCAAAATAGTTTTGAATTGGAACCATATCTGTTTCAAATAAAGTCTGCCAAAGTTGAAAATTACTGTATTTGAATACGCAATTTCTTAAACGGTCATTTCTTCTTCTCCTCAGAAGAAATGAATAGGAGCAGGAGTTGCATTATATTTGCATTGGACTCCTTCAGCCTGAAGCCTCAGTATTTGGCTGTTAGTATCTTAGGTGCAGTGCAGTCTTTGCCCTCCCTTAAGGACCTCAATCTGACTAACCTGGGGTACTTTAAATAGAAATTAACAGTTAGGGTAATTAAGGTGATCAACAGGATGCTACCAGATTCTGAGTGGAGGGCACTTGTGAATGTTCCTGCTAGGTAATAACCTGCCATTATACCTTTACTGACTCTGTCTTGGAGTAAAACCTCAAGGCCTTTTCTATTGTTAAGTATCACTTAGTGAAACCAAAAATGTGGTAGTTAACAGGTGGTGGAAATAGACCCTTCTGCTAGTGAAGATGACAGCCTGGGTGATGGCACCTCACACGGCTTCTGAAGGTGCTTCTGAAGCTTCTCTTGCCAGCTGATGGTGGTCCAACATTGCGTTGGCTCCCAGCAGTATAATGCCATTTGAGTGGCTGCTGAGTGATGTGATCAGCACTTGCTTCCTTGCAGCTAAATCCATTTGACAGACCACTGTGGAGAGGGCGATACAGCTGCTCAGCCCACTGCATTAGCTGAGTGCTTGTGAGCTCAGTATGGCTAATCATGCAGCTTTTCTGAGGCTGAACTCATTACTGCTCTAATGTTGGAGCATCACCTCGTAAAGGAGATGTCATTGCTATTCTGCACTTTGCCTGAGCTCTACGAGCAGGATGTCAGCACCGTGATCGGGCTATTTCACTGCTTTCTGTGTAGACGTTATCTAATGGAGTTATGGGTTGCGTGAGTAGGTCACTAGCCTCTGCTCTAGGTTAGCACATCTCCTTATTTCACACCTACAGTTTTCTGCTTGGGAAGGTATATGTTATCATTGCTGTCTGTTACATGTGTTACTGTGGCCCATGTGAGTCTTGGCAATGGAGCAGGACCACGCTGATCTAAACATTGTGCAGGCACAGAACCAGGAGAGGCCTTTTGTCCCTGAAATCTTACAGATCTTCAGGGTATGATCTAATGGTGAAAACTGTTGCTGTAACTAGACTCAGGGGTTTTTGTATGAAAACATTTTAAATCTTGTTGAAATACTTCTTGCAATATCAGAGAAACTGCAAGCTAAGAAAAATCTCATTTAAAAGATAAAAATGCTTTTTATTTGAAAACAAATTGAAATATGCAATTGACTTTAACAGAATAAATGTATTTGTACAGGCAAGCACACAGCTGTTAGGTTTGGGATTTTGTTGAAAAAGCTTTTTCATTTATTCAAACCGATATTTTAGTTAAAATGTTACTACTCGCCCCTTACAACCATAATTTAGTTCTAGTCATACCATTTGCTCCCAAGAAGTGAACGGAGGGCTCTAGGAGAATCACATTTCCTTATAAGTCATCAAAAGAAGTTTTCTCTTGTTATCACAGGAACTTCATCAAAGTGTCTTTCCTATTTGAAGAAAGTTTGTATGGAGGGGTGTGGTGAATTTGTGGTATCTGCTTTGATGTATATAGAGAGGAAGAGAAAACTTTTTAAGAAGTGCTGTGCAGTCTGACACAGGAGGAAGAAAGATAGGGAAAATCTTCCGTAAGTTCAGAAGACAGTTGTTTTAGGGTAAAGGCTTGTGGCCCTCAGTAGCCAAGGCATAAGTGTACTTAGGGAAGCGGACAACAAACTTGCTCAGGCTTCAGGGAATTCCTGTTTGGATATACTGAAGGCATAACAACTCCATTGTGCTTTCTGTCAAGAGACTGCACAGGAGGAAAGAAATAATGTGCAGCCGAGGTCCACCGTTTGGCTCAAGGGGAATTTGCCTCTAAGGGGCTTGGGGTGGAACAATTAATTGGAAAGTGCTAAGAGTCCTTTGGGAAGATCTCTTCTAAGCGGCTATTTGCACAGGAGCAATTGCTTCCCTGACAGATTTGCAGAACAGGGTGGAAGCAGAAATAAATCTGTATAGATTATGAACCTATGAATGTTATTTATCACTTTGAATAATAGTAGTTATATACTGGCATAGCTCAGGGTAGGAGTCTGGCTGGCAGCTGGCTCAGTGTTGCCACACTGAATCTTTTATTTGCAAGGGAACGTGCTAAATGTAATGGTCTGTGGTACCCTACTAATCCAGTGGGATCTATAATCCACTAAAAGCAAGTGCTGTTAGTGTGCGTGGGTATTGCTACCACTGTGCATCTCTCAGTGAATGTTAAGATGTGCAATCATTCTCCCTGAAGCTCAGCCTGCCTTTGACCACGTCTGACTAAGCTCTGGAGTAGCTAACCTTGCTGTTGTAACAGCCTATTCAATTCAAATATCACCTTTTTTGATGTTTTGTCTTTTTGACTCAAACTCATTGCAGATCGTGTTACCTACTGGATTTATATGGAGGTGCGATTTAGCCTGTGATTCTGAAGATAACTGTCTAATTTGTTAACATACAGTGTGGAAACCCTAGTATGTTTTGACCTCTATAGCTAATGAGATTTGCAATCAGACCATAGCAGTTTAAATCACATAAATATGATGCCTTATGGGTATTTTGTTTGGAGGGTTTTTTGTTTGGTTGGATTTTAAAAATCTAGCATTCAAATCTGTCACCAAATTAAACATGAAATGTTAACTACAATGACTCTTCGTATGGCCTGTTAATGGTTATTTCTGCTAAAACAAGATAAAAATATTGCAATTGTTTTCCCTCAGAAAGGATGTAAACAGTTTAATTGGAAACTAATTACTTATTAGTTTCTGGCATCATGTGCTGTTGATCAGTTAGAAATCTGTTTCTCTGCATTTTGGTCCCTTACTGAAGTCCTGGAGAATAATGGTAGGTGACCCAGGGTACTCTTTTTCGCACCAGTAATTCTGTCTCCAGTGTTTTCGAAATATCTTTTACAGATGACCGCTGCATGCATTTAATTTTTTAAAAAAATGTTAATATTGAATAGAAAAATACCTTTTCCTGTGTATGCATTTTTGTGGAGCAGTTTGTTTAACAAGCTTCGAAGGGTTTCACTGGCAACACAAACAGGAGACATTGATATGTGTGTAACTTTTTTGTTGTGATAAACAGGGTATGTATTAATTTCCTAAATCGAGATTATCCTAAGTGGAAGTAGCACATTTCCTCTTCTAGTTTGGTTCAGCTGCAGCAAAAGTGGTTTTCACCTTGGCTGGTTCAAAACTTGAGAATATTCAGATTCAGTCTTGATTTTTGGGAGATGTAATGGTTCCCCAATACTAACTAGAAGCTTTCTGTAGTGCTCTAAAAATAACATGGTTATTTCAGTGCTTAATAGCATTGCAAGTATATTAGACTGATAACACTGGACAGTGTGATTATTTTTTATTTTTTCCCTCTGCAGTTTCAATGTTTTTGTTTGGAATTACTTTTTTTACCCAAGTGATACTTTTGTTGCTAACAATTCAATTTTGCTGAATATAGAGATTTTTTTCTTGCAGAAATATTTCATAAAAATCACTGAGTGTAAATGCAGGAGTAGTCTGGGTCTGATCTGCATAAATGCTTCACCTATATCATGAAGTGATTGACTGCACAGGTAAGATGCACATCAGCTCAGATTCCTGCAGAACAACTGATTTTTATTTAAAAAAAATACAAAGCACAAAAGCAAAATGCAAAGCAACTGTTCTCAGTTGAGTAAACTTAGGACATCTAGTCTCCGTGATCCAGAAGACCAGCAGAGAGCAGGGAACAAAGGCTACCCAGAAAAAAAATGAACTCGGAAGACCTGTTTAGAGATGCTGAGGTGGAAGGAGCTTGTGTGATCTTTTTGTAAAGGTTTTCTCCTCTTGGGCAGAAATTGTTTCTCCTGTGACCAGGCAGGAGAAAGTCAGACTGGTACCTTGAAGACATAATGGCCCACAAGGCCATGGCTGCTCCTGAAAGGCCCAGCTGTGCGAGGTGCGGTGCCCCTTCCGAATTCGTCTTGTTTTGACTACAGTGACAGACCATCTGTGGTATGGACCTGTGATGCTCCCCGAAAGTGTCATTATCGATTGTGTGGCCTGCATTTTTCCTTCTTAGAAGTGTTACCTGTAAAGGCATGTTCTTATTTTCAATGGTATTGTCAGCCTCCTCGCTGGTGCAGCTTAAGCTCCCTGCTCAGGAGAACAAAAACTGGCAGTAAACTTGCATTCCGAAAAGGCTGGAGATACTCGGTGGGTAAGATCACAGCTGCCAGTCCGTCCTCTCTACCTTGCTCTGAGGGCCAGCTCTCTGGGTTACTACTCTTAGGCTGCATTGAATTGTTAAAGTCCGACTTGAATGGAGGTTGTAGAAGCCAAAAAAGTTGGCTTTAATGTGTCTTCTCTCTCGGGTCCTATTCCCAATAACGATTAGTAGGTAGAGCAGCCAGGGCCCAGCAGGACTTGGGGAGTGCCAGTGGAACAGCCCAGGCTGTGCTGAGATGTTTGGCTGACCAAGAACAAAAAGGAAGTAGGCACCTGTAAGTACAGCTGCAGACGTTTTTGTGATAGAGAAATTATCTTCTCCAGGTCTTACTTTTTGAATAAAAGATGTGCTTGGTTGTGTTTTGCAAGCATCGTTAGTATAAATAATGTCATTAATATTTTAGTTATTGCCTCAGAAATGTCAGTCCTGCAGCCAGGATTGTAATAGAATGTTTATAATTTGGGAAGAGCTATTGACTGAATCTTTATACCTGAATTTCTAGATCATTAGTGCAGCTCAAGACAAAGGGTATCTAAAGCATACCACTTCTACAAGTGGTAATTAATTCCTTTCCAGCAGTTCTTGGATATTTATTCCGTACAATGCACAGTCATTGATTTTTCTGCGTTTACTGTCCCATTGGTTTAAAGATTGAAGTCAGGGAGAGACAGTTGACAATGAAAAATGTTTTATTACTTCATAAAGCAAGTCTAATTATTTTTTTCTTGTCTGGAAATGTATTTTTGCTTATTAAATGATCCAGTAAGATATTAAATACAGAACTTGATTATTTGCCAGGTTTTTATCTTTGTGGCTGATGTTACTACTACTTGCTAAGCAAAACTACTGTGAGCTTATTCTTGCTACCCTGCTGTGACAAAATGTATTCAGTAGCATTGCCAAAATGTCCACATAGAAGTGCAAGCTGTTGTGGTAAGTTCTGTTGGGACTATTTATCTGCTTAAAGGTTGGCTTTCATTTGAATCGGCAATGAATGTACTTGAGGCAGAATATAAACAGCTATGGAAATAAAGTATTAAAGCAACTGCATGCAAAAGTGTATACTATAAATAATTAAAGAGAGATTGCAGAGCAAATGGAGACTTTCCTACTGTGCAATGATGAATCACAAAAGGGCTCAAGCATGGGTGTGGAGGTGGCAGGACCTGTATTAGCAGGTTTGTACATAGCTCCAGACCTTCCTTCCTTCAGGCTTCAGTAAAAACCAACCTTTTTAACCAATGAGGTTGTCAGCATCATTTAGGTGGGAGTCCTTTTCAGTATTAGAAAAGACTCTGACTCTGAGCTGGGCAGTGACTCCATTCTGAATGGTGGTGTGAATCAAGTCAAGTGGAAGATAACAAGACTGAATGATGAATGCTTTAACTAGTTTATTGTTTTTCCCTTAATCAGGGCAGACGGTTAAGATGTTAATTTTCTTTTTTGGTGATATCGTGTCATTTCTATCCTGGAAGTCCTTGCGCATCTGTGCAGAGGAAATAGCTTGTAACATGCCTCTCCAGTCAGACGCTGGCTTAATGGGACATAACAGGAGTCTGAGTGCTTCAGATTTGTTGTGGAAAAGGCAGAATCTGTAACAGCTGTTCTTTGAAACACAGCCTCTCCTTCCACCAAGATATGGAGGTGTTGGAACTATAAGCCCTACCAGTTAAATCCCATTTCTTCTTGTAGTTTATTCTATGTGAGCACCTTAGCAAGTGTGGTTGCTTTATTTCTCCAGCTAAGGAGATCAGGACAATTTCTCTTCGATCAGTCTGTGCAGTTTTAGTTAACCAGTGAGGTGATAATTGCTCTGCCTGCAGAAATCCCTCTTCTGAGGGGTAGGACATGACACCCACAGCAGTCCTGGCTGAGGGATTTGATCTCCCTCTCAGATGAATGGTTTGCTGTGCTTCTAGAGCAGGAGCTGGGTAAACTCTGGTTCTGCCCAGCTTCATGTTTGCCTGGGGAGACCCTAATATGTCTGGTTATGCTTGTGCGTTGGGAAGGATGTGGTTCCTTTCCCTGGAAATGGTGGCAAGTACTTCATGGTGCTTGTCCCAAATCCACACCTGGGTATGGTGTGATATTTGTCAGACTCTGAGGTTCTGTGTTGGTCTTCTGTAGGTGACACCTGTCAGTTCAGAGGTCCCACTTCCCCCATGCTACTCTAAAAGGATGCTGCTTTCACCAGCAGGTCGGTTCAACTGTTTGCATGGCTGTGCTTTCAGGGAGGGTCTGCACAAAGATCTGTTTTCATAGGTGCTGCTTAGGAAGGTATTTTCTCTGAGCTGGGTTAAGACACAGCTCTCTGAACAGCCAAAGCAATGCTGGTAGTGGTAAAGAGATGGGCTGGAGGGGCACAGCTGCAGGTTCCTTTCCCCTTTTCCACTTGCTCCCCAACACTGATGCTTATGCCACTTCAGCAGCAGGAACCCTGTTTGCATGGGTGGACTCCACACTTGCTCCATCTCCTCTGTGGAAGTATACCCATTTCTGTCTGTGGCTCTGCAAATGATACTGGAAGGATAAATCAGAAGGAAAGACTGAATTCATGAGAGATGGGAACAAAACTGCTTACAGCTCTCAAGCTGCAGACAGTTATGCTGATGCCTGAGCTAGTGGTTTTGTGTATCCACATGGGGCTACAGAAATGGAGGAAGGTAAAGCAATCATGGCAGACTACCCTGTCTATAGGTTTTCTATTTCTGTATTTTCTGGATCATTACCTAGCCCTGCCTGGATCTCTTTGCTCATCATCCAAACAGCTGATTTCCTGAAAATGGTTCCTGTTTGATTCCAGCCACCTCCAGCTCTCTTACTTGGATGTTTCTGGAGAGGAGCCCTACCCCCAGTGAGCACTTAAGGATTAACCCAAGTGGTGGTGGCTTTCTGCCAGCGCTAGAGCCCTGAGCGGTGACTCCTGGCTTCCCGCATTTCAGTGGGGTTTTGCTTATTTCTGCCAGGTGAAGGGCTGGCTCTGTAATGGTGCAAACCAGATCCAAGTCTTCAGTCTGGGATAGCGTGGTTATTCTTGTTCTGTTATGCTGGCTGAGAGTGGTCACAGGATTACATGCAGAAATAAGGCAGCTTCTGTTTCATAGCAACAGCTTGTTCCATGAAGTGTGTGCCTCCTGTTTCTTCTATAGCCTGGCTTTATAGAAAGGAGGAGAATCTTGTTTCTAGCATTAACAAAAAATATTAATGTTCCCAGATATTTAAACTATTTAGGGACAATCTGGTGAGCCAACTGTTTAAAGGAGGATGATCAATGTATGCAAACCACATTGTCCAGCTGAAATCTGTTTACCGCACTAAAATGTCAATATTATTATCCACTGTTATCTTGAACTATTAGTATTTCCGTCTTCGGACAATGCAGCATTTCTAGAATACCAATGAGGCAGATGCAGTGAGAAGGCAGGGGACTTCTGAAGCTCATCACAACTCCTTATGTAAATCTTTACTTCATATCTATTGTTTTGGGAAATAACAAATGAGGTTTTAGTGCATGTTTCTCAAAGTATGTGCACTTTCTCTTCACTGTTTCAAGTGTCTTTATCTGCGTAAGTAGGAATAAAAAAACCCTATGGAGCTTCAAAATAGTTCTTACATAGTAGATACGAGGATGTGGTTTATGATCTCCAGACGGGGGAAATAATCTGTTTGTTTAAAATTATGGGGAGTATTTAAAGTATTTAGGGTATGAAGTGGTGTGTGTGTGTTTTTCTATTAATTATTTTAAAATTCAGTCTTTACTCCGGTTTTAGTGACAAAATACTGCTCTGCTGCTTAAGCCTAAACTGTGAAGATACAGTCAGGAAATCAGTTGCCTGAATACTTGTTTGCAGCAACAGGGTGGGTACTTATGGATATCTTAAGGGCTCAGTTATTTAAAGGTCAGCCCCTGTTTCACCTGTCAACACTTTAAAACTCTGGCCAGAAATAGTTAAACTGGTGGATTTTTGGTCACAAAGGATGTATGTAAAATCCCAGTATGCATCAAAGCAGTCACTGTAGTTGTGATGAACCGATCTGCCTTTGTTGAGGGTAGAGGAGGCAGAGGGAGGCAGGACAGAGTCGCTGCCGGGAGCAGCCGACTGCCAGGTCCCGGGAGAAGAGATGAGGGCTGGGGACAGGGCTGCTGCCAGCCTGGAGGAGGGTGGCTGTGAGCAAAGGCTGCGTGCCGCTTCATAGCCTGGGTCTCTGCGCTAATACATTTGGCAAGAAATTCACCTGAAGAGATAGAGGTTTTTGCTTTCTAGTTTTTAGCTTGGTGTAAAACAAGTGAAGGAGTTTTTGTGCAGGGTGGGTGCTTGCTGCTCATTACCAAATAACAAAGGCCAAGAGACAAATGTGCTAAGCCCTAACAAGGCAGACAGGGAGAAAAAAGGTCAGTGAATACCTTGACCTGATTTGAAATAGTATTTCTGGAGATCAGTGAGTTTGGGAGGATTGAATGGGAAGAGGAGGGTAGAGAGGAAGCATCTTCATTAGTTGGGGTTTTGTGTTGCTGTCTGTTCAGTAGCTTTGGCTGTTCCACAGTGCTGGATAATTTTCCAAGACCATCCCTTATAGGGGATCCTTAAAGGGATTCTTTACTGTGTGGTATTTCAGGAAACTTTTAAACAATAGCAAAAATTAATGGGAGATATTAATGACTCATCATCATTTATATTCTCTACATTTATATTCTCTACAAAAGCCTCTCATACTAGATATTTTGAATCCTAGTCACCCTCTAAAGTGTTTTATTGCATATCTGATCTGGAGGCTAGGTAATAATAATTTGTGCCCCCAGTTATTACGTGCGTATCTCCCAGCCTGATCTACAGGTGAGAATCAAATTTGTTTGGAAGTAACACTTGGTTGCTGTGGGAACTTTGTGATAATGAATTTTGCAAAAGAAAACTAAACCTTAATATCTTAATCTTAATATGAGCTGAAAATGTGAGCCCAGTCTTATCTACTAGTGTAATTTTAAATTTTCTCAACTCGTTTACCAGAATTGCTAGCTCTGGTGCAAAAGGCTGTGCAAAGCTTTTAAGTGCTTGGTCCTCTGCCTCCAAGTCCTGTACTAGGGCTGTGAGTGTGACCCCTCTGCCTGCTGGTAATAGCAAGCACCTGCAAATGAAGAGAATGATCAGAGAAAACACAAACCCTCAAAACCCCACAGACAGCAGGGCTCCTGAATTGTGTGGAAACTTCCAGATATTTCTCTTGCATGATCTCATCCTGAACTGGGGTTTCTTTGTGTGTGCAGTGCATGAGATGAGCCTGGTGCTGGGGAGGAGATGCTGGAGTGCTGTCTGAGATGCCGAAGTGTAGTTTGAATTGCACAGCTGCTCGTGCAGCCCTCTTCAGTTCAGTCTGCTCCTCAGCAATTGCTCTGAGGTGCCAAAATACGTTCTGCAGCTGCTGCTGAACCACCCTTCAGCCAAACTCAGCAGTTTTAAAGCCTCCGAGGGTCTCTCGTAATGCTTGCTAGCTGTAGAGGGGGATTTTGATTGCTTACTGCTTTAGTGCCTTTGTGCTCTTAGCCCACAAACCTGACTGGAAAGGTCAGAGAGAAAGGATGATATAGCTCAGTCAGTGAATTAATGTTAGAAAACACATCTTTCAGAAAGCTGTCAGCAAAACCTTTCCCTTTTGGTAACAGTTCTCGGCAATGTCCCTGAGTTGCGGCTTCAAAGTATGTCCGTAATTTTGTTCTACCCATAGCTAAATATCAACTCCTGTGAGATAGCGGTTTGCTCTTAGGTTCTTCCCTGGTCGCTTTAGACAAGATCAGTGTTTGAAATCAGGTGTTGGGATATGCAGTAAGGAGAATTATGGGCATAAGTGGCAAGAAAACAGTATCTTTAGTCTAAATACGAAGACCTAAAAATCCTTCTTGGATGAAGTATAATTTTGTTCTTGCTTTATTCTCCCTGTCTGCTTATATCTTGTGATAACCTATAATAAAACATAGGGCACTGTAATTTTGTTTTTGTAAATAGCATCTAACACACAGTGAGTGTTTTTCTGTTATAGTGGTCCAGCTAGAGGCAATTAAGAAAACTTCCAGAGCTTCCCTCCCTGTTCCCCCCTCCATATGTCCATACTCCTAGTTGTGTTGACTATTCCAAATGAACTACCTTTTTGTGTTAAGTCACGCATACCCTTCCATTGTAAAATTTTCTCTACTTCATCTTTCCTGTCATCTTACAGACATTTTTTTGAATTAGGCTAGTATTGGATAATTTTGTGTCAATGGGGAAAGGCTTTCCAAACTACTTAAGGTCTGATGATTTTCATTCAATGCAACTGTGTGTGGTAAACACATGCTTATTTGGTAGAGGTATGTTAATTTGCAGCAGCAGGTGATGTGGTCCACCTGTGCATGTATTCAGTTATTTATCTAAGAATTGTAACAAGCTGGACGAAGCTGTATAAAATTCTTGCAAAGAAATTGCTACTACGAAACTAAAATTCATAAGCAGTCTTTAAAAAAAAATCTCACAAAAAGTAATGTTTATGCTTCTGGGATTAGCTAGATATGCACTCTCTATATCCTAACCACAGCAGTATTACTGGAGTTGGAGGCTGCAGAAAAGAGCTTATAACTTTCAGTATGTTTTCAAAGAAGGCCATCATAGTTACAGTAACATTAATAAGGCTATAATAAGTGAGGCTAGGAAGGAAATGTGATCGCTTTTATTGGAGCAAATGAAAAAGTGGTGAAAAGCAAACAAGCTTTCCAAGACCCAAGTCTGAAACCAAAGTATTAATTTCAAGCAAGCTACTGACTGTCTTGTGAAATTTAAGTATCATCTCTTAGCACCCAGTCATGCTGCAGTAGGAGTCCTGGGGGATGTGCTACCTGCAAACAAGGAAGATATTTGTAGCATCTGGCAAAAATTCTTACTGGTCTGACAAAACAAGGAGCTGTGCTGTACTCTGTATTGTAGAGCGCCTTCACGTGGCATTGAATTTGTTGACAGCGTTAGCTGAACACCCACATAATTTCTTTTTAAAGAATATATAAATTTATTAAAGTGCATTCATTTATAAGAAAATTGTGACAACATACCTAAGAAGTTTTCAGTAGAGTTTATTTTGACCTCTGTTACACTTTATGATGTTTGTCAATGAAGCAGATAATCTAAATTATGCTTAAACATGTAGGTAAGTGGGGAACCCCAGGATTGGTCTGGATAGAGACTTTTTAAAAGGAAATTTTAGGATCCAGCAGAAAATGTTCTTGCTTACAAGCATGTGATAAATCATGGGCAGAGAGCAAGCTGTAGTCCATCCTCTGTTTTTTGTAGAGATGACAAGAAGAGAGATCTTTAGACTCCAGTGGTTTACATCTCTGGCACAAGTAAATGTAACTTACTGGCAATTTTTCAATTTCATAAGACCATTCCTAGGTTTACCATGCTGTAACACAGCAACCTGCAAAAAAAAGACTTCAGAAAAAGTGCGTTTAGGTCAATGTTGGAGGAAGCACCTTACCAAGACACTTTGATTCGTTTGATTTAAAAATAAAAACAGTGTCTGGTACTGTGCCTGCAACTTCTGCATGTGTGGAAAAGCACAGGTGCCACTGTAGTACAGTTGCTTCACAGGTGTAGACTGTGCTCTCATGTTTGAGCAGGTTGAGTAAAGCTTCTTGGAAAATGTGGCTCAATCCTTTTATAGCCTTTGTGTTTAGCACATTATGTTAAATGTATTTGTGACTGTCCATATGGCAGTGATAAATGGCTTATTGGATCAGAGGTCTGGGATAAATCAATAAGGAAACTTCTCCTTCAGTGTGCTTGTATCTGCTGATACCTGGAGGGGTATTACTGAATATCAGATGGAGGAAAGTACTCTCTAACAACTGGCAAATTGCTGTTTTTATCAGATAGGCAGACAAGGGGCTTGGAGGAATTAAAAAAAAAAAAAATTAATTCTAAGCAATTTAGATGTAAAGTAATCACTTCATGTAACACCTATCAAAGAGTAAGACCTCTTGCATATTTCTGAAAGCAGAAGTTTGGTGTAGCTAGCAGAGACTGGAAAGCTTCTCATCCAAGAAATTACCTGTGTCAGCACCTTTTTCTCCACTGGGTAATATGAATAATTTAGTTCCTCGGTAATGTCAGCAAGAACTGTTTTCAAAGCTTCCTTTACATTAACTTTCTAGTCTTTATATATGGGCTTTCTCCTGCACCCCAAAATTACATATAAAGAGCTGAAATCCTTCCTTAATGACAGCACCATTGCAGTGCAGAGAAAGAAGTGCAGTGGTGAAGTGAAGTCCAACCCCATGCGTATTCCCTGAAGTGCTGGTGCTAGTGGAGGGGCTGTGGCTTCTCTCATAGCAGCTCAGCTTTTTCTGTACATTGCTACTCTGAATTGCTTGAAGATTATATGTTGCTGTGTATTTTTAGGGTGGTTTTATGTTGTTCACAGTGATGGACTGCCACTATAATTTTCATGAAAGATTCAGTGTAGGGTGTCGTTAGGGATTTCAGAGTATCAGCTGCCAGGCAAAAACAGGGATATTTAATCTTGTTCAGGTTTGTGCTTTCCAGCTTTGCTGAAATAGTAAGAAATCTTCCATGAGTATACTCATGTGGGTAAAACACTGTCACTGAAGTCCCATGTCCTGGTGTAGGAAAGGGAGAAAAGGAGGGGGAGGAAAAAAGAGCTTTGTGTTCAGGGATGAGAATCTTGTTCAAATCTGAGTCAGTGAATATTGCTCAGGGGAACAAACATGGTGGCAATGAATCTTTCCATGGTCCCAAGCCAGAGGAACTATGTATCTACATTGTAGTCTTCCAGCTGCAGGAAACATGATGCCTGCCTCTAGCAGGGTTGTTTTATTAAGCAAACCTAGGTAACTTGTAGAGATGATGTCACTTCAGCTGTCTTCTGTATTCTCCTTCCCAATGTATGAGGTAATTCTGCATATCGGAGATGTTACCCAACTAGAAAGCCAATTGAATCCAAATATGTTGCATGGTCAGAGGCTGGTAAGTTCTCACTACCCAGCATTGTCAATGAAACATGAAAAAACATAGTTGAAAGGACCATGTAGATGCAGACTAAACTAGCAATGATCCTCTCTAAATAAAATGTAGGCAGAAGGCCACCAAGGGAGAAACACATTCTCAATTTCCCGCTCTGAGTTTCCAAAACATAGTTTATCTTTGCCTCTGAGAACAGCTCAGGGGTCTCAGAGCCAAAGCTCTTCTGAGTGGAGGGTGTCTGAACTGAAGCAAAGCAGGGGAATGGCAGCTGTTAGAGGGCAGGTTTGCTTTTAGCTGAGCAATGATGAGGTGTTGAGGAAGGGGAAATGAGACTGAGGAGCGTGTTGGGTATGAAGGAGTGTGGTCCAATCTCTAAAGCAGCAGCCCCAGTCTCATTGCAGGAGAGCAATGATGTGGTGATGAGGAAACGGAGTGTAATAATGAGTCCCCCTTGTAACATGTCCCATTGCACTGAAAATATCTTCCCAGGACTCTGCCCTTTGAAATAGGGGGAAAAAGTAAATTACTAAGAATATATTAAAACCTGGTTCTGTTACTCAAGGAAGGACTACCTGATGACTTGCCTGTTGGGGTGATGGTGGGCATCACAAGCTGTTTGGATAGGTTCCTAGGAAAGGAAGGAGAGGACCCAGTGGTCAAGATCTCTTGCCTGTATCCTTGTCACAGTGAATCCAGACGTTCTGGAAACAAAACTTAGGCAGTAACTCCTCTGCTGTGCTCTTTGTAAGTCCTCTTTTGTCTCTTAGCTGTAGTTAGGTAGGAAATAGAAGAGTGGGACCAAATGGAGTGTTACTTAAACATGCGTGGAGGAAAAGAAAACCAAAACATGGTATATGTATTTCTGCACTAGTACCAGAAAATGAAGTAAATGAGGGAACTAAACGCTCATCTTTAAAGGTGGTTATTGACATGATATCCATCTTGAACTTGGTAGGAGGATGACAAATGGTGGGATAATAGAGTATCGAAGTACAGAGAAAGACACAGTAGGCTGAGCTGACAGAGAAACTGTGCTGCATGCTAAAGCTTAAAGTCAAGTCAGATCAGCAGCCTGCCATATGTAACATAAAATCCCAGTGAGTTTAGGCATAGAGAAGAAAAATATGCGAGTAGGACTGTATTATTGCTATCAGCAGTGATACAGAGGAACATGGCAGAAACTGTAGAGGGATGAGGTACAACAGCTGAGTTGTACCTCATCCCATGTACCTTTAATGTCTGTCTGGATTGGGTACCTGTCACATTGGGTTGGGATACTGAAACTAAGCTTTAGATGCTGTCAGAGACAGCTTCGCAGGCTGGCTACTGAGGGGATTCATAAAAGGACAGGCAGCATCTGGTTTGTGGGCACAAATACACTTTCAAAGTATTGCAGTAGAAAAGCTGCCCTGTGATAGTAACTACCTAGCATGCATAAATTCAGCATCTCTGCAGGGGCAACAACAGCCACAAGACTCCCTCCCAGAAGCTAAGGACAGCACTACGGAGAGCAGAAAAGGATGTTTGTTTTTGCTGTGTGGTTTTGTTTGGTTTTGTGTTTGTTTGTTTTTAAACACCCAAAGGCGCAGTTAAGGGTCAAATCTTTGTGGTGGTTTAAAGTAATTGTATTGGCGAGTCCAAGGAAAACAGTATTGCCTGTCAGGAAATAAAATAAAGGAAAAATGAAAACATTGTATTTATATAGCAAGGAAAAAGAGGGTATTGTAACAAAATCCCCGAACAAAACCAAAACCCACCCACAGCAAAACCAAAAAAAAACCCCAACAAAACTGACCCCACAGACTCCTTTGAAAAATGGAAGTTGGATCCACATGAGGAATATAAGAAGTAACAGAAACCTGGGAGGTCAGACTGTAAACTTGTAAGAAGTGTAAATATATAAATAATATTTTCTTTGCAAATACATTGGGAGTAGGAATACTGTCACTGATTTCTCTGCCTTCCCCCCCCCCGCCCAGGGCCAACAGACCACTGTAGTGGATGGGGTTTTTTGCTCTTAAAAAAAAATAAATTCAAAGATAGTTGTGTTAGTAATATAAAATTATTTTTTATTTTTGCCTTCCTAGAGGAAAATGTTGGAGACTGACTTACATGTCCCAATCCCCCTTTATAAGGGAGGGGGGTACGAAAGAATTTGTCTCTGTGCCTGTAGAAGAAGTGAATGGAAGAACAAATAAATAAAATAGATAACTCATCACAATTATATGGTATTCATTGAAGAACTGAAAAGCTAATTGTGATAAGTGATCGCTCACTTTAATGTGGTTCTTCACCAGGAGACTGAAAGGATGGTAAAGGGTAGGGGGAGGCAAGAGTTTCCAGGGAAGACCAAAAAGCCCATTGTCTGTATCTGGGAGATGAATTGATGTTACTTTCAAGAACAGAATTAACCTTTGGATAAACATGATGCATAGCAGAATAGTCAGTATGACTTCTGCCACACAAAGTTATGCCTCACTTATCTACTGGAGTTCTTTGAAGCATGTGATGGATATGCAAACAAAGATGACCCCCAGGGGATGTGACGCACTTGGAGTTTCCATAGGTGTTTGACAGAATCCTCCATCACTCTTCATTAAAAAAAAAAAAATTTCCAAAGCTGCAATGGACCAAAATGGTAAGTTTTCATATGAATTAATGCATTAAAAATCATAAGGTGCAGGTATGAGAAAAATGGGCAAATATCACCATGAAGATAAAGTACCAGTAAACTTTTTCAGAGACCTCTGCAAGAGCCGGTGCTGCTCAATATATTGATGAATAACTTGGAAAAGACAGTGAATGGTGAAGTGATCAAGTTGCTGGTGATACGTAGGTATTCAGGCTGGTCAAACTGAGACCTGACCAAAAAATTGCACAGGCTTTGAGCAACTGGGCAATAGAAGGGCAAATGAAAATCAATGTATTGATTTGAGCTGCCAGTTTCCCTTTGGAAGTGATGTCTCAAGGTTATAAAAGACATTCTTATGAAAACAGCCTCCCAGTAGTGGTCAAAAAACCCCCACCCAAAATCCAAATCAGATGGTAAGAGTTATTAGGGAAGGAATGGAGAAGCAGCAGAAAACTTCAGTGGTTCTACGTAGGGCAGTGGCGCACTCATGTCTTGAATACTGTGTGCAGTTCTGGCCTACCTTTCCTATGGTCTGCCATTTCTAAAATGATACAGCCTAACTAGAGTAGATATGGACAAGAGCAACAAGGGTGATTGAAAGTGGAATGATGAACTATGGTGCAATTCTTCAGGCTGGAAAAGAGCTACAGTGGACATCTATGTGTTTGACTGTCAGGGAGGTGATACCTAGGGAATGGCTGTTCACTGTGTCCTCTATAGCATCAAGCATAACTAGTATGCTACAGGTTCAAAGCACATGAAAGAAACCCTTTTTTACACAATGTAGGTAAGCTGTGAATCTTGTCACATGGCGCTTTGCTGCATTGTTTCACAAAATGACAGAGCAGGTTTCAGAAATATCTATTGAAGGCTGTTAAATGGGAAGATAGTGTTTCTGGCTCGGGAAGTCCCAGATGTGCAGGCTAGCATGTATTCTGAGGACGTCTTGGTGTATGCTTTGCTTCCTTATGAGCAGCTTCCCTAGCGCTCTGCTATTGCTGGCTGTTGGAGAGCATAGGTGAGCTTTTGCCTGGCTTGTACCTCATACCTCACTGAAAATGGAAAACAAGTATGTGTATGGACAAATACCTGTAAATTACACTAATATTCTGCAGACTTTGTTTTTTTAATAGCATTTGCAAATAAAACCTCTCTTCAACCCTTATATTTCTAGGACTGCTTTTAAAGCTGCTGCCTTGAAAGAAGCAGGCAAGAGCTCTGCTTTGCTGTAGGTAAAGCAGGTATGACTCTAGATCACACCTGTTGACCTAGAGTGAGCTCACCAAAGAGTAGACAGGATCGCTGGTGAGTGAAAAGTGAATTAAATGCTGTTTTGTTTGGGGTTGTGTAACGGGTTGGCTTTTTTGGTTCCCTGATCTAGCAGTCAACACAGTTGCACGTATCCTAGTGCTGATGGGAGTGTGAAAGTGGGAATGGGTGGTGAGGAAGAGGACTGGGGAAGGCTGTTTACGGAGGCAGCCTGTGCTTGGCTTAGATTGTCAAGCTGTGCACTTTAGCCTGCTCACGGAAGGCAGGCACACCTAATTTTTGCAAAAAAGTTGCATTTGTTCAATCAAAATTGCTTTGCTTTTTGGAAACTGGTATAAAATCGCAGGTAGAGTTTCATAAACCTATGTGATTCTGTTAGGTAATAGATTAGCTTGCATTAACAAATAATATCTTTATGTTGTTAACCAAATTATAATTAATGATGAGGTTTTACAGCAGTTTTACAATAGGAATTAAAAAAAAGTCATTTATAGGTTAGGCTGCAGATACTTTCTGTCTGTATTGCCAGAGGGCTCAGAAACCTCAGGAAGGCTTCTTTAGAAATCTTTCATGTTCTTCCATTGAGAATGTGACCCAGGAACCGTTTAAAGAGCTGGACTCTTTAAATGACTTCTATTTTGGGTGTTTTCAGGGCAGAACAGAAGAGTAAGGCTGTCACCAGGAAATATAGGAATAGACAAGCCATTCACTTCTTACAAAATAGGTCAACGTTCCCCACCACCCGGGGTAAGCTCTCTGCTCCCCAGCATTTGTATCAGCTGCAGATGGGATGGGGAATGTGAACTGTGCATCACCTTCTTAGCCAAAGGAATGAAGTGACTGAGAAATGGAGAGGCTCATGTGAGGATGAGTAGCAGATGGTGGAAGTTCACTGGTTAGCTTAAAAAGTTGCATCATTTGCAAAACTTATAGTGGTTAAAGAAAGTCTGCACTCAGTTAACACACACTTAACAGTGGGAGAAGCCGCTTTAAATAGTGCAAATATTGCCAGCAGCTAATTAGGATTGGTGATCTATGAAGTCGTGGTTTTTATAGCAAAATGTTTCCCAGTACAGCCTTGAAAAGCGTATTGTCTTCCCTCAAACTTGTGGTAAAAGTTTGTTCCTGTTGGTGGATCATCTTCTTTCTTTTCTGACCTGTATGAATGCCTTTGAAATCTTCTGCTCTCTTCCTGTGGCACGTGGGAGTTGATGTTTGTGGTCCCTAAAGATTTAGGGTACTAGAAACTGGCCTGTACAGGGTATGTATGTGCAAAATGGATAACTTAAAATCCTATTTTTTTGAGCATACCTAGTCACCATAATATCTTTTTTAAAGGAAAAGAATTCAAAATAATATGTCTGTCTTCAAAGAGCAAAACTTTTTAAGTATTGTAAAAAATGCTGACAATTTTTATTTAAATGTGATATCTAATAATGAAGACCTACAGAACAAAATATTAGTTGCCCAGGTTTAAAATAGTCACTATAGTAATTCATAACATTAGTATTCTTAGTAGCTAATGCTTAACATATAATCAGCTTTGTAGTGGTTTTTCACTAATTCTCCTAGTCTAATTTTGTGTATCTTTAATTGAGCTAGCATGGCTAATTCAATTTCTTTTATCAACTCTACGCATGGCAGAGGTCTGTGAAGCTATTTACATTGTTGAGCTGGAATGTGAGGGAGACCCTTCCCCCTCCATAAACTGATCGGTTCCTTTAATGCTGCAAGGTGCCCTGAAACACATTACTTGTGCTGCAAAGTACATCTTGATTGAATTACCCTACTTACATTTCTGCCTATGCAAGCTCTTTTGTTCCTTTCCCGCTGTCCTATGAAACTACTAGAAATGTTTTCAGGGTTTACTTTTTGTTTCCCATTCAATTTGTGATCTTTTTAAATTTTTTTTAAATCTTGTGGTTGCATGTAAAAGAGAAAAAAAATCTAAGCACTGTGTGGTAGGAGCTACCCAATTCCTGCTAAGATCCTTCATGTGCTGGATGGAAATCTCCTTCGTCAGTACTATGCATGACCACAGTTTGGTGAAGCTCATAGCTTAAACTATTACCATGATGAAATAATTTGAGGGGATACTGCTGTCAGGACCAGGACCCTGTATGCCTGTTAAGAGCGAAAGCAGCTAGAGAAACTGCCCATGTAGTGCCTGGGTGCTAGCACTGAAATCCTTGCCCCCGGGACTGTATTCTCTGGGCTTTAGACACTAGGTTTCCTGCCTGGCTTAGCTTCTGTAGCATCATTGCTGTTCATGAAGAGGGTGGGAGAGACTTGTTTGTTTTTCTATGTAATGTAAGCTTGAAAAGTGCCAGGCAGGTCGGAAACAATGAAAGC
Source organism: Gavia stellata (assembly GCF_030936135.1). Lineage (NCBI taxonomy): Eukaryota > Metazoa > Chordata > Aves > Gaviiformes > Gaviidae > Gavia > Gavia stellata. The sequence continues at coordinate 67,021,540 of NC_082597.1, read as the reverse complement.
TCTGAGGAATTAAAGAGCAAGAGTGAAGACTGATACTGCAGTAGATAGTTTTTTTTTTTTAAATTACATTTAAACTTCTTTTACCATAGAAACACTGTGACTCAGCTTCATAAATCGTGAAAGATAGAAACTGTTTACAGAATCTTCTTGAATAAAGGTTCTTATTTTATGATGAGTGAATTAATTTCCCTGTAGGTGTTCTGGCTCTGTGACAAACTTTTGTACAAAATATTTCAATTATTATTCTTTTCCTATGCTCACTTCTGTGAAAAAGGAACAGACTCTTTGAAACACCTGAGTTATGATACAAAACAGGAACAAATCTGATTGACCAAACTAAAATGAAGAGGTAGAGTGTATCTAAGGATTCCCTGGTAGTATCTCCTACACAAGCATGAAAAAAACCCAAACCAAAGCACCAAACCATTTTAAGATCATCTCATATTTTACTACTTGGAAGCAATGATGCTATTTTGCAAATTTTAATGTGTGCTTTAGATGTTTGGTTTTTGCTCAGAAAAATAATTGCACATAAGGAGGAAAATGGTTCAATAAAATAAGTTTGTTTTTTTCTAAACATCTAACAATCTGTGATTATTATACATGGGATTGCAGGTCTTATGCTTGGAGCATAAACTTTTTTATATGAATCTTCCCTATAGCATCTTCAGTTCAGTGATAATGTAGCTATTTGGATAGTGTTTAAACAGCAAAATAGATTTTTTAAAACCTGTTTCCTAAAGTGGAGAGTATCAATATTATTACTCTACAGTGGAAATTCCTGGGGTCAATGAAGGTCTGATGTCCACAAGGATTTCTTTGTTCAAGAGCATTTGCCATCTTTAAAAAAAAATCCAACAAAAAAACCCCAAGAAAACCTTCCCTGTGATAACACAAAATCCATGTCCTATACATGAATATGTGTTAAAGATTGACTGTACTTGACTATTAATGTTAAAAATTATTTTTCTGCATGAATATTTCTGAAGAAATAAGACAGCTTGTAAATTTTTTATGGATATATAATTTCTAGTAGAACTATATTTGCACAGTTAACTTCTGTGGTGAAATGTATGTAGCCCACTGCATCCTTCATTTTGGCCATCTGGCAAAGGTCTCTTTATTGACAAGTAATGATTACTTCCCCCCAACCCCCCCCCCCCCCCCGCCTTTTACCTGTTTGCAGCTGAATAAAGTGCAAACAAAACAAAGCAACCCTTACTTGTAGTGGGACATTATCCAAAAATAGTGTTCTGAGCCAGAGAACAAGGTAGGTTACTATTTTAGAAAAGGTACGGATTTGGCAGGAGGGTTTTATCTGAAGGAAAGTTGTATGCTTTATATAGAAAGTTCCCGGCTTTGCGAATCTGACAGATGGGGCTGTTGTTTTTCAGGATTATGACTTATCTTGTATATTCTAACTATAGTTATAACATTTTTTGAGAGGCGTTTCATAATTTATTCACTGAGAGGAGTTTTCATAGCTGTCTGCAAGATGAAGATTTTCTCAGCACTTCAAAAGTGGGGCAACTACTTCTTTAAGCGGGATCCTGCTCAGGGGCCAGCTCTGGATTTGGAAAAAAGGGTTAGATGGACCAAAGGTGCATTGCCATAGCTTTTCTCATTGTGTTAGCTTTCTAAACCTGTCAAGGTCCCTGCTGTTTGCAGAGGAAGTTAATGAGAGGGGTAGTGTGTATCAAACATGGGGGAGGAAGAGCGGCATAGCCTCAATACATCATAGTGAGGTGTATGAGACTATCCACCATGTTTTCTGCTTAATGAGCTCATCCACCTGCAATTACAGTATAAAAGGCAAAGATCATGAATAACCACAAATGCTACAATTTTCAAAACCTGGACAAAAGGTAGTTCTTCAGAAAACTGGTAGGATTGCACCTCAAAAAAAAGATGCTCGTTACTTCACTTTTCCTTATTGGAAACATGATTTTATTAATCATGATGATACAAGAAGGTGTGAGATGGCAGATGAGAGCTGGCTGTCATTAGCAGGGGGCAATGAATGGGACCAGAGTTTGTCACTGTCCTACAGGGGATGGGGGAGAAGAAAAGAACAAGAAGAGGTTTGGGATTCTCTGAAGGAGTCTAGTAGCAAAACCTTTTGCCACCAGAATTTCTCTGATCACCCCAATCAGTTCTGAGTTTCCAGTGTCTGCAACTTGATAACAGAAATAACACAGCTCTCCTGAAATCAGTGGGAGCTGGTGAATGTTCAACACATGATTTAAAGCGAGCAATCTTGATGCTTAAATACATACTATTAGCCATTTGGGGGGGGGGGGGGGCTCGGGGAGTGGTGTGGGAATTGTTTGACTTTTATAGTGAGAAAAGATGGAAAAAACCCCGCAACATCTGACCACACAAGCCTTTCAAATGAGCACTGAAATGTTGACTTAGTGCTGCAGCACCTTGTTCTATAACTCCCACAGCTCTGCTGGCCTTGCCTGCTTACTTAGGGCATGTCTGCTCCATTGAGATGTCCTCTCCTTAGATGATGTAAGACGCAATGACTGGAATTAGGCATAATGTGTTTTCCTCTTAGTGCTAATAATGTTAGTGACTGCCTTTGAATGCAGAATTTTAAACACCTTTTGTTGCTTGAAAAAAACAAAACAAAACCCCCTTCTTAATGATGTTGGCTATTGTACTGCATGACCCTGAGTGTAGTTTACTGTATAACGAAGAGGTATTTTGCTTCCAGATGACAGCATGGAGGAACATTAGCAGAATCAATAACACATTAAAGATTCAGGCTCCATTAGGTTGATATGACAGATTACTTTCTCTGAGTGCTGACATCATGCTTGGTTACGTCCATTCCTGGATCTTCACGAGGTAGCGATAGAGCTGACTCAGCCCTACTGAGAACTTCAGACTCTCAGGAGATCCTCCCTTGTGCCTCCTCCCACGGTGCCGTCTCTACCGGTCACCCGGTTATCTTCACAGAGGCTGCAGTCACTGCTGCAGCCATTGGGATGTCCTAGCACTGCAGTCTGTCCTGGGCTTGGTGCTGGCTGGGATGCTCAAGGCAGTCCTTGCAGGCCTTGCCAGGTGGCTGAGTTATCCAAAAGGGGAAGGTAGGTTGGAAGTGGTCTGTACAAAGCCACCAAAGGAAGGGTGATGTTGGGGAGGTCAACAGGAGAGTGGATTTCTTCACTGTTGTTTCAGTAATGATTTGCATGATAAGGTGTGGTGCAATAGCAGGGTACTGGAGTGGGACTAAAGTGCCTCAGCTTTGCTCCGTGTGTCTGTCTTTGGCTCGCTTTGTGGCCTTGAGCAATTTGCTCTCAATGTTCCCCATAGGTAATTAGGGAAAATAATGCTTATTTATCTCTTTATAGTGCTTTGAGATGCCCAACGGAAAGGTGGTTAAGTATTATTATCCATAGACTTGGTTCTTTTTCCCATTTCCCTTATTAATTTTTGCACATTAAAATTTAATATTTACATATCTTAATCTGGGAAGATTAATTTCTCACTTGAAGGTGGTGCTTCATGCTTGCCAAATTATTGCTTTAGTGATAATTATGCCAGTGTGCTGCTGGAGAGAGTACCTCAAAAGGAAATGATAAAATGGTTTGAATTTCAAAGACACGATGTTTACTGCATTGTGTGCAGTGGCTGGTAGGAAGGGACTTCCCTGATTGAGTATTCAGCCGTGTTTCTAGGAAACTGTTGGTCTCCATTAACATAGTTCCTTCAAAGCCCAGGAGTAAAGATTTGCAAAGTCATTTATGCAATTAAAGAGTTTTCATAATTATGTTAGCAGGTCTTGTAAAGCTTGATCAAGTAGGGAGGTAAGGTGACAGTTTGTAAAAGCAGCTGCATATCTACAAACAAGATCAGGGATTTAAAGTTTCTAACTATAGATTTAGATTGTTTAACTCTATACTCCTGGTATTTAATTTTGGGTATGTCATTAGAAAACTTCACTCTAAAATGTGTTTTTAAAATGTCTAATCAGCTATTCCTTCTTCAATTTGATTCTCCATCAATGCAGAATTTCATCTTCCCCTCACTAAGGAAGTAAATCAATACAAATAACTTGCAGGCATAAAGTCTACTGAGTTATAAGCTTATGCAACACACAAAGTCCACAAATGCATCATTTCAGTGCATCAGCTCTGGTTTAGAAGCAGCAAGTTGGTAGGGGATGTGATAAGGCTGGCAGGAAAGTTAACAAGGCAAAATTTCCCTTCTGGAATGGTCCATTTTGGACACTCTTTTTTTTTTTTTTCCTGCTGCTCTGTTTGGAACACGCTTTATGGGCTTCCCAGCTGCTCCTGTCCCCCACCATTGGGAAGTGCGTGAGCAAAGGCTCCGAGGTCTGGCGGCGGAATCCGTGCGGAGTTCCCAGCACTGTGCACTTCAGGCCTCTGCTCCTGCTGCCCGTGTCCTGAGACGCTGGCGCTGCTGGGCAGTGCAGTCAGTAGTGGTGTTTCTCTCCTTTTGGACTTTTGCATCACTTTCTACTTCTGGTACCCTCAGTGTTTTTCCTTTTGAAAAAAGGATTGCTTCTTTACAGAGAAATGGATTTAACAGTCAGGAGGAAGCAGGTGACCAGTCACCATTATATACTAAAAATATGAAGTGTATGTATGTACATTTTATAAGTTAAAATATACAATATTTATGAAATTATGGTTTTAAAACATAAGGGGTGTGTGTATATATGTATATGTCTGTGTATATGTATACACATATATGTATATAAACAAATGAAAGATTTAAATCCTGTACAGGAGAGGTTTAAAAACTGCTCAGATGCAGACATGTTCTGAATCTGATATAACTTGTCATTTTATTATTACTGATGTGTTTATTTTTCGGTGGAGCCTGGAGGCTATATGCAAGATTATGGCACTGTATAAAATACATGGTGATCTCTTCAAGACAGGAACTGAATAAACAAGGTGAAATGAAGGTAGAGGGTGAGCAGGCATAGAAAAGATACCTGGGCTCTGCTGGTCTTTGCTTTTCCCTACACATTTGTGTAGTTAAAAGCATTAGCTTCCCAGAATCAGGATATAACATAATTGTATGTTATGAGTTAACATGTTATGAGAACTTTTGGTGATCTTTAGTTGATTGTTTTTTGAAGTTCATTAAAACTGTTTGCTAAAAATTTTCTGTTGTAGTGAAAACAATTTTTATTTTTTTTAAATTCAAATTGCTTGTCAGTAATGGAAAAAACTAATGTTGTGGTTTTGGAGAGCAGTATGTCGCTTTTTTGATATTTCTGGTTTTCAAGATTAAATCAATGGGAATTATACAGTGCTCTGGGAAACATACAGCTAGCGGTAACCAAGCAGAGACTGAAAACCTCCCTAAGCAGTTGCACACCTGCGTAAGGAGGTGGTGCAGTGCGGGAGGTGGAGCCCAGCGGTGTGGCTGTGGCAGTGCACACTTGTTCTGCTAATTGGTCATGGTCTGACTGAACTCAGATGGATTTCAAACTACATCTAGATTGGATCAGTGGCGGAGCTGGGAAGGAAACTGAATTTTCAGTCTCATTCACTTAGTAAGCTTCAGCTTGATCCATCTGAGAAATAGTTGGGAGCTCAGTTTGTCTCCAGGTGTTGTGATTTGAAAACATATTTGATAGACTTGTCTGAAGGCAATTTTTCATTGCATTTAGTATGATGTGTGTCTAGCAGAGCTTATGCTGTGATTGCTGAACTGCAGCAGCCCTATTCAGTCTGTCTGCTGATGAGCTGTTGCCTCCTCTAATTTAAATTACAGATTTTGTTTCCTAAGATGGATGTTCCCTGCCTTCCTAGGGCATGGCTATATTTTTGAAGGAGTTAGTGAGAGATGCTCATGTTTCACTGCCCTTTGAGTTTCTTCCATGATGCAACCCAGTTTGCAATATAGTCATATCCATGGCCTTTTGTACCCTATCACAAAAACAAAAAACCAATCAGAAAGAAATGCTAATTTACTGAACCCTGATCAGGAAGAGGAAAACCAACAAGTGATGCAAAGGCAATCTCTTGCCACCTTCCATCAGTAGACTGAAGACGAGCAGTGGCTACCTTGGGCAAACTGTCCTCTAATTTTATCCCAGAGCCTGACATTATGTGGTTTGGGATATCCATGCCTTTAGCCAGTTGGGGGTTATCTGTCCCAGCTGTGCCCCCTCCCAGCTGCTTGCCCACCCCATTCGCTGGGCGGCAGAGTGGGAAACAGAGGAGGCCTTGGCACTGTGCAAGCAGAGCTCAGCAACAGCTGAAACACCAGTAAGTGATCAATGCTGGTTTAGCCACAGATCTAAAACCCAGCACAATATGGGCTGCTGTGAAGAGACTTAACTCCATCCCAGCTGCACCCGCTCCACTATGTTATGATTAATTTGAAGATACAAATTGCATCAGCATCTGTACACTAAAATTTAATTGAGGGCAATTTTTAACATTACCAACTTTCATTTAACTTGTAACTGTGGGTAGTAGGTAGGAAAAAATACTTGGTTTCTTTTCTATTGCTCTTTGAAATAGAGAATTGGGGCAGATGAAATGTAAGGAATAGAGAGAAGAAATGGTTTCTTTTAGTAAAGGCAAGCATTATACTTTTCTTTTGCCAAGCGTGCAGCTTTCATAGCACAAATAGAAAAATATTCCAGCTATCTTAGGTACAGAAAAACTGTTCATTGCCACAACAGAAATAACCATATGCAGCATATCTAACAGACCAATTTGTCTCACGTGGCTTTGTAAAAGAATTTTATGTGGAAAGGTTCAGATGAAGGAGCCCTGTAACACCTTCTTTAACACCATATTAATTCACCAGGATGTGAATTTGCTACATGTATGCCCATGTAAAAATGAAACTCTATTAAGGTACACATCAATGATAACACCTAATATACTGTGTTTCAGTGACAGCTTTAGTGTGACTCTGTTTCCACTTTTCAGCTCTCTGACTGTGGATGTTACAGCTCTCTGCATGCTTTAACCAAGAAGTTACACTGCTGTGGTCTTGCTCTGCTTCCCTGGTTAGACATTGAATAAGGATTAAATTGGTGTTTATTGATGCAGAGGATATAGTGCTGTGTTTAGCAGCTGGATAAACATCTATTTGGAGAATTGAAGATAATGTTTTCTGGACGATGCCAATATATTTTTCTCCCTTTTGTTGTTGTCCTTGCTTCTATTGAAATAGAAAAGGGAATTTGCATAAGGTTTAAAAAAATACAACATTAGTTCAGAATTCATAAGGTGAGAGCAGAGGGTAAAGTTATTGGCTCTTGCAGATTTAACCTTGCTTTCAATCTGTCCTTCTATACATGGTCTTAAATGCAAGCAAGCACCATGTCAAAGGAAACATACCACATTATCTGCTCCTTCTGTTATTTATGTACTCTTTTGTTTCGGTTTACCACGTCTTTTTAGGCTGCGCTAAGGTGAATGGATAATTTTATTTGAGGAGAAGAAAAAAAACCACTGTTTGTATTTTATTTAAGCTCTTCAAGAGAAGGCTACCTGAGGAAGCAAGAGGAGGTAGTTGAAAGGGAGGAGAAGGTGTATTTAACCCTGCTTCTAGGTATTTGCTGCCTTGTCTAATCAGGGGTGCAGAACAGGCTGATGCTCTGTGGATGTGAGGACCTGTTTTCCCCATCTGTTCCTGCCTTGTCCTTCCCTGTGTAATTCCGCTTACGTGGATTCCTATGCAGGCAGTGGGGAGGGCTTCACAGGACTTCACCTCTTCTTGGGAAGCCCAGGGGAGGACATAGTGTGTGTCACGGGCACTGCAGGGTCCTCAAGAACAGTTCCAGGGGGTGTTCTTTGATTATAAATTTGGGGAGAACTGTACTTCAGTGGCTGGCCCTACAGGTTGACCGAGGCAGAGAATCTGTAGTTGAGTAGTCTACCATTTAGCAGACTTTCTACCACTTCCTCTGTTGAAATAGTACAGAATAGAAATTATGTAGGAAATATAATGTTGATCTAATAATTCCATTGCTGATTTTTCTCTGACCCTCTCTAGCCTGTCCACATCTGTTTTTGTATAGTAGGGATCAAAACTGAACACAGTATTCCAGGTGTGGCCTGACAAGCTCTGAGTATAGTGGGATAATGACTTTATCTCTGCTGGTGATGTGCTTGTTGATGCAACCCCGTGTCCTGTTGGCTTCCTTTGCCACAGCATCACACTGTTCACTCATATTGAGCTTGTTGTCTACCAGGACCCCCCAGGTCCCTTTCCACAGAGCTGCTCCCCAGCTGGGTAGATCCCAGCCTGTGCTGCACTCCTGGGTTATGTTTCCCAGGTGCAAGACCTTACACTTGTCCTTGTTGCACTTCATAAGGTTCTTGTTAGCTCACTCTTCCAGCCTATCCAGCTCTTCCTGCAGGGTGGCTTTCCCTTGTGAAGTGTCCACTTCACCGCTCAGTTTAGTATTATTAGTGGACTTCATCAGGGTACATTTGATCCTATCATCCAGATCACTTATTAAGATATTAAACAGCATTGGGCTCAATATTGACCCCACTTGTGACAGGTTGCCAGTTTGAAAAGGAGCTATTTACCACCACCCTCTGTCTGGCTTGTCAACCAGTTCCCCACCCACTCCACAGACCAGTTGTCTAGACCCTAAGGCATCAGTTTCTCTAGGAGGAGGCTGTGTGAAACCATATCAAAAGTCTTGGAGAAATCCAGATAGGCAATGTCCACCGCTTGCCTCACATCAACTGAGCAGGTTACTTTGTGAGAAGGTGATCTTTTGGTGATTTTGATAGAAGGTGATCAGGTTTGTCAAGCACAATTTGCCCTCAGTGATCCATCCATGCTGGCTTTTCCCAATCATGTGTTCCATTTGACTTGTGATAGCCCCCCAGAGGATTTGTTTCATAACTTTCCCAGGGACTGGAGTAAGACTGATGGGCCTATAACTTCCTGGATCATCTTTTAAGCCCTTCTTGTAGATGGAGGTGATATTGGCTTTCTTCCAGTCCTCTGGGATGCCCCCCAATCTCCATGACTTCTCAAAGATTATGGAGAGCAGAATTGCAATTATGTCAGCCAGCTCTCTTCACACCCTCGAGTGGATATTGTCAGGGCCCATTGATTTGTAGGGGTCAAGCTCCTGTACTAGTTCACATACCAACTCTTCCTTTACTGACAGTGGGTCTGTGTTTGCATCAACCTGGATTTTTGTTCCCAAGGCCTGGGGCCCAACGGTGCTGGTAAAGACAGAGGTGAAGAAAGTGTTAGAACACCTGCTTTTTCAGTGTTGTTGGTGACTAATTCACCTCTCCTGTTTAACAGCGGGCCAGTATTTTCCTTCTGTTTCTGCTTGTTGTTTATGTACCTGAAGAACCCATTCTTGTAGTTCTTTATCTCTGGCCAATTTCAATTCAAGCTAAGCTTTTCTAACTGCATCTCTGCACGCCCTGGCAATGCCCTTGTAGCTCTCAACAGGTATTCATCTGCTTTTCCATCTCTGGTATGCTTCTCTCTTGGTTTTGAGCAGACTCAGAAGCTCAAGTTAAGCCAAGGGGGCCTCTTGCTCTGCCTACTTCCCTCACCTTTGAAGAGGATGAACTGGTTTTCTGCTTCCAGGAGAGAGTTCTTGAAAAATTCTCAGCACTTGCTAGCTCCATTATCCTCTATGGAAGCTTCCCATGGAATCCCTCCCAGTTGAGCTTTGAGTGAGCTGAAGTTTGCTTTTCTAAAAATGAAAACCTTTGTCTTAGAACTAATATTCAGCATGCTCAGCAGGATCCCAAACTCCACAATATTGTGATCACTGCAGCGAAGGGTATCACTTAACCATTCTTCTAGATGGTACTGCAAATCATTTAAGAAAAATTGGTCAACTTTTTTTGCTACTATGTCTGCAACTAGTTCAATATAATGATGCAAGAGATCCCTTGAAATAGGGGCTGGTGCTGCAACTGCTAAAGCAAATGGAGAATGAATCTCAGAAGCAAAATCTTCCCTTATTTGCACCTTCTTGATTTTTTTCATCTTCTTGACTCTTATTGATAATTGATTCTGACAAGCGTATGCAAGAAGCAAGGTATTGATTTAATCATAACTTGACATATTGTCAGAAACTGTTTATGATACGTTTGGGTTTTTTAAATTAGTATTTGAGTCCTGTGGAAAGATGGGAAGGTGTAGTTACACAATTCATGGGTGAGGTAGAATGAGAAGTTTAACCTGTTTAAATATCTGTATAAGTCTCACTGCTGAGATGCAACTTCTCCTTTCTCTGCCACGTATGTTATAATTACTGCACTTTACCATGTTGTTGGAGGAGGTCTGTTTTTATTTCAATTTCATGAAGAGGCTCCATTGCTGCTTCAAATCTAGTACCTACGAGGAGCTGTTCTTCCTGCAATTACAAGCTTTTAAAATGCTAATCTTTCATGTTTTCCTCCTTTCCTCTGTGGTCAAGTTCATTGCCATCACTCTTGGCAATTAACTGTTATATTAGCAAGCTCAATGTATGCCTGTAATTCCCTTCTAAGCGGAAACAGTCCTTGATTTAAAGCTGCAATGGCAAATAATAAAATCAATGGGAAGTCATTCCTTCTAAATCCAAGCAAGTCTACTGTACATCTTTTATAAGAAGTGTGGAATGATTTATCTTTTGGGATAGCCAGTAACAATGCTATCCCATGCCTTCAAAGTAAGTTTGAGATGGTCAAGTAAGGAAAAATAAAGAAAAATCCTGCCTGCCTTTCCTCTTTCTCCTTGAAAGCTATGGGGGAATACTAGGCTGGATTTGAGCAACTCGCCACCCTCCCACCCCCTCCTTGGATGTATTTCTGAGGACAGCTTCAGATGATGTGAATGAGGTAAAGCCTGCCTTTCTGTCTTTAGTGGTTTGGCAGTTACTTTAGGCTTAAAATGCAAATTTGACTTTCAATTATTTTTTTTTCTTATGTATGTGACAATGTTGTCATGCTGGAAAGATGTAACCAAGCCAGTCTTTGATCTCAGACGTTGTTAAAACAGATAGAAAATAGTCTTTCAGGGGAAGCTGGAAATTACAGGAGATTATAACTGTGGGTGAATATACATTTTGCAGGTGGTTATTCTTTAAACATAATAAATTCCACTAGAGAGATCCATTTTCAGTGTATCTTGAATAGTTTGGGTGGGTTTTTTTGTTTTCTTTCCAAATCTGTCATTTGATATCCAGAACTCTCCATTTCACGCTCACCTGCTGGGTGGGGCCAGCAAGCAAGGACTGTTTGCAAGCGAGGACCACACTGAGGCCTGAGTCAAGATCCTCTGAGGCCAATCAAGGGGCTCCTGCTGGCATCCACAGTCTCTTGATCAGGATTTAGGTGATATATGACGTGCTCCATATTTAAGTGAAATCAGTGTTTTCAGTGGCTGTCTGAACTATACCTTATTCTATACGGCTGAAGTTTGTTTTTTGGTGTATACATGTGTGCATGTACACAGATATTGTTGCATGTCTCAATAGCATCTAAACTGAATGATATGTGACTGGTTAAAATGTTTCTAAGTTGAACAAGCAAGCTCTGTAGCTCAGCCTCTATTTCAAATTTTAGTAGTGTTTTCCAGATGGTTAGAAGAAAGAAGAAACGTTTTCATTACCATGGCCTTGAAGGGAAAAAGTGAATCTCTTAATCTAAAGAGAAGCAAACAGATTTTCATCAAAATCCCAGTATCAGGCTGAATCAGGCTTGAGTGAGCACAAAGAACTGATTTTTTTCATACCTCCTGCCTTTTTAAATCAAAAATATTTTTGCCTGAGTTCTGTCACAGACACTTCTACAAAGGGAAGGTCAAAGTGTCAGGGCTGAGATTACTGTGGGGAGCAATAGCTGAAACAGCAGAAGCACTTGAGGTGTCCTTGTGACAAGAGAGAAGTCCTGAGGATTGGTAAGCTTGCAGGGCAGGGTTCAAACCCAGGCACAAGCTAAATGCGGTTTTGCAAACAGTATAAACAAGCAATATAGGCAGCTTTGGGAAGGGTAAAGGTGAGGAAAGCCCTGAGTAGTGTCTGACTAGAAGGACCCAAGGGATGCTTGTGTCCTATCCAGGGATGCTTGGAGCAGCAGAGCTAACAAGGGGCTGCCAGCTCACATCTAATGTCTTGAAAACATACCATGCCTGGATTACCTTGTCAGAAGCCATCACTGCAGAGCCTCAGGAACTAAAATTGGATTGGCATTTTGTCTTTAGGGATATTGCAGAGTTGCATTTGTTATAAATGTGAGGATATTTTGGATATAGAGAATAGTGCAGAGGACTGTTGCTCAAGAAATAAAAATAAACCACCCCCTAAATAATGAAATGGCTGAATTTTAGGCTGGACTTCAAGATGGTTTTCCATGATAGTGTTAGTAACTAATTAACCTTGTTAGCTGAGGGATCAATGAAGAGCCAGGTGGAATCCTGCCCATGTCATTGAACAGTCCTTGGCAAGGCATTTTGACTTTCCTTAGTCTGACTTTTTTTTTATAAGCTGCTGAGGGAAGGATTGCGAGTACATAAGAATTTGGGAGAAGCAAGAAGTGACATAAAAAAAGCCCTGTAAGTGCCAAGTCTATCATCTGCTTTATTAGTTTGTCATTTGCTGTGTTTACTGAAAACTCCAGTCATGCTGGGAGTTATCCATCCAATATGATGCATGTGTTGTGATTGTTTCTCCTAACAAATCTGATTTTATCAGCTCTGTTTACAATATGGAAAATCATGCAACTTACACTAAAGCCTTTATGTAGAAAGAATGATACAGGTAAGGTATACCCTGGTAAACTCAATTCTGAAAAGATCTTAAGGAAGAGAAGGAAATTTAAATTTGGTCTTCTGAGTGAGAGGAAAACAAAGTCATCGGAACTGCAGCTAGTTCATGCATGTCTGTCAGATAAATTAACTGAGAGAGATAAAACATAAGAGGACAACAGTAAGAGAAAGGGCTCTTTGTTCAAAAAACATACTGGACGCACATTAATAGTGCAGTGGAAAGGATCACTTTAAAGGAACAGGCTAGCAGTAACTTTAGGTATACTCCATTGCCATGAAGTGTGTAGTAGAAGAAGGGAGAATGAAATATCCAACGCCTCATCTCTAAAGTAACTGAAATAAGAGCAACTCAGGAAGAATTTTTGTGCAAGAAAGTCCCAGCATTATGTTTTATATTCTCACCTACATTACTCAAAGCTTAAGTATTCAAGTCAAACCTTTCAACTTCAAGACAGATTGGGCTGCAACCTTCTTAAGGCAGGTTTATGCAAGGCAATATGTGTGAGATTAGCCCATCAATACTGTAATTATAGAAATTAATCCCCTATTGATCGGCTGTTCCATCAGCCACCGCAGATCTGTTCCCTGGACGGAAACTGCAGGGCTTCTTCCTTGCATGCTCGGTTTTGTGCTAGTTCAGGCTAACCCAAGGATCTTCATGTGTGCTATATAACCCTTACTGTACTACTTCTCTCTTTTTTGATATCTGTGGGTTTGTTGGATGTGTTTAAGTTTGTTAAATATATGACTGGGCAATAACTGTAGCAATCCAACCATCAAAGCCTAGGTAACAGAAAAATTTATTATTCAGTGTCTTATCTCCTCTTCCAGACAGAAGCACTGCCTGTGAGTTCCTCATTTCACATCTGCGTACTTTTCCTGATGGCTTCTTAAATCTTCCACTTACACCAATTAAATCAAGGTTTATGCCTACTCCGGTAACAGGGCTTTTTCTTTGTGAGAATGAATTGTTTTCATCCTTATTTTTATCTAGTGCTTAGACTCTTCACACAAAAAAACCCCTGACAGGTAGAGGGCACTTCTCCTTCAGAGGAGTAGGAAGGTTGACTACAGAAGGGTGCTGCTAACCTCTGTATGTGCACCATCCAGCACAAGTTTTGTTGCTCGTAGGTTTTACAGCATGTTTCTGTGCCATGCTTGTTTCTACAAGCTTTAAGGACTGGTTTAGGTATTAGTATTGGGTCAGTAGCAAGAAATATCCTTTGAGAGCTGTAAATAAGTCTCTGATTAGCGTTAGGTAGTGGAGATGCTTATTCCCATGGGTGCACCCATGAGTTCTGTAATAAAGCTAGTGCTGTGGGCTGTGTCAGAGATGCAGTTGTTTTAGCCACTGATTTCTCTCAATATTTTTACCTGCTCAAATCCCTTTATTTTCTTTTGAGTTTCTTCTAGTTGTCCTGGATTATCATCAATGTGATTGCCAGGCAAAGTAGTCTTCAAGGTGTGCTCAGTCAGGTTAGCTGGGGCTTCCCACACCTGAAGACATTCTCAGGTGATGGTAGCCACTGCACTTGGCTTTGTTGGCTGAAACAGCTTGTGGAAAGGACCGTCGCCTGTACAGTGCTGCACCTGGACAGCCTGGTAGGACATGACTCCAGCCAGATGCAGGTTATTAAGCCACTTGGAGTTACACTAAGCATTTAAATAGTTTTTTTCCAGTTCTTGGAATTAGGTCAGTAAAATGGACTTATGACTGATTTTTTTTCTCCATTTTGGCAACCCAAACAGTAGCACAAGCAAAAGATCTGGTATTTGTGCAGCTCACATGCTGGTGGGGACCCAGGCAGCCTCAGAGCATCCTGAGAGTGTTCCTGTTTCTTTGGGAGGTGAGAAGCCTTAATGGCTTCGGACAGCCACAAAACATCTGATGGTTCAAGAACCACAGCAGATCTGTTGTGTGTCATGTCAGGAAGTTGTGCCTCTTCAAGTGGCTCAGTGTTGACTTCATCATGTCTCTCAGCCCCAAGACAGTGACAATTAAGTATATTACGAATGCTTACGCAAAGTTAGAAATACTTTTTCACACTAAAGCTGTTTAAAGTTAGCAGGATGCTTATATGCTAAGCTGAAAGATGGAGAAATTTCATGGTCTCCGCAGTTCAGCTGGATGGATGTTTTGCTCTGGGCAAGGCTCTGAAGATTACTTAACTTTTTTATTCTTCCCCCCTTCTGGGGTATTTTATTGCTTTGTAACTGCAGAAAAAAGATTCTGACAGAGGACAACAGTATAAGTGAGCATGAATGTCACTTGCTCAATGTTCTCCTTAGTTTGTTCTGTTTTTTGCAATTATGGGATCAGTAGGATAGAAGTTGTTCTGAAAGCTTTTTTGTTAGGGAAACTGATGAAATGCAGTAAAAGTTTGTGCTCACATGTGGCTGCTATGTTTCTGATTGTATCTTACATGTTTTTTTCTACTCCAATAAATTCCCGTTCTCTCTTCCAAAGTGGTTGCTCTTGTTGTTTACGGCTGTAATTAAATTCTGTCATCATGAAGTAACCGTGATGGAAAGGAAAGGAATCTCTGTTCCTTATGATCAACAGGGACCATACTGAGTATATCTCACGCATGGTATTTCCACAAAAAAAATGTAGCCGCTTGTCTCATGTTACTAGCATCTTACTTGAACGATTATCTTCTTACAAGTTTCTTTTGCTTCCTAAACTGACTTAATACAGATGTGGATCATTTCAAGTACAGAAGGTTTTAGTTCCATAAAAATGCATGACACATTTGAGTTAATAAAAGATTAGCCTTTCTCAGTTTGAAGGTTTTTTCCCCAAAAAACCCCTTCAATTCTGTTTACTAGCAAAAAGCAAGATCTTAGTTGCTCATATGTTATCTCAAGAATGTCATCCCACAGTTTTTAGTTGTGGTCAGTCTTGGGGGCCAACGCAATGCCTTTGCAGGAGCTCACTGATTGTAACCTTAGGACAGAATTTTAAAAAAATGGGCTAAAAATAATCTTAGTATAGATTTTGATTCCCCTCCACAAGCCATAGCAGCAATACTACATGAGTATTAGTTATGTTAATAATAACTGAATAAAGCATTTGAAACAGAGATTCATCTGACTTCTGTGAATTGGAATGGTGACATATGCAGGAATACTTGAAATATAATAGGACGCTCTTGGAGAGCGCATTACTTCTAAATGGGTGAGATAAATGCATAGGCAGCAACTGCAACTCTCCTGTTACTCGCTCTAGGCTCTGGAATTAAAGATGCAAAGTAATCTGCGCGTGCCTCCTTGGAAATAGTAAGGGACAAGGATACATTAAGTGGTTTCTGAAGAGAAAGCATTAATTCTCTTCGAAGGAATTTGCAAGAATTTGCTTTCACTTGCTTATTTTGTTGCGTTTTTAATGAAGGAGGGAGAAGGGGAAATATAGACATGTGCCAAAAGTGCATGCAAGTTGGGTGAGACACCTTGCCAGCTGACTAAAGGCTTTCTCTGATCCTGCTGAACATGTATGGGTAAAATCAATGCAAATATTTCTCATGCAATTCTATCTCTTAGCCTCAAGTTCTGTAATTTAGCTGACTCCAACACCAGTGAAACTGCAGTGGAATAAATCAACTTGGAAAAAAGCTCTTATCACGGGTAGGTGTTAGCTAACTGAGAGGTGCAGTAGAGAGAATCCTGGCACTGTGCTCTCCAGAGAGTGGCTGTCCTTTATCCTCTTCTCTGCACTTTTAACACCCTTCTTGATTTATAGAGTTACTACGTTTTCCACATTGCTCACTTCAAATCTGTTGCAGTTTGGTCTTTGAGAGCTAAATGGATAATTGCACCAAAACCAGGAGCCTGATGCTATTCTGTATCTTATTACAGGAGAAGTGAAATTGGCATTTCAGGATATGTACAGAATACAACAGGAAGTTTTACTGAGATAAACAAGCTTGAATTACATTAGAAATATAAAATATTCATCAGCCATATTGGTGTGGCTTTTGTTCTAGGGATTTATTCTGGATCTGCTCAGTAAAGACATAATACACATATTAAGTGCTTTTCTTTTTAAAGATATTATGTTTGGAATTGTTTCTGTCAAATCCAATGCTTCCAAAAAATTTTTGTTTCATTAATCTACCTTATGAAAATATTTTTATTTGTTGTCATCACTGGAAGAAGCTAAAGAGGAACTCTTAAGCTGCTCTCAACTACTGAGAGCTAAGTATAGAGGTTAAAGTAACCTTTTGTGCGTTTCAAGAGGCAAGCTGTTCCAGACTTTGGTTAAAAAACACCTGTCTCTAGAAAAAAGGATGCTCTATGAGTTTATTCTCCTGGATCGACAGTTAAAGATAGAAGGATGGTGACAGCATGGAACCATGCAACTTGGACCCAAGCAGTGCATAGGTGTGAGTTATGCTGTGGAGAAAGGCATAGGGACCCACCACCTTTTGCCAGCCCCGGTTCCTGATTCGGGGTGTTTGTGCTGGCAGGGCTGTGACCAGCCTGGCCTGAAGTGTCTGATAAGAAGGATGCTCTGTTGTGGGTGTCAGTTTTTTCAGTCTTATTTCCATCTTGCTTATCTACTCCTGGGTAGTTTGTGGAAGAGGACTGCTCAGAAGACTGAGGACTCTGAAATAGTACTTGGCTTTGGCTATGATTGTACAGTAGGATAGATTGACTAGAAACTTGAGTGCATGTTTTGCTCAGGTTTACGTTTCCTAAATTTGTTGCTGAAGCAAAACTAGTTGATTTGTTTTGAATATTTGTGTTTACATGGCTTTAGCTTTTTCTTTCAGTTGAGCTGGACTGTTATGCTTTTGATACTACTGCAGATGGTAAATAAAACTCTATTAGCCAAAAAAGATACTGTAATCTTATGAGATCATCTAGCATTTCGGTGATGTCATTAAATTTGATTCTAATGAGCACTGTAGTAGTAGAATGACAAAAACCAGCTGAGGTTATCTGGCAAGTGTACACTTCTGAATACGTTGCTGTGTGATGCCAATGACTGAACCCATCTTTAGAGGGTGTGTTATCGGTAGAAAAGCGTGGGGGGAAAAAAATCAGCCTTGGCAATGGATACATGGCTGGCTGGGATAGATTCCAGCGTGTGTGAGAAATAAATCTGTGGAGCAAGGATAGAGTTGTGATTCAGAGTTCCATCTCAATGGGCAGGGCTGCCCACTCTGAAGGGTATTCACTTTCCCTGCTTTACTAATAGCATGGAGTTTTGTTAAAAGGCAGGCGTGCGTTAATCTTTCCATATTAAACCGAACACTGAGCCTCACTGGAGGAAACAGACCAAGAACCCATTTCTTCTGTGAAATATTTATTATGGTATATTACTGACTCTAAAAGATAGTTGGAAGATTTCCTGTTTTAGAGTAAGTTAAATAATTATCTGCTCTTTCCAAAATACTATTGAGGGGAGACTGAATATCACAAAAGTACCCAGAATTGTGTTACATCACCTTTTATTTAATGACTTTAAAAAAGGTCATTTATAAATGATACTGCATTACTTATTATGACTAATCCAATGAAACACCTTCGTTGTTATTAGTGCCATGGAAACCTGGAGGCCTATTTACTTGCTGAGGTTATCACATGCTCAAGTGCTTTCCTGTATTGAGACCTCTTTATTGAAAATTCACTTAGAGAACATCTAGATCAATCTTGTTGCCATTTTAACTCCTAAAACAGGGTTTACAGTGCTGCTGTTTTTTCCTGTACTAATGCTGAGTCTTTTTTGCACTGCTTTTATTATTCTTCATGACTTGAAGTGAACCCACTTCCTTTTTTCACCTCTTTTAGGGTGAAATGCTTCTCTTGCATTTGAAGGATGATGATATTGATGACTATCTCAGTGCATGCAACTTGGTAACTTTTTTGGATGTTTGCATTCATACATCAAACGACCATTAAGTTTGTATATTTTATAAGTTAGCAGAGCAGATCTGCATCTTAAAACATCTGCTGAGACGTCTTAAGCTTCCATTTGTGTTTGGTAGGGCTGAAACTTCTAAAATCCAGTTTAGTCCTGAGTATGAGATGCTTCAGTGTAGTTGACGTTTTCCAGGCCCAGATGAAGACAAAAATCATGTTTGACAGAAACATTAGCTATACTTAAAGAAAAAAAAAAAGAGCGGGGGGGGGGGCTCAGATAAAAAGGAAGAATGATTACATTTTCTAACAAGTAAAACAGTGTTCTGAAGAAGCAAGATTAATGTGTATATACTTATTCTTACATCTTGAGCAGCTAGGGACTTGAGCAGCTGTTTCACTATGGAAATTCAAAGCATAAGTAGAGTTACTAGTCAAGATTTCTGAAACTGTGTATGACCTCGCCTTTGATTAATGCTAGGCCTAAGCCAGTGGGATGAATCCAGATCCCCCTAAAGACTTTGATCAATGTGTTTTATTTAAGTGAGTATAGTAATTGCTACATCTGACTTGCTTTTGAAATGAGGTTTATGTATCCACAAAAATTTTTTTCTGAATATTATGTCTATACAGTGGGGGGATTAGCTGTTTTTGTAGTAGAAAAGGAATACACTTAATGGAAAGTTATCCGATGGGAGGGTGTTTTTTGTTTGTAGTTGGGGTTTTCTTGGGGGTGGGAGGGTGGTGTTCTCACCACTGGTAGACCATACCTTTGGAAAAGAATTAATCATACCTTAAATAGTGTCATCTGATCTTAGCAATTATTCAGAGTCAAGCTTTATTTCATGACCCAAAAGAAAACATAGCAAGGTAAAATCTGTGGAGCCCAGCAACTTTTAAAAATTTGCATAATAATCTTTCATGTAATCCAGCTGCCTAACTGAGAGCTTGTGACTGGTTTTCAATGCATGATCTAGTGATGCCTAGCAGCTCTGAAACAACTTAAGGGGTGAATGAATAACTAAAGAAGCAGTAGAACTACATGTAGACTTAATGTCAGTAAACTTAAATTCAATTTACAGTAAAATTCTTCTAGGGATCTAGAAGAAAATAAATGCAGGAAATCGCTTACCTAGATTGGTTCTCAGGAATCTCCAAACCCTATGTGCAAATCTCCTGTTCCAAGATAGCAATACATAGCAAATAGTAAAAATAGTTTTGAATAAGCAATGAAGGTATTTAAAACATGAGCAGATGTTCTATATTCTTGTGTTATATAAATTCATATGACTATGAAATCCATTTTTTGGCAGGGATATTTTCTCATGTAGGAACAACAATTACCTGGCTTAATTCTCACATTCTGTCTTGCCTTTCTGCAACTAGTTAGAACAGATTTGTTTGAAACACGATTAGAAACTCTCTTTTCTTTCCTTGCCACTACATTCAGCTGCTTTGTAGCACCCATTATTTCAGATAAGCAGATGTATTTCCTTTTCTAAGGTTAGGCATTTCTCAGTCCGTATATCCCTTACCCTGAGCCCTGTAAGAATGTGGGCTGTAGGTAGCAAAAACTGTACAATTTATCAATCACTTGAAAACTACTTTACCCGAGAACCTGGAGACATATGTGAGTATGAAGGGGAACAATATACCAAGCAAAGCTGAAAGTAGGTTATAACCTTATTTTCTTTAGCCGGGTAAATGAAGAAGGCTTCAGGTGTACCCATCTTCAGTGACAGATAGTTGTACCTTGCCAGAACTGACTCATTAGCTGACATTTTCAGGGCAACCTGCTTTGCTTATTAAGGTCCAAATGACTGGAGCAAAAGCTTTCACGAGATCCCCAGAGACCAAACAAGCTCTGGATTTTATTCTTATTGTATTCCTTGAGGTTGTCCACTGGTAAAAACTGAATCATTTGTACATCAGCCTTTCTAAATCCACATCAGCTCTCTGGGAGACTTTTCTGTGATATATGTTCATATGATGATTTAAGATAGACTGCAACAGCATGGGGAAAACGGCTGCTTCATAAGCAGTCTCTCTATGGCATGTGTTATGAGCCCTCAGCTTTTAAGTACATGGATGATGGACATGCTTTTGAACAATCTTGGAGGTGACTTCCTTTCCCATGTCAGTTGGAAAAGGTTGTCCATGGGGAACTGTAAGTACATATGCACAACGAAGTGGCACGTAGAGATCCACATTGACTGAAAGACTGTCATGGATCCTGGAAGCAGCAGGGTATACTGATGTGGCACTCCACCAGGCAGCTAATTCATAGTGAGCTCTGAGTTGTGACTGGCCCAAGCTGTGCACCATGCCAGCATGCTCACACTCATTCTAGTGCCTAAGCTAGCTCATTCACGGCTAACTGGGTGCATCTGTATGGCACTGGACAGTGTTTTATTTCTCTGTATGCTATCGCAGTGATGTTCCCACGGACCCAATCCTGCTGGTGGACGCTGATACAAGTACATTCTGTCTCTCTGAGCTATAAGAAAGGCTTTTGTGCCAGTCAGACATACCTTCTGAGGATCTCTTTTATCTTTGGGATAATTTAAAAAATAAAAACCCAAAACACAACCCCCCAAACAAACAAAAAACCCAAACCAAAACAGAAAAAACAAACCTTCTTTGCCCACGCTTCTTAGCAGAGAACTATACTTTAGGTGTGTTCATGTCATGTGCCAGATTTTTATTTGTGGGTGGCACTTCATACTTATTCTTTCTTTGGAGCCTGAAGGATGTTCTTGGTAGCTGTAGTTTTTCCCAGTGCAATAGGTCAATCAGTACCTTGGACCATGGGTCTCCTGTAGCCACCTGAGGAGGTACCTCACTAAGCTGCTTTTTGGTTCAGTGACTTGTTCTTTCTATAAACACTTCCTTTCTTGCTTGAGACCTGAACAGCTCAGCTAGTACCCTCTCATCTATGTATGTGCTCCTTAGCTCATCTATGGTCAAGGCACCAGGATGGAAGCTGGGGGCTGACAGACAGCACTGGCTGGCCTTCCTCCCCCTGCGGAGGTAAGGCTGTGCCCTATCTCCCTTTAGCAGGGCTAACAGCGCAAAGACATGTGAAGTAGTTACTTGTAGCCTGTTTGACTCACGACAATTGGTTTGATTTCTTAAGCCATGCAGAGCTCCTTTTTGTTGAACTACCTCATTCACTAAAGTATCAGGTTGTCTTTGTCATCTTATTTCCACAGCATTTATCAGTAAATAAAATAATTTTCTTTCTGTCTTGTCTTCTTTCCTGTAATTTAGCAGGAAGGGCATTCAGTCAGATTTTATGTTGATGGCAGGCACAATTCACAGCTTCATTGTTGGGTTTTTTTCTTGTTTCCCTGGAGCTGGTCTGTGTTACTGAACAGAAGGCTGATAATTCCCTGCTGAATTTCCAGGACTGCTGAATGAATAAATTGTGTAGGGGAGTGAGTGGGAGGGGAAACACTTTTTCTCTGTGGTGGCTTTTTTTTTCCCTTTAATGAAAAATGTATTCTCTAAAATAGTGAAGTAAATCAACTATAAAAGTGAGTAGCACCAACTATAAAATTAGTCTGAAATGTGCAGGGTATAACTTCTGAGTATGGTTGTTCTGTAGATAAGGCATATAATTTTTTTAAAAAGAAGTTAAAAGCAATCTATCCTTAATATATGCATGGAAAATATTCTTTAGTATTTTGTTAGGCTACTTTGCATCACAGGCTGTCAACTTGGACAAAATCCAAAGCAGAGAGGGGAGTTCTTATGAGCACGCCTCTCCTAGCTCAGTAGAGTACAAGATCTAACAATTTAATGTGCTTGCGTGCTCTCATTGCAGTAAATATTCCTGTTCTTTATAATTAATACATATCCACACATATTAGTATTTAGAAATATTGAAAAGTATTCCTTACCATTGTCATGAAGCAACTACTTATGCTGTTACAACTTGGTTTTCCTAGGATGATGCTGATGTATACAAGGAAAAAAAATACCAAACCCAAACTCTGTAGAATTTGATGCTGTCAATTTGATGCTAAGAAAATACAGGCTGTGCAGGTATAAAACCTGCATGGAATAATATGACAAACCTTCTGAAGTAATACAGAGAAAAGGATAGGTGATGTAAAATGGCTTGGTTAGTAAGGAAAGATGAATTCAGTCCCAGACCTTTATAGAAGATATTGTGAATAAAAACAGAGGGTACCTGTAAAAGGAAATGAGATGTTTTCTGGCTGATAGAGTAAGTGGAGTAATTAGGTGTGAAAGTACACTTATCACAAAGCAGTCTGAAAATACAATTGATGGGTCTCTAATTGGCTCCTAGAAAGGAAAGAAAGGAGAGTAAATGGCAAGCAAAATTACTGTAAGATTTTTTGGCAATTAGAGACATTTTATTTTTTTATTTAGTGTGAAAAAGATTGCAGACTCACTTGCCCACCATGCTGACACTGTGGGCATATTTTCTGTGATGATTTTTCAGCTGACCCAGATGTCAGATAAGGTTTTAAGGTAGGGGAATGATCATCTTTGTAGGAACTTTCCATTTTACATAATATGCTGTGAGATTCCAGATGTAGATTTCAGGTACATATAAAATCCGTGACGTGCAGGGAGTTAGTGGCATTTCATAAACGAAAGCAGAAAATTAGTCTGCAATTGTTAGAAATGCACTTAAAATTACTGAGTGTTTTTCTGTTTTTTCCTCTCATGTTTTTAGAAATGTGGTTCTTCAGTTTCTTTTTAATAGGCTAGTTGAAAGTTGAAACCTAACCAGACTTGAAACTGAATTTCCTTTTAACTGTCTGTGTCAGTATCTCAGATACTGAGATACCTAGCTCCCCATCTTTCTGAAGAGGTGAGGATGCTTTTGTGAATGAAGAAACATGACTTTAAATGTTTGAACTCCAGTCATTATTCCATTTAAAAAATGATGAGAAACCTATGCTAAAGAGGGTTCTGTCATACTCACTGTTGGTTGAACTTATTTAAAAGAAGCAGTTCAGGATGTTTCTTACAGTCACAGTTTTGGAATGGACAACAGCTTTATTCAATAAAATTGATCAAGGTGTTAAGATGCACAAGCATGCTGCTGTCTCTGTCATGTCAGTAGATGAATTGCCGTTGCAGTGTAAGTCTGCAGATTCTGAGTAAGCAGTTTGCTCTTCTCACAAAATGGACATTAGATACACTATCAGTGAGAAAATGGGGAATGCAAATATATGGCCTTTTTAAAATCAGTGAACCCTTTCTTCTGAAGTCAAGCTTACATGGTGCTGTAAGAACCCCAAATATCTTGTGTACTCCAAAATTAAGACTGGTCTTGCTCAGAGCAGCTGTCACATCAGTGGCAAGGTTAAGGATCTGGAAGGATCTCTGTCTTACCATACTGAAGTTCTTAACAACTTCTCTTCCCTCCCACCCCATAGCATTTCCTACTTGTTTGTCTGTTGTCCTTCCTGTCGCCTGATATTACAACTGATAAAACTAGATCATTTCCATGGGACAAGGAGATCTGGGTTCTGTTGCCGTGGATGCACAAGCTGGGAAGAAATTTGGGCCAAAGTTATTGATCCTTGGCTATGAAGAGATAGAGACCAACAGTCAAAATGTATACACTTAGACAAGTAGCCTGTTTTTAAAAGAAATAATTTATCTACAATCCTAGTGGGTTTTGCCTTAGTTTCTGCTTCTATAAATGTACTTACGTGTGTGTGTATATATACACACAGTAGTAGAATTACCTAGTTTTTAAACTAGTGAGATTTATTTAGGCTCTAATTTTGTGACTACTGAAAATATGGTAAAGGCCTGTGATGTAACATTCAGGTATAACCTACAATTTATTTTTTCCCTATTCTGCTTCCCTTATGGCTACTACTGATCTCCTTCTGAGTGAACCACTTGAAATGAAAATAAAGCAAGCTAATCCTAGAGAAACTTAGTAGAAAAAAGTCTGTATGTTAGTTTACAGAATAATGCCCAAAGATCAGTGATGGAAGCGCCACTAAGTGGAGAACTGCCCTTATAAAAAATAAATAGCAAAAAACCCCTAGATGTACCATGTAGCTCCTTGTACATGTGTTAAACTATATTTTAAGGGAACTGACTGGGTCTTCCTTATATGGTTTTTGTGTGAAATACCTACCTGTGAATAATAGTTGTGTAAAAGCAGGTGGGACCACCCTAAAAAAGCAGAAACAGTGTCAGTTTTTTTCTGGCTCATTCCAAGCTCATGTTTGTTTTGGATTTCTATTTTTGCAGCAGTTGCTGGTTGTGCTTGAACATATTTTTATACAAGCCTTGTAACTTCAACACTGTCCTTCACAATAAACCCTAGCTTGAATGTCACCAGTACTGGCTTTTAGCACACCATCCTCCGCTGATCATTTCAGCAGCCATTGTAAAGTACTTTCAGATTGCACTAATGTGTGCTCCTTACTACAGGTAGTGTCTTATCTTAAAATGCTTCTAGTAATGTACTGTTATTAACATAAGGTTTTCTTTCTGGTTCAGCAGAAATAATAGGGCAACCAGCCAGGCCATCACTTGCTGTCAGTGTTTTAACAGCTCAAAATCTAATTAGTTTATCTCAAAACTGCTCTCTATAATAGGAATTTGCCAATTTAAATTCTGTGTACAGAAATGCACTAACCCTTGTGGTTTAAGTAATAGTCACAGTTGACATCCACGGTACTTCGGGTGAAAAACATGAATGTTTTCTGCAGATCCAGGAGGCTATTTCAGCAGCATTAAAATTGGCTGTGTAATTTTACTGTTATGATTTTGTCTCCTTGGACCACAATTGTTTCAACAGAGAATTGTGGTAGTATTTCTGTCCTTCCTGCTATGTGATTTACCTTAAAGATTTGTGTGGATTTTCTGAAGCATTCTGGAAAGTCAGTAAAATACACAACTGCAGCATCAGCTGATGATTTGTACATGCACAAACTGCATATGAAGTAAAATTTTTGTATTCAAAGAGAATGAGGGAATGTGAAGTTTCTGGCTTTTTTTAAGTTAAATCTTGTCTATCATCTCACTTAAAGAGCATATAACTGTTCTTATAAAATGTAAACATTTGTAATTTCCTGCCATTGCCATTAATAATGCTTACAGCATCTGCCTATTGAAAAAAAGAATTTTGGGACTGCCCTTAACAAAAGTTCCATAGAAAATTAAAGCAAGCAGGTTGAAGACAGCAACAGTGTCAAATCCAATCTGATTATTTAAACAACAAAATCAAAGTATGATGAATAGTATTGCCTATTTTGAGAAGTAAGAAATGTTTACACAGCCCTGGATTGTAGAGATGAATGTAGGGAAGGGGTTTTGATTCCTTCCCTTTATCACATCCCAGACTTCTTGCTCTTCAAACTGAAAGGTTAGTATGTTTTTCACATTTAAAAATATGAAATGTCTTAGATCTAGAGAAGGCTTTCTGATCCATTTTTGAGGGGAAATACTGACTAGAAGTAATCTTTCCAGGAAGCTTCCAAAATAACAACAGTAATAAATTACTTATGAGTGCCCAGTTTGAAACCAGGTTACAGGGGACTTGGTATTTAGAAAGCACTGACCTCCTGCCTTTTTAAGATTCAAAGGCCTTTGAGGTATATGAATATAGATACTTTATGCTCTTTGAAAAATGTTGGCTAGTGTCTTCACTTTGGTATTGAAAAACATTATCAAAATGATGTGGTAATGTTTAAAGCCATGATTTTGGTATCTACTTAGATCAATGTTCATTTTGTATACTACCTCCACCATCCTTCTGACCAAATGAATACCATATTCCTGTCAGTATGCTATTATTTATTCATATTGAAGTGGTATCTATAAGTTCCAGCTATCTAGGAGGAAAAATTATCTTTATTAGTTAATGAATAATTAACTTAAGTAGTGGAGAGGTGGACTGATGCACACAGAGAAGTAATGTGAAATGAGTGTGGTTACATAAGAAGTTTTCCTGAGTTTACAATACAGTTTCTTAGTTTCTTTTTTGCCTAACTTGTAACTCCTGTCTAATTTTTAGTTCTTTTCTGTGAAACCTGTTGATGACATCTGATTTCTGCTCAGGAAGTATTCTTTATCTATGAGTTATGTTAGTGTCTAAGCTAAAAGATAGGCTTTTGAGGACAGTGACAGTGTCAATATAATTACGATATTAAACAGCTGCTTTCAGTTAACTGGAGTCAACTCAGTAGTTACCAGTGTAGGGTTTTCAGTATTGAACTTATGAAAAGAGAAAGATAATGAGCTGCTTTCAGATATGTTTGAGAAAGGCCAAGACTATTAAGGGAAGAATAAATCTGAAGGCCAGAAAAGACTATTATATTAACTATCTTAACTTGCTATTAAATACAGGCCATAAAATTTCATAGTCATTTTTCTATTGAGCCCAAGAGCTTATATTTGACTAATGCAGTTATTGCATCCAAACTTTACCACCAGTCTTCAAAGGCCAGGTGAACAGACTGACCAGGCAAATAGCCCCAGTACTAGAAATACATATCCCTTTCAATGGGAATAGGACAATAAATACGTATTTAGCAATGCAGACCAGGATGTCAGAGTACCAACCACATATCCAGTTCTGATGAAAAGGGGAGACCAAATGGTGTTTTTGCAGTCTTATATGGACAGTCTAGAGGCATGTCTGCTTCTTCTGTCAAAGTGGTCAAGATGTGATGTCTTGTTTCTTTTTCTGAGTTTTAAACCACCTCTGAATATTGCTAACTGTGTGGGTATCACTTAGTTATCTGTGTGAGTATAATTGTAGCATGGTAGGTGGACAAAGAGCAGGTGCACTTAGGACAGCCCGTGGCATGTTAATAAGACAGTACTGCTTCCCTTGCAACATCAAAGCAAATTTATAGCAGCATTATTCTGCTAAATTTGCTGAATGTACTGCTGAACACTGTTTTGCCCCTCCAGTTGCAGCTAAAACACTATGAAAGTTGGAGCTGTTTGTGGAGTTAAGAGGTTTAGAGCTCATTCTATTGGGTTTGGGACTATTCAGTGTATTTAGGATTCAGTCTACTGCCTGCTGCAGCACTGGCCAGACTGGAGAGTGTGTATGGCACAGGGCTGCTGTACAGTGATATGCTCCATTTGCAGATCTAAACTGTCGCAGATGAACCGCAATTCCTCTTCTGCCTCTGTTTGATATCCGGACTGGGGCTGGACTGGCAATAAGTACTTTCACTTGACTATTCCCATGTTTGTTTTTCTTCCTGGCTGGGTACTCTTATTGCCCAATAAGGGTGAACCGTGGAAATCCAGTTCTCACTAACCTCATTCGTAGACATCCATTAGCTAAATCAGCACCAAATTGTTGTCCCTTAACAGCAAGCTGCTTAGTGTGGCTTGTTGTGCTGCTTTGGGTCCACCTGCAGTTGAACACACCATGATCCTTTTCCTTGCTAATTATGTTTTTTGGGGTTTTTTTTTTGCCCTTAGCAGCTCTAACACCAGGCCCTTCACATGTGCTCATGGTCTGCTTGTGAACTATGTCTATGTAGTCCCTCTGATTCCCTTTGGTACTCAAGCCTGTTAAATACTATTTACTCTGGCCCTGGAATCAGTTAACACAAAGGGGTGGTTCTGGCTAGGGTTTATTTATAGTTTTCCTGCCCTCCCAAAATAACAATTACTGCTATCCTAATCTGATCATAAAGGTTTTTTCTGTAACTGTGGGCTTGGGTACTTCATTTCCCTCATATTTTTAACTGAGCCTCTTTGCTAAAGCACTGGTTTCTTATCTCAGCTGTATCTTCTCCCCATCCTAATTCGGTTCCTGGTTTTTGCATGACCCACTGTTTCTGGTATCCTTTAAGGACATGGTTAGTCTTTTAATGCAGGTTACAAGATACCCACTTTTTTGTTTTGGTTTCTTCCTCATCCATGAATTTTGCTTGACTCTCTAGGCCTTCACAGTAATAGATTACCACTTAAATAGGTTCTTCATCCTTATTAAAAAAGCATGAAAAAGTTCATCTCACAATCTTCCTGTAAAATGTTTCAATCCTTCAGAAATTATCTACAAACTCACCCAAGCTAGCTGCTGCTGCCTGGTGGGGCAATAATCACCTTTAAGAGGTGACTTCATCCTTCATATACTGTTAGTTTGAAGCTACTTTCATTATAATTATGTTTCCTCTTGTTCTTGAGCACAAACGCATCTGCAGCTCCCAGTAGTTTCTTCTTTGTGAAGAGCAATAAGAAAATGAGAGATCTGAGGGATGTGTAACATTAAGGCGATCTTGATAATATGGCAAAGCTTTTAAAGCACTGCAAGACTCATCAAGTCCATCTTATTAGCTCATTTTTAGTTATTGGATTAGCTTACATTTCTGAATTGAGGACAACCCTGTCATCTATTATTCTGTTTGCTTGAGCAATTTGATTTTGAGCTATATTTTACCCTTCCATGGCAAATCACTCATGTCTCCCTGTTTAAACACCTAATATAATTTGGTACGGTTCTAATTTGACCGGCATCTAATTTCATTTCAGTAATAATTTGCTCATCTCTGCTTTGCTCATGATCCTTGGCTTTCTGTGTTTAATAATGTGCTCTGTCACAAAGTTTTTGCATTTGGTTTATTTCTGTTCTAATGGTGTGCAGGAAGAGCATGTACTATATTCTCCAGGACACTCAAAGTCCTGCAAAATGTGAGTCACACTAGATGTTCCTGTTCCAGTTGTTTGACTTTTCCTCATCTTTTGTGGCTGTTACTGTACCTATTTTCCCTGCTAACTTTCTGAATCTGGTATTTGCTCATTATCCAGTATGTGATTAGCAGTCTCCTTATGATTCCTCTTTACCTCCAGCATGACTTGAATGGCAGTCTGTGCTTCACTTAATTTTTTTCTATTTCATTCTTATGCCCTCTCTTTAAAAAAGATGGCTGCGCCTTTTTCCACTGAAGCCTTCTTTTCCTGGACATCTCTTAACACAGTTGCTCTTAGCAATCTTTCTGCTATTATATTACATTCCTTGGCTTTGTATTCCTCTACCTACTGTTGGAACTTCCACAACTCCTACTCTAGGGCTTCAGGTTTTTTTGTTTTAATACTGTTTTCAGCCTTTTTTTAATCGTATTTTTCAGCTGCTAGTTTTGGCTCCTTTTATCATACATCACCGCATCCAAAGGCTCTAATGCTGTTCAGATGCTCCTAACTTAATTCTCCACTTCATGTTTACTTTAATGCTCTCAAAAAAATCATTTTGCAATTCCTAACACTCATTAAAAAATATCCACTGTCCATGGATTGGGACCCCACTGAGAGTCCTGTGCTTCTAATGGAGAATTTATTTTTCCCAGTTCTTGAGATGACAAGACAAAGGATGGAGATCCTTTCAATCCATCTTTCCTGGATCTTACTAGTCAGGTCACCACCCCTTGGGTAATTCCATAGCTCTCAATCATGTAGATTACTTGGACATCTGAAACTACCTTAGAGCAAAGCAGTGAAAGCAAAACAACTTCCTTTCCATTAATTGCTTAGGCTGTTGACACTGCTGGACACTGACAGTGAGATGGTGGTTTTTTCCTCCCCAAAGACTTTCAGCAGTCCTTAATTGCTTAGACTGTCCACATTCTCCATCAGTTGTTTCATCCAAGCTCTACAACTAGTCTTCAGAATTAGGTAACCAAGCCAACTAAGAATAAACAGCAAACAAGATCAAATAATTGAAATGCCTTTTCCTTTTAATGATAGGACAATACTTCTATGTATACTGATACAGACTAGGAACAATTCTGTGGACCCAGTTTCAAACAAAGTGGTGTTTCTTGCAGGCGCTTATGGGCAGTCTAAATGTGCCATCAGACAGGTTGATTTGATTTGTTTTGTTTTTTCTTTTCTTACAAAGGTGCCTGTTTTCATCAGCTTGTTATGTGTGGTAGACCACCCATCACAATGCAGGAACTTAGTGTAGCTAAACTCAATGTGAGATCTCATTGGAAGAGGAAGGTGATATTTATTTCACAAAAATAACTTAATTGGTTGAATAATTAGCTTAATTGATTAAATAATTAATGCACTTGCACTCACTTTCTCATAATAGAAGACAAGGGACTCCAGCTATTAACTGAGTCCTCATCGTGTCTGGGTTCTTTATGACCGGTGTCGGCAAATGGGGTTTTAGTCACGTTGTTTGTTCATTTATTTATGACGTGTTATTCCTTCGTTCTTTGGGGTTCTCGGATTTCTCAGGTTCCTTTGGAAATGCATGCTATACAGCAATATTAAAAAAATATGCATATACCTATGTGTATATATGGATATATGCAGACAGATTCTTCCTAATAACTTCTTATTAACTTATATCTAAATACTGCTATGATACTGGTATTTTTTTTCCTTTTCTGGATATAATACAGTGACTCTACAATTTTAACATTGCAGAAGCTGCTGTTCTTGCTAGTGATTTGTTCCATTGCTGTCACTTTTTAAAGTATTCTTGTTATTTCTCATTTGGACTTGTTTATCTTTAATATCTTTTGATGAAATAGTTCTTGTTTCATGGTATTTTCTACCCTTGAAATAGGTTTGCT
This sequence comes from Gavia stellata, assembly GCF_030936135.1. Lineage (NCBI taxonomy): Eukaryota > Metazoa > Chordata > Aves > Gaviiformes > Gaviidae > Gavia > Gavia stellata. Next base: position 66,990,374 of record NC_082597.1, on the reverse strand, counting down.
TCTTTAGGTAAATGACATCTTTTTGATAGATGAAGTAGATGAGTCCCCTTGCAATTGAAATTAATTGAGAGTAGTTTACAGGTAGTCACCTCTATCAAAGCAGAAGTGAAAAGGCAGAAACGTGTTCCCTTTTGTTTGGTTCTTTGTTTTTTCTTTCATCCCCTTTTTAACGTAGTGGTAGTCACAATGCAGTTGAAAAGAGGCCACAGGATGAAAGTCTGGGTTTCTTCCAGAGGTGCGATGGTCAAAGAAGGTGGCCAGTCACAGGACCTGAGTGATCTCCTCAGTCCCTTGGAGGAGGCTTGGCCAGGTCCCTGCTGAAAGAGGCTGGTAGCTCATGTGTGGTGCTGCTTCTGCTTAGAGATATCAAGTGGGTAATGTGTTTACAGGTGCTTAACTTACCATTTTCCACAGCAAGAGGTCAGTGTTCCTAAAATCAGGATGTCTGTCATAGGTGACCGCTCTACAAGGTAGCTAATAAATTCCTTCTTGATTAAAAGTTTTTCATTAGAGATGCACTTCTTCGTGCCACCATTTAAAATCTTTTATGTAGGAAATGTTTCCAGCAACTCAAGTTACAAGTAAGAATCATTCAGTTTTTAAATAATCATTACAACAATTTGGTCTAAACTCCTGGATAGTGCAGGACCTATAAAACCTTGCTCTGTTAAGCATATAAACTCAGTCTGAATAGTAGCAAATATTATGATGATATTTCAAGATGAAATCTGGCCACTTTCTCTGTGTTTATTTTCAGTGCTTTTTGTCCTGAGAAGCCTGACTCATCAGTGCTTTCAACAAATGGCATTATCCTTTTCTTACAGAAAATATGTTGTCTTCTTACTCTGACCTTTCCAAAACCCTAGACTTTCCTCTGTGATATTTCACTGAAGTTAAGAGCCGAAGTCCTGGTTTTGTTTCCAAACACGTCTATTCTTTGTCACCAAGGGTTGCTGTGTGCTGTCATTCTAATACTATTTGTATTCTGCGCTGTATTGCCAGGGTCAGCAATGAAACATGATTATCTTGGGATCTAATGAAATAGTTTCCTGCCTCCTGTAATTCTCACAGTGGCTCAGACATTTCACCTTTTGACCCATTGGGACTAGCCTCCTAATAAATATACTGTGATGACAGCGGGGCTGTCTCAATCGTTTGCTGTATTTTCAAGAAGTCAAATATTTTAAACATTTAACATTTTGCACTTCTTTTACTTCTCTCATTTTTTTTTTTAAACACAGCTCAATAAACCTAGTCTGTGTTGAATTTTTGAGTCTTGCATAATATCTACATGAAATTTATAGTAATAAATTACAGCATGCTATGTAATATCTGGAAGAACTTTTAATGGAAAGAATTCAAATATTTTCTCTATACTACATCATTATTTCTTTTTTCCATTTTTCTTTACCTTTATTTAATCAGGACAGCGTAAGTGATGGACTTTAACCTAGACATGGCTGTGACATGTTCCTGATACTTGATTTCTCTCACTTTTATCACCGTTCCTCTGATCTCTGTGGGCATAGTTCCAGTATACACCGGTGTTTCTCACCTGCGAGATGGCATGCCACACGTGGCTGGCCTAGCTGAGCTGCCACTCTGCTCCTGCTGAACAGCCCATCATAAAATTGCTTGGAGCATGTTAGCAAAAATGGATTGAGTAGCCCTGAAAAAAACCTGTGAGTTTCTATTTCCAAAGCAGCCTAAGGGGGTTGGACAGTCTTTTAAATCAAAAATCCATCTCCTTTTCCTGGAGTGTTCTGAAATCATCAGCATTGGTGTGCGTTTAGGTGTGTGGGCACGTAAATACACAACACGTTGTCTTGATGCCATTTGTGTAATAAATGGCAGAGTCATGATGAGTTAAGTTTATCTTTTTTCTTTGAACTCTCTCCTAATTGATTTCTTTTGAGAGATACAGTATTATGAATCTCTGGGTTCTGTCTATCACCAGCCTTTTCTAATTTGCTTTGGGGCAGAGTTGTATGGTAGCATACTGCTAGAAATTTACTAAAAATATTTCATTCCATTCTCCTTTCCCTGATTTTTCCTTCCAAGCCATGCTTTATGAAATCATGTCACACCTCCCAGTGATGTGTCAGCAGTTTATGGAGGTTTGCAATTCATCCTGTAAAGGGAAACCAACGCTTGAGAAACTCTTGGAGGTGGCTTAGATTCACTGACTTAGTCTTTTGTGCAAAAGGGACAACTCCTCCCATGTGGGGCCAGCTCAGAAACCAGTGTTGTGGGGCAGCATGGTACAGAGATGGCTGATGAGCTTCCTACAGAGGCAGCCTGGGCTGGCTTGGCTGGTGTTGGGCTGGTGTGAAGAAATCCTGCTGGCTTTTGTGGAGCCTTTTGTCTGCACGCTGCCATCTGAGGGCTTTCATCAGCTCAAGCACAAGATCATGCTTCCTGGATCTTTGAAGCCCAGCCTTTTTGTTTTGCTAGCAAGCCTATGGAAAACCTGAAGTGCTGAGAAATGTCGTGCAGAACAGGCCAGCTGTAGCTGCAGTGGTCAGGCCAGGTCTGGCAGGGCTCATTCATTCTGGTTCACTGCTGCCCACGTCCTGTCCTGGCTGATGGTGCCTAGCCCCGTGAGAGACTCTTCTCTGCCTTCCTAGGGATCCTGATTAACGGGGCACTGCACAGCCACGTAGAGCGTGTCAGTGTTGTTGTTGTACATACAAGTACAGTTGTGTGTATAGGATTTGCAAAAGTGTGTTGAGAAGTGTGCATCCTTCCGCTTTCCTGGGGTATTTTAAGGTGGGGTGGCTTTTGTTCGTTTGGTGATGTCCCACTTTGGTTACACAGAGACTTGAGAGTGAGAGTGGTGAAGTTTGACTCTGCATAGATTTTTATATGGAGTCACCACTGTCTTTAAAAGGCTGGCTTATGGATTCCCAACAGTAAAGGTAGTTTTAAGTGTATTTTGACACAAAGAATTATCTATGAATCCATTGCAAAAGAAATGTGTTTTTTGATGACACAATTTGTGCATCTTTTTCTATTGGTGTGTGTTTCCTACAAATGCACTTGTAGATGTGCTGCAGTTCAGAGGTCCCAGTTCAAGAGGTTTTGTGGATATGCAGGCTCAAAAAGAAAAGAATCCTTCAATTAACTGTGAGATATCTTCCCAATGTGGATTTCTGACGCTCTCCAAAGGCTCTTTGTAAAGCAATGAATGGAAAACAAGCATCCCTATAGGCAGCTTCATCATCTCTGTCAGATGTCATGTTGTGATAGTGTTTTTTCATCTAATCAATCATCAAATATGATTCAGTGTAAATTCCAAATGTAGACTAGAAATCCTCTTCAAGTAATGAAAGTGTTTCATAACAGTACAAGAGGCTAACAATAAATGGCAACTGCTTGTGATAACTTGTTTTGCACCGAGGAGGTCCTGGTTCTCTTGGGATCTCAGTAAGAAAGGCACCCAACAGTTAAAACTGGTTAACTAAGTTGTTCAATAAAGGATGGAGATTGTAGAGAGTGAGATACAGCAGTCTTGCATCCCTCCTGATGCTGGGACCCCACCTGCTGTGGCACTGGACAAGCCCCAGGTGCCTCACGGCATCCTGTGTTGTTCCCATCCATGGTGAGTGTTACCAGCCTTTCTGTTCACCTGGTACTCTTATAGGGTCTTGATCATAATACAGATTCATCAATTAGCAGTAGCAGTCAGGTTTGGAAGGTGGACTTAGCTTTGAAAAGTCCCTTGGATAATATGTTCCACTACCTTATATCAATAAAATTATAGTTCTTGTACAGGTGCACATAATATTTCAAGGACAAGATAATGCTATACACATATACTTACAATTGAGTGTACAATGTATATATATACACATTGATTATCTGTGCATTGATTATGTGTATGCAGATTAATTATACTATTGTGTAGAGCAGTCACATGGTATCTGTGATACAGAGGCATACACTAGAGAATCAGTCGGTGGCTACTCTGCCATGGCTGACTGGTATCACAGGCTACCCACAGCACACCTGCATATGTGAGAAGGAGGCAAGGGTGTGGGTCACTAACTCATACCACAGTCTTCCAGCTGTGCCACTACAAAATTGAAGGATGACTAGATACTTGTGAATTGTGATGTACGCCTTTCGGTAAAATACCAGCTGTGTTGGACTCATTTGCCCAGTGAAGCCAGTGTAGTTCAGCTAATATGAAAAGGTCTGTAATGAGTTGTTAATGTTGGAGAGGTTTACTTAAAAAAAAAAAAAAAGCCCTTTCCAAATTGAGGCAAAATGTTAGTGCTTCTGGAGACCTTATGGAGGGAGTAGGTGATACTCCTTTTACAGAATCTTTAAGATGCCTGACTTCTACCTACTCGCACTCATTCTGTTACAGATTTCATTCACTCACACTCTCATACGTGCATACTTTCAAGAACCAAGTCGTGTGTGTGCACAAGTAGTCACGTCTGGATCACTTGTGTGACATGGGACAGTGGACACTGAGTGTTCATCATGTGTTTTGAGTTCTTATTGACTGGTAATGACAAACTGGTTTTTGACTGTATTTGTTAGGGGTGGATGGTGGTTTTTATATTGTGCCTTATATTTTGTTTCATTCCTCCACAAAAATCCTGAAGTTCACAGTTCTTTTTCCTTATCTGAATATTTTATGGCTCCAGTCCTGTTCTTTATTATCTTGACACCTCATCTTTAGGTCAGTCTGTTCTTCCTTTTCTTTTACATGAAATCACACATATGGCACTTCGTAGCAAATAACTGCTAACTTTCTTTTTAACCCCTGTTCTGCTGTTTCTTATGGTGTGCATGTGAGCACATGTGCACACACACATACACAGATACTTTATTTTGTATTTAATTTGTACTGATCTTAACACTTTTGTTTTAAATCTCTTCAGAGAAGTAGGAAATTATTCACCTTAAGCATTTGTGGAAGGCATTGACATTTGCATTCTGATGTTGCAATTGTGCAAATGGCCATCTGACTCGTACTGGAATACATTCCTTTACAGTTTGCTAAGTATCAAGTTCAGAGATGTGTGAAAGCTTCCTTTCTGGAAAAGAAAAGGAAAGCTCCAGCATCCGGTGCCGTGACAGATTTAGCTTGCTAGCTAAGCACTCCCTTGCTGGCTGCTGACTGGGGTGTTCTCCTGTCTGTGCTGCTGATCCTCTGCTCTGCGGGAGCACAGGCATCGCTCCCATGGATGGGCCTCAAGGGAGGAAAGAAGACTTTCCATTCCACGAAAACTGCTGTTGTGAGAAGGAAGACTCTAAAGGGAAAATTCTGATGATGCTTGTGAAGTAGTTTGAAAGCCGCTGTGAAAATAGGACTGCCTCTAAAAGAGCTGAGATTGACAGGTTTTGCTGATTTTCAAATTTAGTTGTTTAAACTGTTTGCGATTTGCTTGCAATTTCCACATGAGCAAATACTGTGAATCAGGAGCCAGAATACAGTATATCATCCAGAAATAAATACCCAGAGGTAAAATCTGGGCTCCACTGAAGCCAATGAAAACTCTGGTTACTTTCTCAGTAGAACTAGGTAAGTCATGGATGCTTGATTTGCATATGCTTATGCAATTATTTTACAGTCTGGAAGACAGGTCACCCTGAGACAAAGCTACTGACAAAGCAAAAGCGTATTATCCTCTTAAACTTGTTATCCTTTGCAAATTGCTTACTGGGAGACAACTTATTTCACAAATGGGAGTTTTCATTATCAGGCAGTATTATGTATTTAAGGCTGTGTCAGAGAACAAGCCTGAGAACTATATAAGATTTTGGCTGAGGCAAGATGGGCCCATCTTATGAACATGCCTGCAACTCTGGATGTTGCCTGCTGATTCCTGATCTCACTGTTTTGTGTGTGGTTTTCAAATCCCACCCTCGCTGCAGCTGCCTTCCTCTGTGTTCATGCAGTAAAAGGAAAGTAGCGCTAGGGACAGCTGGGTCCTTAGGCAAAGCACTGGGAAAACTATGCCTGGACAAATGTCTTAGATTGCAGGTTTCTTGCTTATAAAGCTGGTTGAACTATTGCCTTCTGTTTATGTTGGGGTGACACATGGGAGCCTGATCAGTCTGGAGCTCCACCGCACTAAGACAAGTAGGTGTACAAATGCAGAGGATGGGGCATGGCCTGCCTTCTTCAATTTATTGTCAGGCTGGCTTTCAACAGGCACATTTGGTGTGAATGCACTAGTACTTGGAGGAGTGCCAGGCCATCTACCTTCTCACACAACTTCATGTGTCTGACAAGTCTCTCTCCTCATTAGTAGATCTGCTGGTCAGCAGCATATACCAAACTCCTTACCTCAATATCTTTACTTTGGTTGAATAAAGGAGCATGTTTTTTGCTTGATTGGGGTTTTTTGGGTTTTCTGGGTTTGGGTTTTGTTTTCTTTATCCTATACAAAATTAATTCAAGGCCCCTATGCGTTACAGTGGGGACAACTTATAGCAATCCTGTTCTTTGATTCTTTCTCTCTCTCTTTTTTTTTTTGTATTAAGTAGGCAAGCTGTTGTTGCTGTAATGTCATTATCAGTACCACCATATGCTTTAAAATCTCACTTGCTCTGGAGGCATGAGATTATCCAGCACTTGCAGAAAGTGCTCAGTTGCAATAGAAACAGGTGTGTGCACTGCATTGATCAATGCTAACGAAAGCATAAAGTTCCCCATGGTAAATCTGTGGCTGGCAGCACTCTAATTAAACCTTCCTTTGAAAATAAATGAGAGGTCTGTAATCTTGGCCTCTTGTTCTGAAGGGCGTGCTTTTATTTAGAGATTTTTCCAACTTAAATTTTTAGGAGGTTTTATAAATGCCTGAAGCAGCAGAAATGTCTGAATCATCTTTTTTCTCCTTTTAAACCTCTGGTTTAGAAGTTATTTTTCTGAAAGCTAATGTGTGCCTCCCCCAGGAACTTAAATGCTCCAGCTCTAGGAACTGGAATGCGGAGTTCTTTCCTTGTAGTCCATTGTCCAAGCTACTTATGCTAAGCCCAACTCTAGTTGCCACATGCTGACGTTAAGTATGTCATGTGTGGTCGCAAGGGGAGGGTCTTCTTATTAATCACCTATGGAGTAGTCAGAACTGCTGTGCTGTCAATTTGCAGAAAGAACTGCAGAGAATAGGAATATAAGTGATGGCAGACAAACAAAGATTTTAAATTTAATAAGCATGAGTACTTTAGTGAGGTGTACAAGAATCATGTATTCTGTAAATATAGTTGTTCATGAGATTCTAGCAGTTTGGAAGATCTTCTTTTGCTGCCTTGACTGCTATAGACCTGAGCTAAGTCTTGCCTAGTTACCAAGACTTTGTCTTAGACTGAGACTCTCTCTCAGGGACTGATTTTTATGAATGCTACCATAAAGCTGGTTGAGAGTGCTGGTGTTGCAACAAAGTAAAAATCAAGGCCCATTTGTACTTGAAATCAACTGTTCCAGTGTTGACATTTCCTGTGTCTATATGCTCTGTTATATTTAAATAATCAGATTTGTTTATTACAGTAAAATGCAGTGGTCTTGATTTTTGGCCTTCTTAATTTTTAGACTGGTGTTGAAGATACCTAAGAAAATGGCTAACCAAGAGTCATACCTCTTTCAACTGTATGGTCCATGAGAAGTGGAGTGCATACCAGCCCTTCCAGCATGTGGAATTGCTCCCTTAATCATAACATAATTTTGTTTGGAAGAGGTTCCTGAAGATGATTTTGTCCATCCCCTGCTTGAAGCTCATAGTTAGGTGTTGCTTAGGGTCTTGTCTGGGACAAGTTTTCAAAGTCTCCAAGGATGGAGATTACCCAGCCACTCTGGGTGCTTATTTTGGTGCTGTGCCACTCTCAGGGTGAATTTCCCTTTGCCTGGTGAGAATTTCCTCAGTTTCAGGTTGTGACCACTGCCTCCTGCCCTTTCCCTGTGCACCTCTGAGAAAGGTCTGACTCTGTCTTCTCTATCCCCCTTCAGGCAACAGAAGAATGCAAGCAGGTCTCCCTTCCCTTAACCTTTTCTACTTGTGCTGAACAAACCCAGTTCCCTTAGCCTCTCTTTGTATGCCATGTGATCCAGATCCCCAAACATCTTAGTCTTTGACCTACCTTAATCCAGGCAGTAAAGCATATACTTCAGCATTAAAAGTCTCAGACTCCAAGCATCAGTGAATGTTGGGATTCTCTCTCAAGCAGAGGTCAGTTGTAGACATATAGCGGTTTCCTCTCAGGGAAACCTTTCAGGCACCCCCAACAATGAAACTCACTTTGCCTTCCCAAATGTTGCTCTTCCTGGGCTGCTTGTTTCGCAGAGCTATTGTCGCTGAGCCTTAAATAGGGCTCACTGCTGTGCCTGTAGAGTTAGGTCTGCTCCTTCAACTGCCATGCGTTGCTTTGCATTTAGTAACATGCTTTTAATTTGCTATTTGATTACCCAGGGCTCCAAAAGCCTTCTGCAACTTTTACAGTCAGCTTTGGCTCCTACTTCCCCAAACAGCATGCTACAGGATGACTCCATAGTGTGAACCATTGCACATGGAGGGAGTGGATTGCCTGAGAAGCCCATCTAAATGGAGTTAGATCTGCAGGCCTGTGCTTGGGTCATATTCCAAGCAGGATAATGAAGAACTACTCACAGCCAGTTTAGTATTTTCCAAATGGAGCTGTTATGCTCAGCCTGTTGGGGAGAGGGAAAAGGGATCAAGAGAGATGCTTCTTTTTGAGTGACAGGTAATGCCCCTCTTTTCTCGCATTCCATTTACAAAAACTATAGAAACCAGTTTATTGAGAGGTTCATGAAAAGATTCAAAGAGGATTGCAAATTGTTGGAAAAAATAGAATTTGAGGATGGGGATGTTAGTTTTTACCTGTGCACTTGCTGATTGTAATCAGTTTTCTTCTTCCCCTGCCTTTGGGGACCCCATCTAACTGGTGATTCATTGAGATAGACAAGCCACAAAGACGTATCTTGAAAACGTTTGAGAAAAATGAAGAAGGGTAGAGCAAGTCTTTATGCTTGTCTCTAAATGTCAGTTCAAGGATAAAATACTGCTGCTTTGATTATCTGAGACTTTACTGTGGGTCTGAAAAATACCTTAAAGGAGAACTTTTTTCCCTTCTCTGTGAAAATGTGGAGAGCAGAAATGCTCATCTTGGCTTTTAATTTCATATGTTTGTATGACAAAGAAGTGTTCTGAGCATAAAGACTTCTGCCTGAGTGTGACATTTTACAGTGCTTTGAAGACAAGGTTGTACCTGTATTACTTGTTTTCTTAATTGAGAGGAGTTTCCTGTTCTTAGAGAAGAACATCCTTCATCTTGCTCCTTGGTAAAAATACTACCACTTACCATATACTCAGGATATATAGTTTCAGATCTCAGCTTTTTTATTGAAAGAAAATAGTGCAAGACATTAAGAGAAGAGGATCTAAATAAAATTGATGTTTTATTGCTTCTAGGATGTATGTAAACACAGCTGAGTTTTGCAGGAGAAGAATACCATTTCCTTCTAAATTTGAGACCAAATCTCAGAATCCCTCCTAACATGAGGCCCAGCTAGTTTAAAGTTTTCAGGTGATTCAGTAAGCAGGTAACCTACAGGTGTGTAAGTAGTTCTGAAAGTTAGCACAAACCCAGTATTGTGACAATAAAATGAGTTTTCTACTCATGATTTTTTTTGTATGTGTTGAGGCATACTCTTTAGATCTGCAGCAGATACTGATACAGGATTTCTCTATTGCTTTTTTACTCTAATGTGCAAAGAGTGTTTATCTTCTAAGAAGCAACTCTCTCTTCCCTTGCTCCATCCAACTTTACTGGTTGGTGTGCATCTGCATCTAGGACGTAGTTGTGTCCCTACTCCTTATCTCCTCCCTTCTCTTCTAGAAAAGGCACTCTGGGCACGCAGCCTCTGCTTCCTTATATGTGGCTCTGGGATAGTCCTAATTTGATGTGACAAAAAGAGTCCTTCCTTTCTCCCCCTGTTCTACCTTTACAACTGGAGATAATCTTTGCCTATACAATACCATCGTCGAAACTTCTCTCCAGCAGAAAACTATGGCGAAAGTAGTAGCAGCAGCAATGTAGAATGCAGTTGGTATTCTTCATGAGTTGTTTTTATTATTCACTACCAACATGACTTAGCTTAGACCACTCCTAAAATGCACTGTATGCATGCTCTCACTATGGAATGTGAGTTTACGTATGAGGAGCTAATGTGGAATAACGAGAATGTCCTGGCAGGCCAACAACTCTTGAATTGGATTTTGGCACACATTCTTTGCAGCTTTATTCAAGCAAGCACAAGAGAAAGAATTGCAATTATTTCTGCCATTGCATAGTTAGAAAAACAGAAAAAAGTAAAGCAGTCTGAAAAGCAAAACCAACCCATCAAGTTTTAGTTAAACATGGGATTTTGCCATTTACTGCAAAGGTAATAGAGCTTCTGTGGAAGGCCTGTTCCATCTCAGACTTCAGACATATTTTGTTATAAAAAACAATATCCTTGACAGTCTTCCATGTTTGTTCTGGTAATGCTTCTATTGGTTTTAATTGGAATTTTGTCATAGCTGGACATCAGGTTGGCCTGATAATAGTATGAACTCATGTAAACACCAATATAGACATTGGTGCAAATTTTTAAGCCACTTTACGGTTCATCAATAATATGTGAATTATTTTGTTTATAGAAATAATTTAATTAGTGGCCACATTCATTTTGAACAGAGCTGCTTTAAAATTACCAGCATGAACCTAATTAGTTGTGTTGTAGATAAGTGGTGCTCTTTGTTACAAGCTTCCCCTTTCTTGTGTTTTCTGTGCCTGGAGGGAATGCTCAGGATGGGGAATTTAAATACTCATCTAGAGTGCTTTTAAAGGCAATTAAATGGAAATTCTTATTCACTCCCTTTATTACCAGATTGCTGATGAACATTGGAGGTTAGTATTGAATGTTCATTTTCATGGTAGTGCTTTCTTCTTGTCTATAAATATCTCCTAACCATCACATTTGGGAATATTTTTGTTCCTTATTTATAAAAAAGCAATATCGTTGCCTAAGGCCTCACACCGTGGCATATTGATTGAAATCAGCACAATATGTACTGGAACTGCAGAAGCACGGCTGTCTCTGTAGCTGACTTGAATGTAAATTATCATTTCCCCCAGTATTTTCTGAAGGCTTTGTTGATGAGCATCTGAGATATGAATTTCAACAGGCCTGTAGATACTGTAGGGATCTATTGAGAACAAATGGAAGACGTCCGCACTGTGCATGCTTTTATCCAAAGCTTCCCTGGGGAAAAGACTATGAATTGTTTACATTTGTCCTACTGTTCTGCATCTGTAAACAGTCTCAGTATTACTTATGTTTTTCATGTATCTGATCTCCTCAGTATTTCTGGCATAGAAAAAACCTCTAGCATGTTAATTTGCAAATCTTTTTTGCAAGTTAAATCTCTCATGCAGGTATTAACGTACAGGACTTTACTATTGCACCAGCATTTGCATTATTATTGAATTGAGTTGATTAAGTATGCTGATATTGGGAAATAAAGCTAAATGCTTTTTTCCTTTAGGAGGTAATAAAATAGCTTCTTCAGGTAAAATGTATGGATTTATCATAGTTACCTATACTGTGCTCATAACTATAGTATATTGTATCTCAGATCATGAATGGGTGTATCATAACAGTAATTTTCACTGTGTAGCAGATACTGTCCTCTACATTTTTCAAATGGGAAGCTGAGGAACAATTTCCTTAAGGTCATATGAAGTGTCTGTAGCAAAGCATGACTTGAAACAAACTGTCCTTTAAAGTTTAATTTTCACCTTTTTCAGAAGGCAGACCGATCTCATGAGAACAAATAAGGAAACCCCAGTTTTGATAACATATGGAACATGTTTTGAAATAATTTGGTAGTTAACTGACGCGCTTGACAGATATAATGTGAGCAATTGATGGAATAGCCAAGGACAGTAGATAGTGTGTATGGGGAAAGAGGAACTTAAAAACCGGTAAAGAACTGGTTCTCAAGGCTAGAAACTGAGCATAATGAGATGAGAAGGAACTGCTCAGGTGCAAGAAGAAAGTTCAACCAGCAGACACCAGAAAACGACCCCCAAAGACCCCCTCAAGAATTCCAAACCGCATGCGTAAAGACTATGCAAGTATGTTAATTAGTTCCCTGAAATAAGATGAATATGTATATCAATTCCAGGAAATCTAATGCATATGTATGTAATAGGCCAATATAAGCTGCAAACGAACACTGTTTAGGTATGCACGCTAGGAGGAACTATCCCCTGGGCATCTGGTGCCACAATAAAGAATGCCTGCTTTCTAACATACAAACACATGTTAGAGAGTCCTTTTACGACTGACTTTTCCGGTAAAAGTTTGTCAGCTTGCTTCAAACGGAGTACAAAACATTTAGTGTTTTTTTCTCCAAGATGGTGCTTATGAAGTAGATGGTATGTTGTTACATTGAAATAAAAAAGCAAAACACAAACTCATGAAAATCCTATTTATGTTGTGTGGCATAGAGCATAATACTGATCATCTTGAGTCTGGAAATTATGAAATGACTAATGCTTAGACAGTTGCTTGGGTACAACTGAATTTTGATCAATTATCTCATATTCTTTTTGATCAGGAGACTAGTTAAGCCTAGGAACCGTGCTTGCTGTTCTTAGTTGAAAGAGGAATTAGTGATGGGATCCAGCATCTCTCTATCGTCTACTTCTCTGAGAGTTCAACATCCTGCTTTCTTGAACGCAGGAGGGATTGGACAAATGGAACACTTCTGTAGCTGTAAAACAACAAGCTGTTTTCAGCTAGCCTGTCAACCAAAAATTTCATGGTCTAGTTTTCTTGCCTATATGCCCATGCTGATTCAGGCTGTGTTCTCAATCTGTTTCTGAGTTTTCAGTCTGCTTCCCTGCATGGGCTGTCCATCTCACATGCACACAATACCTATTAAATTCCTCCTTCTTTCATTATTTTGGCTAAATGGGCATCTGTCTGTGTTTTGATTGCAATATGCCTATTACTTGCATTTGAAGCCTTTCATCACTTCAGTATTGGATTCCAAAAGGAAACCTATTGCCCTCTCTCTGCCATCTTAAATGAACATCAGGAGGTCATGTCAACTACATAAAGATTTAATCTAAATTATGAATACATTTTAGAAGCATAGAACTTTCACACTTTTTAAGAAAACATATGTAATATGACTGGAAGCCATCAGTCACTTCTGCAAGGGAGTTGTTCTTTGCTGTTGCACTGCAACACTGCCAAGAAGCACAAGTTGGGTTTAGATTCAGTCCTAACTATTGTGTTCTTCAAGAATAAAACACATTCCGTGTCTAAGACTCTGGACAATCTGTGTACCCAAAGTGTGAGGGAGCAGGGAATGACAAGCAGCCAAGTGACCTGAACCAAGCACTGAGTATATGCCTGTAAGAAAGCCCACAGAGAGAGAGAGATTCCCAGTTAGACTGAATGCTGGCTTGCGTTTACTAGCAAAGAAACTGCAGCGTTCAGGTGAGCAGGGTGTAAAATACTGCACGTAAGTTAAGGAAATAATGTGTATAAATGGAGTCACAACACATCTTGGTGGGGATGGGGGGGGGGCAGTTTTGTATCAGCTCATTTTGAGGGAAGGGCTAGAGCCTGCTCAGCCTTGCCCAGAGGGGATTTCCTCACAGATCTACACCTGCCACTGATTGCTCCTTAGCAGAAAAATGTCAGAGAAGCCTGAGCTTTGGTTAATGACTTGTGAAGAAAGAAAAAAAAAATATATAGTAAGCTTAGTTAAAAAAAACCCCAAAAATCACTTACCTGAAAGAGAGACACAGAATTGCAAGTGACTAAGGGAATATTAAGTGGAAAGTGGGCATTCAGGTTGTGCCATAACATAAGGCCTGTCCTTGACATTAATCCTGGTTAGGCATCTCTAGCAAAGATTTCCATCTGTGGTACCATATTGAGATTTGCCTAGGAAATATGCTACCCTCTTAAATAATTACAAACTGCTTTTTCCCTGCTTTTGTGCTGGGAATGTGGAGGTAACTAATACATAATACGTTCTACTTCGCAGCAAGTTAGCAGCTGAAATAGGAAATCACTTGAACAAGTTCAGTCCTATTGCATTATGCATCAGAAAAACCACGTTAAGTGTCAAAGCCTTAAAGGCAGGCTGCCTGCTCATTCTGATAGCAGTCAGGTCATGTTTTATTGCTTATTAATCATCACTGTCTAGGATAGTGAGTTTCTATGCAAATACTTCAGAATTCCTGCCCCAGGAGGTGGCTAGTAAAAATAAAACTGAAACTCAGAAATAGCATCCTTCATTACCTATTTATGGTTTTAGCTGATCTTTTGTACATGTGCTGCTTTCTACACCTGAGTTAGACATCTAGCTTCTCTTTTGTCCTTTTTTTTTTCAAGTGCTAAATATAATTTTTGTTTTACAGGCATCATTTCATGTCACTCACTGTGCATTATCTTTCTATTGCTGTTTACATTTGTCATATAAATGTTCTTACGTATGTTTAGAACAGTCATGTTTTCTTATTGCTCTTTTACAAATCTCTGCCCATTTTATTCACTGCATTATTTCTCTCATGCTATTTTGCTTCTGACACTGGAATTTCCATCTGAGGTTATTTAGAGTTCAATGGCAAATAGCCTTTTTCTCAAAATTTACACCCTTCTCCATGATCAGACTGACCTCTTACCTGTGTGTGTCCACTGTTGCCATCCATTATCATGCACTCAAACAAATATTGATCATTGTTTTATCATTCTCAAAGTTCAAATTTTAAGATACTCCTAAAAAGTTATGATGCTGTTATATAAACCTTAGGGCTCAGAATATACATACAGTGTTTAATGGCATCTTGTTACTCAGCTTTTATGACTAACTTACAAAAAAAGTATCTTGTAACTTAGTCAACAGCACCCTTTCAAGCAAAGTCTTGAGAGAAGTGATGGGACTAGTATAAGATGAAATTCAGACTGGTATCTGTTTGGACAGTCTTTGTAGCTGACTTCAGCTATTGTGCCTACACTGGGAGTGGGTTTCTCAAGGGAATAGAAGCCATAAAGGGCTATATAGGCCTCTCGGTCCCAATTTGAATTTGGAAGATAATGTGCTTTGTCAGAAAAGCTCTGCAATGGGATTGCTGAAACTAAGAGCTACCAAGGGGCCAGTAGTGATTTCTAAGTGGTTTTAATGAGTAGTCACAGCAAGCAAGGCAGCACCATGCTGAAAAGAACTGCGGTAATTAACTAATATGTCTGCAAGATACAGTACAGCACCAATCTAGAATACTATCATAGGAACAACACAAGCGAGTTGGGCACCATTTCCACAGTTACAACCACAGGTGTCTGTTTCTGTAGTTATTTCTTCGTGGTTTGCTCAGAGAACTCTGTTGCCTATGTTGATGTACTTGTCCCAATCCAGTTGAAAAGATGGAAAAGCATGGAAGAGCCTGGCCCTGCTTTTGCCATCCTGGCATCGCATGAAATTTGCTTTAGGGAGAAGCTGGTGTGGTACTAATATAGGTGACAAAGTACTTTTAGGCAGGAACAGCATCTTTCCAGGAGCCAAACTATATACCTTCACTATAAATATCTGACCAAAATATCGGTATCTTCTTCAATGGTGAGCACAGGGAACACCTGCTCTCCTTTTGCCTGGTACTTCTTCCTCTCCCTCGGTGTCCCGTTGTATCAAAGGAAAGCTATTTCCCCAGTCAGGCTTCCATAGCAGGCTGGTATTCTCCCATATACAATACTATAAGATATGTTCAGCAAACCAGTTTGTATCTGACACTTGACCCAAACACAAGTGAACTTTCTTTAGCCTGCAGTCTAGGTTACCACCTTCTCATGTTTTGACCTTCATCTGCTGTTTCTTCCTTCCATACCTGATGCCAATGCCAGCTGCATCCAGCTCACATGTATAAATGCCTGTGTTTGTGCCAAATGCTCCTGCAGTTTGTATCTCATCCATTATAGGCCCTTACCAATGTGGATTTCCCAGCTCCTGGCGACCTTTTGACTCTTTCCTGTCTAACATGTTCAGGAGGTAATTGTGAAGGCTGAAGTGGGATGTTCCAGCTCTCCCTGGCTCCAGCCCATTCGTGCTGCTGGCTGAGTATGGGTGTTCGTGCAAAGTGGTGGTGTGAGGCATATTGTCTCAGGCCTGGAAACCTGTGGTTGGTGGAAGACAGTTGTGCCTGTCATAAAGTTAGTGGACCTGGAAAGTTTTTTGGGGGGCTAACTTTTCCTGCTACAGGGATGGCTTCAGTGAAATAAGTGTGCACAGTGAATTGAAATATTGATATCATAGCGGGGTTATAAGGTTTTACAAATAAGTAAACATATTAGGCAAATTACTAAAATATAAAATCAAAGTATAACAAATATCTGGCTACCACCTGAGACACGTTGTTGTATGGCTTAATTTAAAAGTGATCAATCTCATGGAAGGCTTTAAGTGGGTATGTCTGGAAAGTTTAAACTTTTTGGTGTTCTACACAGACCATGAAATACAGAAGCAGGACTTTTTGCTTGCTTTTTAATTAAAAGACATCTCATCTTGTTCTCCTTGTGTGGATCTGCATAATCTCCATCGATATGGAAAGAGAACTATGCTTCCTTTCTTTCCTTCCCCTGATTTTTAAAATATTGATAGCAGTTTAAGATAGAAATGGAATAGTATAATATACAGTAATGTTCAAATTATTTTCTCTGACATTTTCTGTAGTCATAGGTACAAGGAAATGTTAAGTACACAGTAATGTTCTGTTACGCTATGCACTCTCCCCAAACTCTGTATTCATGGCCGTTCTCAAACATCACGCATGCTAAAATGCACCTTCAAAGTACATTTGATGAAAACATGGTATGCATCTGGAAGGCCAATCATTACTGTGTACTGGTACCCATAGTGCTTTAACTGTACAGCCAGGGATCAGGTTAGGAAAGCTAAAGCCCTGATAGAATTGAATCTGACCAAGGATGTCAAGAGCAATGAGAAAAGCTTCTATATGTACATCAGCGATAAAAGGAAGACTAGGTAAAATGTGGGCCCTCTCCAGAAGGAAATGGGAGATCTGGTTACCCAGGATATGGAGAAGGCTGAGGTACTCAATGACTTTTTTGCCTCAGTCTTCACCGGCAAGTGCTCAAGCCGCACCGCCCAAGTCACAGAAGGCAAAGGCAGGGACTGGGAGAACGAAGTACCGCCCACTGTAGGAGAAGATCAGGTTTGAGACCATCTAAGGAACCTGAAGGTGCACAAGTCCATGGGACCTGATGAGATGCACCCATGGGTCCTGAGAGAACTGGTGGATGAAGTTGGTAAGCCACTATCCATCACATTTGAGAAGTTGTGGCAGTCCAGTGAAGTTCCCACTGACTGGAAAAAGGGAAACATAACCCCCATTTTCAAAAAGGGTGAAAAGGAAGACCCGGGGAACTACAGGCCAGTCAGTCTCATCTCTGTGCCTGGCAAGATCATGGAGCAGATCCTGCTAGCAACTATGCTAAGACACATGGAAAACAAGTAGGTGACTGGTGACAGCCAGTATGGCTTCACTAAGGGCAAATTGTGCCTGACAAATTTGGTGGCCTTCTACAACGGGGTTACAGCGTTGGTGGATAAGGGAAGAGCAACTGATGTCATCCCACCTGGAGTACTGCATTCAGCTCTGGGGCCTCCAACATAAGAACGACATGGACCTGTTGGAGTGAGTCCAGAGGAGGGCCACAAAGATGATCAGAGGGCTGGAGCACCTCTCCAGGTGACAGAGCTGAGACAGTTGGGGTTGTTCAGCCTGGAGAAGAGAAGTCTCCAAGAAGGCTTCCAGTACCTGAAGTGGGCCCACAAGAAAGCTGGAGAGGGACTTTTTACAAGGGCATGTCATGATAGGACAAGGGGTAATGGCTTTAAACTGAAAGAGGGTAGATTTACATTAGATACAAGGAAGAAATTCTTCACCATGAGGGTGGTGAGGCCCTGGAAAAGGTTGCCCAGAGACATTGTGGATGCCCTATCCCTGGAAGTGTTCAAGGCCAGGTTGGATGGGGCTTTGAGCAACCTGGTATAGTGGAAGGTGTCCCTGGCCCTGGCAGGGCGGTTGGAACTAGATGATCTTTAAGGTCCCTTCCAACCCAAACCATTTTATTACATGATTCTTTGATATAACTATAGTTCTCTGGTAGAGAGGGCTCCAGCTCCCATTTCTTCATAAGCTTCTTCAGCCCTGTCAGTCCTACCTGCTGTTCTGCTGTGTTTTGATTTTTCCCCTGGATACGTGGCCTTTACATTTGTCTTTTAGAATCTTTATTGGACTGGTGCTTTTTGCTCAGTCTCAAATTAGGAACAGTGAGCCATCGAATGTAAGTATGTAGAATAAGATATAATCGATTAGCACTGTTCCTGAAACAGTCTTCTTAGATTCACAGATATAGTGACTGAATCAGTGCTTAACAGTTTCATTAAATTGAATTTCTTGTTATTTGGAAAATCCTATTCAGCAAGTTGCTTATGCTTGCTATTTCAGTAACTTGCAGTCTTTTGAGAAGACAGCTGTGTTAATACATTATTGAATATTTTTAGAATCCTTTAAAGCTGAGTTCACAGGATTCTTTAACTGAAGTAGACTTAAAAGCTAAAAAGTTTTTGAACAGGGTTTTGCTTTGAAGTTTCTAAGGGGCTGCTTCAGTTCTAGTGCCAGTAAAACTTAGAATGTGTTCTGAAAGGCTATAAATAGGGACAGTAAAACAATGTATTTCATTTGGCAAGTAGTTCTTACCGAAGGGAAGGTAATGGAGGCCACTGCTTATAGTGGGTACAAATGTATACTCTGCTTTGTGATTTCATAGGGCTGGGTAGAAATTAGGCTTTTGGGGAGAATTTCCCACTGAAAGAACATCTATTACCATGAATTACATCTCTCTCCTACATTGGGGAAAAAAAAATTAAAATCACAGCCTTTCAAACACACTTTTTTTGAATTAAGATATGAGAGAGCTTTTGCCTATGTTAGGCTAAATATTCTTCTTTTGGCTTTTTCTAGAATTAGGCCATGTCATTTTCAACCAAATGTCTGTTTTTAAAGGCAATACAAACAAAACATGTTTTGCTTTTATTTTATTTTATATATTATTTTATTACTATTTTGAGTTTATTACTGTTTTTATTTTATTTTTATTTATATATTATTTTGTGTTATTATGTTATTTTTTATGTTATATTATTGTGGGGTTTCCCCCTCTGTCTATCATAGCTAAATGATATCTCCATCACTTCAACTATCGTGGCTTGTACTTTGCTTTCTTCCAGGTTGTTTCAGAGCTGTCCAAAATAACATCAGAAATTGTCACTGAAAAATACTGCTTTATTAAACTGATGACTCTAAGCCAGTAACAAGAAGAGGAAGAATCACTGAAAATTACCTATATATTTAGAAACTTGAATACTTAAATATTGTTTCTTTTCAGCAGAAGCAGAAAACACTGAGTACAAATGAAATGAAGGGGCTGTCAAACTCCATGTTTAGCTTACAAGTGGTGTAGATGGTCACTGCTTGATACTCAGCTCATTTATCTTTCTTCCAAGTTATGGGAAGCTTTTTTCCATACCATGAAGTCAGCTCCTATAATAAAAGATTGTTGAAAATGGAAAGCAATTTAGAAAGATTTGTCAGTTATTTATGCTCTTTAAAACAAAACAAACCACACATTTATTTTGCAGAACTAGAAAAGAAAGGAATTGACAAATTATCAGCTGGCCTCATGCAGGAGAGTTAAACACTGGCACTAATTAATGGCTAGTTAGCAGAGCACCATCTTGATCTCAGTGGAGGTCGCTTGGATAGGGGCCATAAATCCATACCGCAAATGAGAACAGCTTCAAGATGCTTCATTTCAGCTAAATGAGATGGTGGCCCTCAGCTGCTAGGAAGCTGCTAAGGCACTATTTATTAGGTTAGAGTTTGGGACTCACAGTTCTATTTCCTTCCTGCTGGCTCTGCAGCTGCTCATTATTGTTGATAATTTTTCTAGGGCTTCAGTAGTTTTATACTGTGCACTGTTTTCTTCTTGCAGGCATTTGGACAGTCCTTCTCGATTCACCGCAAAGTGGCTGAAGATGGTGAAACACGTGAAGAGACTCTCCTCCAGGAGTCTGCATCAAAAGAAGCTTATTACCTCGGGAAGATTTTGGAGATGCAGAACGAGCTGAAGCAGAGCAGGGCGGTGGTCACCAACGTTCAGGCAGAGAATGAGAGACTCACTGCTATTGTCCAAGACTTGAAAGAGGTAAATGGGGGTGTGCACAGAGCAAGGGGCTGAATTTTCTTGGAGTATCATGGATGGCATGGCTCTGAGTCATAAAAATACTACAAGAAGTAAAAATGCTCACCTACCAGTCTGTGATCGTCCCAGAAACCATCTGGCCTGAGAGGGCTATAATTCAGAAAGGAAAAAATGTAACTTTTTTTATTACTTTTAAACAACAACAAAACATCCCTACAAATATAATAAAATCTAATTCAGGAAGCTGTAATTTCCAAAGTCCTTTTAGGATTTTGCATTGTATTTTATAGCACCCACGTATAAGTGAATTTTACATAAACGTATTTTCTGCACGCTCCCGATATTCATGCAACTCCTCTCTGTCTCAACATTCACATCATTTCTCAGGTATTCTGGATTGGCTAGGATTAGATAAAGCTTTTGCCAGATTTATTCTCCTGTAGAGCAAAATTAAAATGCATAATCATGTTTAGAAAATGGGCAACAGTAAGGAAGCCACATGTAGTTATTGGCCACAGAGGACACAGTGGTTATTGATTACTTTCAATGGAGAAATTAGTAATAGTTAATAATTTGATTTTTTTCCTTGATATCTGGAAGTTTAGAGAGGTTTTTTACTTACTATTGCTTCCACATCCCAGCTAGTGGAGAACTGATCTAATTTTACTGATTTATTCTTTCCGCATTGATGGTTAGTTTGCACAACCCATTTAGCAAAGCTCAACACAAGTCCATACACGAGAGGAAGATGACTCTGTTTCCTTCAGCTTTACTAGCAAATTGGCTCTTGCTGACGTTCTCATACACTCCCTAAGATGTGTGTGTCCCGCCACTCTGGCCAGCACTAAATTGTGGTGAAATGGAGGGTAAGGGATACTGAGTATCAAGTCCTCGTCACCTGTCCCGGGTTCCTCGTAGATTTGTGAGTATGTGCTTGGTTTGGATATACCTTTCATGCCCATAAATTGATGTTTATTGAAATCTTTTGCCTCTTTGGCTTGTCCCACTCCTGTGAGTCACTGTGCAACACTGCTGGTCTATTCATTTCTCTCTAGTCTCCTGCCTTGGTGTAGGCTGTTCTTGCAATCTGGGTGTCTGAGAAGTTGCACATGAGTCCGCTGTGGTCCTGATGGCCTGTTCATCAAGGTGCCTTCAATGCTTACACTTCTGCTCTTTCTTCTAGTGCTTTCACACACACATTCATATTTCATTCACAGTGGCCTTACTGTTTCTCTTACAAACCTCTACAGATTCAGTTTTCTAAGCAGAGCAACTACACGCAGGGGAAGGCAGCACTTGGAAGTAACCCCACATCTTTCCTGCTTTCCCCAGGAATGCTTGGACTTAGGGGCTCTTCCCACTGTCTAGCTGCTGGAAGAGATCTTTCCTAGGTGATTCTGGAAAAATGCTTCTTTCGTGTGAATTTAACAAATTAGCAAAGATTATCATGTTTTCTGTAGTTGAGTGGAATGGCATCCTCTTAACCTACAGAAACCCCTGGGACAGGGTCTCCCTGGGACTGGGTCCTTTACTCCCATTGAACATTCTTATTTAATGGTTGCACTGCGCTTGCCCATAACACAAGTCAGGTTTCAGTAAGAAGTAAGTATGTGCTAGTTATTCACAAGATCCAAATGAAATATGTGATTGTGATTGCTGTTGCTGTGGTTGACAGAAAAAAAATAAAAAGGAAATCAAGTTTATATCTACTCATCCTAAAATCATATCCTAAAAGCTTCTCTGGTAGCAGGTAATCAGCTGCTGACACACCTACCCAACCATTTGGTTAAAGATCACAGGCGAGCAGAATCCTAATGACCTGGGGTTCAGTCACAGATGAACAACCAAGATAGAGGATACACGTTTGTCTTTGTACTCAATTCCTTCCTCTGGGGTCTCCTTGGGATTCCTTCAAACGCAAATCTCTCTTCCATTTTCTATCATGATTATTGATCTGTAAGTTATTTAGGAGGCGGTTTCAGTACCTGTCCTCCCTAGAATATTGATTGTCCTCATTTCTTTGGAGATAATAGTTAACCCCTAGTGTGAGACCAGCTGCAATTATTTCCTGTTCCAATGCTAGATAGAAACAAGCCCTGGTAGTTAATTAAAGTGCAAGAAAAGAATTTACTTGAATAAAAATAAGGCTGATAAGCTGTTTGTTATTATTAAGATGATGTTGGACCCTGAGTATAAAGTCCTTGACTATGTTGGACTTTTATTTCATGGAACTACAATCAATATATTTAAATGTAAATGGGATTAGTGCAGTCAGTTCATTACCAAGCTTACACCAGACACTGTTATGATTAATTACTTGAATATAATAAAAGATCAAGGGTGATTGACACCTACCTCAGGCTCTTAGGAATCTTGTCACACTGAATTACACTGGTATTTCACCTTGTGCTTAAAGGAGTCTCAGCCTTGTACCCAGCTCAGTATACCTTGGTCCAAACATACAAATTCTGAGGCTGCGAGGTCCAGGTGCCTGTAGAAATGACATGCCCTTCTACTGTAAGTGTTTGTGAACTTTGTCTGCTTGGTTCTGGGTACTGCTGACAGGAAAAGGTAGACTTAGCTTTCTCCAAGTCTTGACAACCCCTAAGGCAGAAAAAAAATTATTTTTTTTATGAAATGTCTGGTACGTTTTGGGGTAAAGACAGTTATTAGAAGCTGCCACAGGTAGATTGCTACAATGAGAAAGAAATTTGTCTGTTTAACCAGTATATTTGAAAATCTAGTTAGAGGAAAAAAAAGGAAGAAAAAAGGTTGGTCTTCATGTGAGCGCCACACTGAGTGATGTAAAGATAGATTCTAGATGTAAGTTACTTGGCTGCATCCTGTCTTTTCCCCTCCCTGCTTCACCACCACCAAGAGAATATGCTTTATAGTTATTTTTTAAACCTTACTAAGACACCTTATAAGCTAAAACAGAAAATAGTCACTCCTGTCACCTTCAGACTTAATAGAAAAGCTTTGAAAAACTGCTTTGTGGTTCTGGAAATAGCATTTTTGCATAGATGACAGAAACTTATGGTACTTTATCTGTGCACTCAGTCCCTTACGACACTGAAGACTGATTGTTAGGTTTTCAAAAAGTGACCTGTGTTATTGGTACCACAGCCCTAAATAACACAGTTGGTGCTCCTCCATTCTCTAGTCTGTTGTGGGAGTTCCCTTCCAAATACATTCTGCTCTCTGAATTTGCACAGAAATCCATAGTCATATGAATGTGTATGAGCATTTTGCGAACCATCAGAATACACAAGCATGAAAGCTGATGACTTTTAGGAATGTTGGGAATTCTGTAGCCCCAGAGTTTAAAAATTCATGTGTTTTTGCAAGTATCTGCCATATAGTCACAGCTGATGTCTGCAGGACAGCTTGACCTGGATCCTTCTTGCTATAAAAAGGAATGTATCAGGCTCAGGTCTCTGGAGATTAAGCATCTTAGTCTGGGAAAGCAAACAAACTGATTTCAATGGTCATCACTAGAAGACAATGTATTTTTTAAGAACTTGAGCATTTGTTTCACCCTGATGGTGAACCAGGAATCTCTGTACACAGATGGCTTTCTAGATTCATGTTAAAATGATCAAAAGAGTAAAACATCAGCAGCATTATTTTTGATGTAACAAAAATCTCTGGCGTTTTGGATAGGAATGTTATTAACTATCATCTAACTAAATAAAATACACATTTTGGAAAGCAGGTAGCCCTTTTCATTCTTTTTTCCCACCAAGACCTCAGACAGGGGACGCAATATGTTATTTGGAGATTCTTTAAACTGCTGTAAATACACTGATTTTACAAGTGAGGCCAGAGAGATAATTTTTTAGCAGAGACCAGATTTCGCATATGTTATGAATCACACAGTTTATGGTAGGTAGCCTCTCTGTGTGGAGAGATCAGTATGATTATTAGCTCATGTAACCTTTTCTAACTGCCTGACTTTTATTATAAATATTAAAGAAAAATTTTTTAAAAATACAGTCTTTTATCATTTTCTAATTCTCTGGTGTTTGTTTTTTCCTATTTAAAAACACTGTGTTTACTTATAGTAAGGAGATGAGTGACTGGTTCTTCCATTTGTGCCATTGAAAAATCTTTCTTTATGGTAACCATAAGCACTTTATAGATGGTTTAAGAAGATTAAATCACTACTCTGAAAAGGTGGTAACTGACAGAGGTGGTTATACAAGCAGAAACAATCCAGATCAGAAGCTGGAGCAGAAAGTTCTTGTGATGAGATCATATATCTCCTTCGTGAGGAAGCTGAATGCCTTGGAGTTGGGCATCTGACTCAAAAGAGGTGGCTACTGAAGGGAAAAATCATGAAGCAAAGAGGAGAAGCAGGTGAAACTGTAGAAAATGGAGATGAAAGATGCTAATATGGTTTGGGTTTTGACTAGGATTAGGAGTGGTGTGAGGTGGGTAGATGAGTGCTTTTGTTCCTGAAGAGGCTGGCAGGTATGGGTCAGCTCTTTCTTCCCAGCAAGACTAGTGAAAAGAAGGAGGAATAACATAAAGTCAGGAAGCAAAGGGTTAAATCTCATAGTCTGTGCTACTGAATGTCACTGCAGCAGCTGCTAGGCTTGCAGAAAGAAGTTGGCATCTGTGTACCTGCAGTCCAGGAGACAAAAGATGAACAGGGAGGTTTATGTGATGACAATGTTAATGGGCCATGGCAACAGCACACACCTGGGCTTCCAGAGGGCAAAAGTAGGGATGAGGGCACTGGAAAATTGGGTGGGGAGAAAAATATAAATTGGTGAGGCATTATGTGCTGAAAGCAGGTGGAAAAAAAATTGTGCAGCCCCACTGGCCTTGAAATCAATAGCTAAACTTCTATTCACTTCAGCTGTAGAAAGATCTTGTACTTCTTGCTAATGAGGAAACATATGGGTGTGAGAGCTTGGACTTTTTTTGAGGGGAAACTATGTATGATGCAAAGCTTAAGCATTTGTGCTGGGTAAATAATTAGAATGTTTACTGTTAGCTATGGCCATTTCAGAAACGTGACCTCATACTAACTGGCCACATCTGCATTCTGAAAATATATGGGAAATGGAAAAACTTACAGGCACTGTGTTCAAGCTGACTTTTATCTAAAAAAAAATTAAGAATCGGTATTTTTATACTAAATATACCTTCAAAAATTTCCTAATTGGCTACTTCCTATTTAGAAATTTTTTCTCAGTCTGAAGAGTTAAGCTTTATTCTGAATTGTCAAAAATGAGAGAAAAACCTAAAAACCTTAAATGTGAACACACATCTAGCTAATACCCACATCAATTTCAGGTTCTTGTTTTGTTGCTCTAGGGTTAGACTATAACAAGATTTGGGTACACAACACTTCCTATTTAATGTAGGATGTAGTTAGGTCCAAAACTGAGATCCTTAATACGTTCAATTGTCATCTATTCCTGGAGGCTCCTGCAGTCATTAGGTACCTATGTTTCTACCTGTAAAATTTTCTGCCCATCTAATGGTCTGTTTCCAGACATGTTCAGGAACACCTCTGACTTGGACTGAGGTCTATTATTACACTGTTGCTGGATATTGAGCACTGTTGTACGTGCTACTGGGATCCTCGGAGGAGATGCTTCCCTAGCTGACCTCATCACCTAGTGATGTCCTTCCACTCTCTGGTTCTCTGATTGCAGCGAGGTTAGGGGCTCCAATTTCATCTTTGCCTGAGGGATTATGAATCCACCTCTCCCTCTGAAGAAAGTGACCTAGCAGTCAGTTGGAAGGCTCTTCATTCCTTCAGATGAAGCTGTTCCACTTTGTTGGGGGACAGTTAGTATTTTGTGGGTCAGGGAGAGTGAGAGTGAGTAAGCTCATAAGAATGACTATAGCCTAAAGGCTAAGCCACTCAGCTGGGAATAGGGAACTAGTTCTAGTCCCTATTTCAATTAATGTTTAATAAGAAATACTTAAATATTAATTGGGGCAGAGACCAGAACCCCAGTCTCTCCTCTGTGAGGTGACAGCCCTCAGCAAAGGCTGTCTCTGTCCCTCAGAGAGGGCATAGTCTTCGGCCTGGATCTCCCGTGGCTAGTGGTTTGACTGCTGAGCCCTTGGAGGGAGGTAGCTCCAGGTTACCATGTGAGGTTACTTTCTCCAACTCTATGTTGAAGAAAGATGGAAAAGATAAGTCCAAGAGAGGAATCACTGCTACGAACCGCATACTGCAGGAAGCACCTTTTAGCAGCCTGGGCATAGTGACAAAGCTCTCTTAGAGAGTAGTGAACTCTCTTCAGTGTTATTAGCTTGCTTTCCCTTGTAGTTGTCTAAATTTCTTCATGCATAAAATAGGGAACCTGTGATTGTGCTTTG
Source organism: Gavia stellata (assembly GCF_030936135.1). Taxonomy (NCBI): domain Eukaryota; kingdom Metazoa; phylum Chordata; class Aves; order Gaviiformes; family Gaviidae; genus Gavia; species Gavia stellata. Next base: position 66,963,709 of record NC_082597.1, on the reverse strand, counting down.
ATTATCCTAGACAGTGAAGTGATTTAAGTGACTGCAGTTTTGACTGTGACAGTGCATGCAGCATCCTTCCATGATCTCGCCTCCTCCCTCATGGTGTTGCCCTGTGCTTCCCAGTGACTGCACTGACAGACTTACACCACTCAATCTGCTGAAGAAAAGAAGTTTCTTTTGGCATTTGTGCTGATTAGATAAAGCCTGTGTTATAAATATATTTATCTTCTTACCAACATTATGCTGGTACTTGCAGCAATGATGTCATTTCTAGAGGGAGAATGAGTAAGGAAATACAGTGAAGTATTCAGCGCGGCCATTGCTAATGGTGTCTTCATCTTAATGTACCTTCATACGAGCACTGCTTTTTGAAAAGAAGCTGTAGGAATGTGATGCCAGAGCAGCCCACGGAGATGACTGTGGGCGTCAGAGCTTCTGGAGAAACAAAGTGCCGCAGAGGAGTGATACAGAGATGGCAGTACTGTTCCTCCCGTCATGAGTGCTCTCTCATCACAATTTAGGGTAGTATTAGCATAGTCACTCTAAATGTCTGTATTTACATTGCTCTGTTTTGAAAGTTTCCTTCAACTGGATAGAACTGGCTCTAAATTAGGCTTAGAATATAAATTTGTTACTTTGCCCACTGGGAGGTGTTTTTCTTTTCTCCCTCCTGTTTTTAGAAAAGCTTGCTGAAGGGAGATTTTCCAGCTTGCTGGTGCCTAGCTACCCTCATAAATTTTTCTCCCTCCTTTGCTGACAGTGCTAATGGGTTTTTTGTCTTGAGAGGTGGAAGTTTGCTTAAAAATGTGTTGTTTCCATCTGCTTTCAGGAAAAGTTTTCAGATTGCCCTTAATCCTAATTATTGTATAATAGCATAATGTTCTGAAACACGGGAAATTTTATTAGATGTTGCTGACCAGCTTCACATCAAAATCTAGTGTACACTTGTGTCTTATCTGGACCTCTTCAAAAACATGTTAACGGTTTCTGCAAGCAGTCAGGTGTTAATGCTTTTCCTGTGAAGGCACTTACTTGCCTGTGCTCTATCTAGAGTGGAGAGAGCTGCAGGATCTCCAGGAGCTTTAGCCTGAGCAGGGTGGAGAGTGAGCCTGTCATTGCTCCTAAATCCTGTCCTCTTGACACGGTCTCTGGAAAATCAGGAGTGCGTGTTTGTAAGTGAATGCCACCAGTGGGCCATTGTTGGATTGACTGCAAGTGGTGCCCTTCACTGTCACTGCTGGCCATGCCTTTAACCCTTGTTCTGTTTTTTCTTTCTGACACTTATGCACAACATTTCCATTCATACTGTGTTCATATCAGTCTCACTATTCCTTGTACAAGTGCCTACATCTGCTCACTTTAGGCTGATGTGGACCAGGTGTAATCTCTGTAGAAGAGATCCATTGCAGAGCTTCTCCTAACAGGCAATAAAGGTAGTGCGCAGATCGGTTTGGGGACTGTTGTCGCGACCGGCTGCAATGGGAAAAAATAGCAGCAGACCACACTGAAGTGTAAAGCCTGGCTTTGTGACATGAGGCAGTCTGGAAGGTACAAAACTGTGGAGGTTGTCATCAATGGGTGTTTGCTGACAAAACTTTTTTAATAATTTTCACGTAGTTTTTACAGTGGTTTTGTGAGGGCGTTATTTTGTAAAGTTAGATGCTGATGCTTGTTAAATGGTTTTCTCTGCCCTGTGCATTTACTTTGCCTGTTCGCAGAACTTTACTTCTGAAAAGAAACAAAATGGCTTTTTTCATGTCTTGGAGACAGAAAAATAAAGCAAGCTGTGACTTGTAATCCCACCAAATCTCTCCTCATGCTGTGAAAGGGATAGGTATACTAGTAGCCTGATACTGTCTATCTGTTGAAGAGCTTTGACTATAGGCAGCAAGACCTGTCTTGTGTAGATTGCTTCTGAGTGCCCCTATTAACAGATAAAGGTTTAATTATAAAACTGCCCTTCAACTTAATCTACTACTTAGTTACCACCAAACACTTTCTTGTGGTTCTTATTTCACGCATTGACCAACAAACCACTTGCTTCTGCAGGTGAAACCAAAGGTGGCCGTGGAAAGATTCACTCTTATTTCCTGAAATACGGTTTATAATCCTAAATTGCTATAATCCTGTAACTGCTTGTAAAATGATTGTGTTTCTAAGCTCATAAACCTCATAAGCACCAACTGTAATAGAATAGGAAGGTCAACAGTGCAGGATAAATACATGTTGTTGTGGCACTGTTTTCTCAGGGTAATCTTCAGCTCCTTGTTCTGCTGTTCTCACCCTTGAATACACATGCAAGCTACCAAAAGCAGCTTTGGTTGGTTGTGTTTCCTGTTAGTGAGCCTGGAACAATGACTTAGGATGCAAACTTGTGATCTGACACATGTATGACACCGTTTTCTTTGGCAAGGTTCAGGCATTTAGCTCTGCTGTGAATAACAGAGTCAAACAATGGACAGTAGGGAGGTCAAAAAAAGGCCGGGCAGGATAATGGAGCATAACCAAGGGACCGTTGCATAAATATGGAGTGCCTTATTATAAACGCTCAAATTCCCAGCTCCTTCTTTCAGAAAGGGTCCTTTGCAGGGCCTCAAATAGAAAACGAAAGAGCATGTACTTTTGGCTGTGCTCTGTAATATCTAGGCAGTAATTAATCAAATCAGGATCTGCCAGTGCTCGTTACATAAGATCTGTGAAATAATCACCCCTTATTTGTGCCGCGGTAGCATTTCAAAGCCCTTTACGTACTCCCCTGTACAAGGTATTCTGTGAGAACATGCTGAGGGGACAGCTGTGGAGGTTGGAGGTATACCTGGGTTTAAAGAGGAGTGAGACAGATTTCATGGAGGATGGGGTCATCAGTGCTGCTTATTCCTGAAGATCCAGAGCCAGCTCCCAGCCCAGAAAGTTCCTCAACCACCTGACACAGGGGGCTGGGAGGGGACGCTGGGGAAAGCATCATCATGTAACGTCCCCATTTCTTGGGTGTTACCCATCTGTCAGTGACCGCTGCCAGAGGCAGGGTACTGGACTAGCAGCTCTCTGAACTGAGAAAATGTTACTTTTGTGCGGCCTCTACTTTTTAAAAAATGCATAACTTTGCTAACTTGTTTTTATTTCTAGATGAGGAAGCCCTCATAAGAACTGCTTGTGCTGACTCACTTATTTCAGTATTAATTTGCTGGTTAAGAATAACTTAGGCTTTTGTCTCTTCAAGTGGTGTGGAGTAAGACGGTTTTTGGCAGTGCTGGGATTAGCTGTGTTGCCAGTTTTTAAAGAATCCTTGCAATGTGACCTGGACTCTCAGGAGCAAGAGCCCAGGAGCTGGGCTGGCTTGTACCTTGTGACTTCATTCATTTGCCTGGGATTAAGCGGGAAGGGAAGAATATGCTGGGTGCCAGACTTTCTGAAGCTTGAGTCCAAAAGCTTAAGCACCATTCCTGATAAAATGAAGACATAATAAGAAGGAGGAATTTTTGCTGAAAGTCCTCACTGCCTGAGTGCATAAGCAAATAGAGCATAAGTTTCAGTGACATGTGCCACTGATAAAGAATATTAAACAAAGAATGAAAGTAAGTTTGTTGTCCCTGTTCCAATTAATTCCCTTTGATTTTTTTTTTTTAAATCCTGAGCAGTTCCTGATTTAAAAAAGAAAAAAAATAGAGAGTTAAAGCTTCTCTGAGAGACTGATGCTGTGCTTCCCAGTCATTCAGTGTTAGAATGTGCCTGGCAATTGTTGAATGTTTTATGCCTTCAGGACTCGTTGAGGTTACAGAACAGTAATCTTGATGTATTCCCAGTCGTCCGTACACAAGTGGCGCAGTCTTATTTCTCTTCTCCTGGGAGTCCCTGCGTGCATTGTAGCTCTGACTAACTTTACCTTCTGTTGTTGACTTTCTCCCTTTCTCCGCATACGGATGCATCGTTGCCTGTTTTCCTAACCTGCTTCTTCCTAACCTTTTGACATTGCTCATGATTAAGCAGTGCAGAACTGATGGCACTGAAGAGTCATTGATTCAGAGATGAGATCCACCAAACAAAACTGAAAAACCTAACGATCTCTTCTGGTGCTGTGATTAGTACTTGGACCTTGAGAGAAACTCATGCATGCTGGTCACACATGGACAATAATTAGCAGCCAAGGTAATTGAGCTTCCACATCTGCTCTTATTTGTTGAAAAAACAGATTTATTTTCAGTGTATTTTTTCTTGTCCTTTAATCAATACTGTTTTATTTGCAAGGGTTTCTCCTGGGATTTACTAGGTAATTTTGGGAAATGGGATTTGTCTTTTCCTAAGGAAATGTCTTGGATACCAGGGCAGAGTGTTGCTGGTGACCTGACCCCAGAAGTGGATGATTTGTTAGGTGCAATCAGAGTGAGACTGAGCATCGCTCATACATGCCTTTGGATAGTTAGCAACTAGTAAAAATTTCCTTGGCAAAAAAACCTCCACCAAACAAAAAGAAAGACATCACTTAGAAGCAAAACCTGTAAAACCCTGAAAAATATAAGAAAAGAAAGCATCTTCGGGTTTATATTTTTGTGCTTTATATGATGGCATCCTCTCGTTTGGATTTATTCAGCATACACCTTAGAAAACTGAAGTCTGCTCTATGTGGCAACGTGATGCCATCCTTAAGTATGGTCCTCTGTGGAGTAGTCTTTCCCATTCAATTCCCTTTTCTGCCTCAAAACACCAAACTCATTACCAGTTTGGCACTGGTGTGAAATCATTAATAAGTTTTTGGCTCCCATCATCCGTGCTAATTGTGCTTTCTGCAACAAACTCTGTTCTCAAGGGGAAGAATATAAGAGGAAGATGACAGGAAGGTGAACAGCAAGAAACTTAAATATGCCACCTCTTTTTCTCCATTTGCCCTTATTACAATATATGAGACAAGCTGGTTATTTTTAGTTTTTCTCAACAGTCGGTGCCAGTCAGCATCCAGGAGGAGGGCAGCGAGTCAGGCGGAGGTCAGACAGTGTTATCACCCTTTCATTGTGATGGTCAAATCCACTTTTAAGCTTCAGGATTGAGAGAAATGCACTTTTGCTGGCAAATGTTTTAGATGTGTACGTGCAGATGCTCATACATAATCAGAGCTTGTCTGCTCCTGTGACATTATTGTTCAAAAAACCCCATCAAATAGGTAGGACTAGATATGAATGCAATTTTTGTCTTCACTGCTCATTCATTCTGCTTGTGTAGCCTTTCCTCTCCTTCTGAAGCACACTACATTGGCTCTTTCAGCCAACTGTGCCTTGAAGGCATCATCGTAGATATGTGATTTTCACTTCAGTGAAATGGTCAGGATGTCTGTTCTGATGCTGGCTGTGAACTATATGTGAAGAATCGCTGTGGCATTACAGTGTCAGCTTCAGAGTGAGATGGGTTAAAAATGGGCCATTTCCCATCCGTCCTGCCCACCTAGTCACGAAAATGGGATGCAAAGGCAATACTGGTTGCAAATGCAATACTGTGAGTTTTGACTAATGATACAGGGTAGTTTACATTTTTTGTTCATATTCCCCCTGTCTCATTTTCCCAATGGAAGTGGCAATACAACAGCAGTGAGAAGATACCAGTTTCTGGTTCTGTGCTTAATAGCTGTACTTGATTGAAATGGCAAAATTCTGGCCAATGCGGAGAAAGGAAAATGATTCTTTCCCAAAGAGCTTCTCACAAGTGGTGTTTCATGTGCAGTGACTATCTGCCCCTTTCAAATGAGGTATGCAGGGAGCTCAAGACAGATAAGAAAAAGAGGGAAGAAAAAGTAAAAAAATCTAACTAATAGGTATAGACAGGGGTTGGTTATCAAGTAACTAGGAATATATTAATTAGAGAAATTGAATATTTTGGCCAATACAAGCCAGCAACAAGGTTCCATAAACTGATTCTGCCTTGGTTTGCTCCAAAAACCTGAGAGAAAAAGGACAGCCTTGGTTTGTTGTCCAAGACTTCAAAGGCAGTGAGGAAGAAGGATGGAATCTGCACACCCCTTTGCAAGAGGTCAGAAAAGAAGTTCCAATTCATGAGGACATCTAAGCGTGTTTTGAAGCAGAAGCATAAAAGGTGTCCAAGAAAGCCTATGGATAGGCTTATTCATGATATTTTCAGACATGTTCATAGGCACTTCATACAACTGGTGCTCACCTTGTTTTGGCAGCAATTCTCATAAGCATTTTACTGTGCAGTAAGTTGTTAAGCAGGTAAGAAATAGCTATAAATGTAGATTTATGTGATTAGTGTGTTTTTGACATTCATTTTATTGCAGATCTTTGAGACATCATCTGAATATTTTTGTTTTGGAGACTAGGAAGTACAGCTGGTTTTTATACAGCGTGGTTTGCCCATGCTCTATAAATGTCAGTGATGATTTGAAGTCAGCCCCTTGACAGCTTTCATGTATTAGATTTTTACATTGTTTTATGTTTTTATCTTTTGCAAATGCTTTTAAAAAGCCAGTTATGAATTTTCCATTACCACTTTTCTTGCCCTTTAAAAGTTATGAATGACTCTTCCTCCTAACCTCACTACATAACTTCTTTTCACCAAATTTGTTATGAGATGGAGTTATATACCAGAGCCATAATTCTGTTTTAAAATAAGTCACTCTATAGGCTATAAATGAAATTGAACCTTAAATTGCTACTAGTTTTGAAAAAAACCTATTATGTTGTTAGTCCACTTGAAATTGTATTCACATTTTCAAGGGAAAGAAATAATGACAGTGTTATGTTCTAAAGTTTAAAAAGTGAAAAACTTTTAGAGCATTGGGAAGGAAAAAAACCAACTTATATGGGTCTGGAAACTTAAAATAAGAAACTTACAACCCTGCTGGTGTTTCTGTTTAGGAAATTCTCCTCCTTTTAGCATGTTATCAATAGTAATAAACTCTTCTTGTATGGTTAGCTCTAACACAGGGCAGCTACACCACCTGCCTCTTGCTGAATTCAGGCTGTGAATTGCCTGGGTGAGCTGAGGACTAGTCTCTGGGAATTCAATGAATATTATTACCTAGGTTCACACTGCAGCAATCAGAAAGGCAAGGAGAATCAACTACTGGCTCAGCTTCAGCAACATCTATGTAGATTAATCATTCTTTTATACACATTTACTTTGGGGAACCATATTTCCTTTTCAGACCCAATAAATGCATGTTACAAACTGAAACTCTGAAGTTCTCCTAACACAGTCTAGATTTTTGTTCTTAGCTGAACTCAGAAATATCAGAGATATTGATTCTTTGCATAGTCAGAATAACCAGTGCTACAGCCTCTGGAACTTTGTGCCTTGACACAGGAAGAGCCATGATCATCTATGCAAAGGCAGGATAGTTAGCAAAAATTTTGTTCTTTGACTAAAACTGGAAAGCTCCTTGTTTCCAAAGGTAATGAATTTATTGGAGATTGTTTTCAGCCCTGTTGTCATTTCATTAAAAATCATGGCAATAACTTAGAATGGATTGGAGAGATAATCTTTCTTTCCATCAAGAACCAAATGCAGACTGGATTATCATTGTGTTTTTCATATCATGTTGCACTGACCTTTTCCCCAGGGGGTTGTAAGCAAGCCCAGGACAATAAAACCAAAATAGGCTGGTTTCTTCTTTATTACATGCCACTACTTAAAGAAATCTAGCCTTGACTATCTCTTTTCTGCCCACCACTGCAGCAAAATTCTGGTATAAGAATCATACATCTTATAATGTTTAAAATATCAAAGCTTGTCTTACTACTGAAACTTTAAAAAACACAGTCAGTTTTTGTTACATGTATTGAAGCATTTTTGTTTAATGTTTTTTTATGCTGGACTTTATAAGAAAACTTCCCTCTTAGTTGTGCCTTGAAGTAGCAGAGGCAGCTGTAAGCATCGTTCCCGTCTGAGATCTGGAAGGTCAAGTTATTTTTAAAGCTAGTGCTGCAGCTGAATAACAGTTCAGGCCCTATAATGGTGTCACTCAATGGTGTGGTAAAATGCGTTGTGAAAACAATGGTAAAGTAAAATAAACACATGTCACTTCCTCCACTGAAGTACATAACTCAGGGGCTACCGGGGTGCGGAGCCATGTGCCTTCTCCTCCTCTGGCTTTCTGCTTTCCAGCTCCCATCTGTAATCCATTAGGAACTTTCATTATTCCAGCATGATTGGGGTTAACTTCTAAACGTGATTTATTGCTGCCTCCTCTCCTAAACACATAGGCTGAACCTGTGTTTTCAGCTACGCTGTTCTCCAGTTAGATTCAGAATTTTTTTCTTGCTGTAATTTTCACTTTATAGTATGGGGTTTTATTGCACAGCCTTGATAGCCTATTATTGTTCAACCAAGGATGGGCAAAAATAATTTAGTCTGAGAAAGGTTGTATACGAAGCAGACATTTTGCTTTCAGTTGTTTTGGGAACAATGTTCATGTTCTTCAGAACATAGATTTATTTATTTTTATTATTATTTAGTATTTTCCTGGAGTTTTCACTACTTTTCTTTTAGAAAATAACAAGCACTGAAGCACTAATTTGGCCCTTCAGCAAAGTGCACCTGTAATATGAAGTCTCTCTCTCCCACCTTTCCCCCTGTGCTGCAGCTTCTACTAGTGCATGTGGTGTGGTACCCTGTCCTTGCAGCTGGCCAGCTGAACAATGAAGTCCATGCAGTACTGGTATCTTCCATTTTCACATACCTTGGAGTGAAAAGCTTCAGTGAAAAATAATGCAGAACAGATAAAGAATAGACAAATTCTTTTAGTAGCAGAGATAATTTACCCAAGGTGAACGTTTTTCTATATTTATATACTTCATTTTTTTCAACGGAGGCCTCAGGCTTCCTTTAAAACAAATTATTTATCTCATATTATTGCTGCTCAGGCCAAGCCACATCCTACCCCTTCTCTTAAATCCAGCCAGATTTAAGATGTCGTACTGGCAGGTTTAAAAGTGATGATGGAGACGTGCCTGGGTGCGTGCTGAGCTCCCTTGTACGTGGCTGGGCTTTCAGAGGGCACCGACTGCAATAAATGTGGTCCTGGTGGAGGTTTCCCATGCTGCCGGGTAGCTGGCTGGCAGCTAGTGATAGCACTCAAGGCTTATTTGAAGAGGATTTTTCTCCCAGAGGAGGCGGATGGATTTCCTGTAGCTCCAGCGTGGCTTTTCTGGAAGTGGATAAGCAGGACAGCAGTCGAGTTATGAGAGGACGTGGATAGGAAAAAAACAACCAAAGCACTAATAGAGCCTCTTCCCTGATTAAGATAATGAACATTAAGGGGTTGTATCTGGGCCTTGCACAAGTGCACTTGTCTCTGGATTGATGGGTTGGTAGGCTTCTGTTTGTTTGCAAAGATCACTGCTGTATAAAGTAAGTAGGCTTCGTGTTTGTCTTTTAAGAAGAGCTAATAAGGAAAAAGGCGTCCAGAGCAGATACCACCAGTTCGGGGTTTTTTCAGCCAGCAAATAGCTCTTGCAGATCTCACTCGCTGCTATTTCTGAGTAAAGGGAGAACTGCAGATATTTCTTCTCTTGTGTACTCAAACATCTTTTCTGTGTGTCACCTCCCAGGAGGACTGTATTCCTTTCTTACCTGTGCATTACTGACTTTTGGTATATTTTGTAGCCTTATACGTTCAATAATTTTGTGCCTTACTCAGGCCAGACACATGCATTTCGACTATCCTGTGTAAAAATAGCCTGAAGGCAAACTCAGGCATGTATTGCATCTTCAACTAAGTTAAGAAATCCCTTGTAAGATTCAGGGAGTGCGATGGTTGTACCCTCCAGCACTGTGTCATCATAGAAAAGTCACCATCCCTCAGCTTTGTGCATTTGCCCTGATTCAAGGACATTAAACCTCATAGTTACTGTGAAAAAATGAATGCAAGATATGCATTGGAATGAAGTTCTGCGACACAGAGAACATTTCCAACCTTCTTACACTGCAAGAGCTACCCTGGGAGGCTTTTTTTTCTGTAAGGTACAGACAGCTGGCTCTAAGAAGCATCTTACTTGGTGCCAGATCAGACTTTAGAAGCTCTGTTCCAGTCTGTGGCCTAATTTGACTTGCTCTTTTCAATTGCTTATGTGAGGGACAAGTTTCTGAGACTTAAGTGCTGTGGGGTTTTATGTTAGGTTTTTTTGGCTGTTTTTTTTCTTTCTTCCCCCCCCCCCCCCCCCCCCCCCCCCCCCAGAACTGGTCTCATCTAGATATCAAGAGGCATCAAAGACCTGTTTGTCTGCATAGTATGTTTGTAGCCCTTGGCCAAAGTTAATACCCAATGCATCACCATTGGCCTCAGCTGAACTATATCTAGTATATATTTGCCTCATTGTTTGGGAATTGCTGCTAAAAATTGCAAAATGTTGCTGTTTAACCATTTGCATACTGGCATGCTAAGTCAAAGGAAAAAAAAAACCCAGACAAACCCTAAATACAGGCTCCACACAGCTCTCTTCCATTCAGTACAACTGAGCTAATTTTCTTGGCCTCAGTGTGCAATGCTGCACTTAAAAACTCATTTGTGAGCTCTAGCTGTTAATGAAAATAGTGATAAAAACAATTGTTTTTCTCAAAAGGCTCTGCTGTGCTCTGTAGGCAGGGAAGTACTCCAGTAACTCCTGTAATTAAGACCTTTCTCCTTTGCTTTGGAACATGCGGCACAATGGGATAAATAAGCAGGAAGAAGGAAGCTTTGCTTCTCACTATGACCAAGGTATTTTTTCCCCCTGTGTGTTTCATATGACTGTATAAATTTGAAAGTGCCCATAACTAACCATGGTTTGCCTTCTGTAGGTAAGAGATTGACTCCCTGTAAATGCGGTCACACATATTTTGGCTGGGCACACTAATCGTGCTCTAAACCAGTCTCCTCTATGGGCAAGATAAAGGTCTATGTGCAGTTCAAGGTAATCTTACCCAAAAAAACCCCTGCCTACAAAGAAACAAAATAACCTGAGGCAGCTACCAGCAGACTGCACGTAGTTCACGTGCATTCTGCATAAATGTTCTTTATCAAATAAGTGGTCTTTAAAAAAGAAAGCCCACAAATTAGCAGAAATGGTGTATCTCTGTGATTTCCTTTCAGAACTACTAACAGCATAATGCTGATGTCTAGACAGTCCATAATCTTCCATTCCAGGGGAAAAAAAAGGAAATTTTCTGCCTCATCCTCAGAACATTGTATTTCATAGGTGAATCATTTTCTAATGTTATGGAAATGATAAAGATCATCTGGATAAGTGAGGACTAGCGATTCCTGTTGCTGCCTCAGTGGTGCTGCCATCTGTTCAGCTCCCTGCGTACTTGGTGACATAATTTAACCGGTCTGTTCTTATAGCACACATTAATCTTATTTATATGAGAGATGAAATACTATAGAAATAAATTCTGTTTGCAATAAGATATATTTAAAAAAAAAAATGTGTTTTACAAATTTCCTACCTCTTTATACAAATGCATGCATTGCTTTACCTGGTAATCAAATTTTTGCACTGTATTTTAAATGTGCTCTAAGTTTCTAAGGTGTATAATTTGTACAAATTTCCTATAATTAGATGAGTTTTTTCCCCTAATGGCAAAGTTGAGGCACAGAGGCTGAGATCACAATTTTTAATACCTGGCTGCCCTCTTGCATTTGCTGGTTCCTTTGACACTTGGTGATCTGTGTGAGATGATGGAGGAAGTATCTATCTGTTGCATCCTAAAGCTCAGAAATGACTTGGATTCTCATATCCACAACACTAACTGAAATGTACTGATTTCCCTACCCAAGGTTCAAATATTGTAATCTTTTTTCCTTCAATAACTTTTAACAGTTCTAGTATGAATCTAACGGGTTCTTTATATCCTGCAAAAGAAGACCCAGACTCTGTCATGTAGCAGCTGTCTTTCACATCTATTTTGTGTGCTTGAACACGGAAAATACTAACAACTTTCTGCATTTTCCCTGGTGGAGTATTTAAAGAACCTACCATCTTTTTTTGTTTGCTATTAAATTATAGGGTATTACAACTGGCTTTCTCTTTAAAGAAAGGTTTTTTCGCTTTCAGAAAACCCTTCTTCTGCATCAACTCTTCTCTCCCGTTTCCCAGTTACTCTCAAAGCTGTGTACTGGTGCTAAATCCAAGTTTCTAATTGAGATTCTGAGCAGGAAAAATTGCATCATTGGCTTTTGTTCTCTTGTGAAAGCCCATATTAATGGAGACTGCCTTATGTAAAGTGGTCCCCTTTCACCTTTGAAAACAAAGAAGAGCTCCTGTCTGAAACAAGCACTGGGACATTTCAGTGTTTTCAAAGGGCCATCCTGAGCCAGGAGATGCTGTATCCAGAGCCTTGGCTGTCCTCCGTATCAGCGCAATGCGCAATCAGCACCAGTAGCGGCGTGATGAAATACATGGTACAGTTAGAAGGTCCATCTCTGATCCGTTTCCCCGGGCTGGGAGAAGGGGAGCCCTTGGTCTTTGCTCAGAGCCTGGCAGAGAGGTGGTGCTGGACCTCAGGACCACTGCAAGAAAATAGCTGTGGCACAGGCTGGTGTATGCGTTGCGATCTGCTGCTGTCTTCCCTACCCCTTCCAGTCACACACTTGCCAGAAACGTGGCATCCTTTTCAAAGCTCACCAAACTGACAGTGTTTTAAAGTTTCCTATTTGATTCTTCCACTGACTACCCTGAATTTGGATCAGACTTAGGATTTCTGTAGACTAGAAAGGGGCTGATGCTAGAGCTTGTGGCATGGGGTGTCTCCTACCACAGCCTGTTACACCTAAGTAAAATGTCTGAATGTAGGTCTGTAGTAGGAGAAAAATAAGATTCTGGTGTGATTAGTCAAGCTAACCTTGACTTACTACCCTTAATTAATGCAAACATCCAGGGCCTTGACAAACATAAAAGAAAGAAAAGGCATCTTTTTTTCCAGGTATTAGCCCGATAGGTGTTAAAATCCTCATGCTAACACGTTACATTGGTAACACCTGATGAGGCTGAACTCAGCCAAGTAACATGCAAAGATATTATGACTGACTTTCTCCATTGTATGCTTTTAATATGGGCTAATTAACACATGCTAGCTAATATATGTTAAAATATACATTTTCACCTGGGGGGGGTCTGGACTGTGAAGACCAAAATTCATGTCCACAGCAGTTCCCCAGCCTCTCCTTGCAAACTGAGAGCCAAGAATATCACAACTATTTTACTGACAGTTGAGGGGTTTTGTCCAAAATGATGGTTTGACTTTGTTGGTTTGGTTTTGTATTTCTTAATTAGTTTTTTTCCCCCCATGAATATGAGAATATGGTCTTAAAATGAAGGGGGAACTTGGGAGAAAAATTTTGATTTAAAAAAAAAAAAAAGACTAATTGCCAGAAGGTATCCTCAGGTTCGTAAAGCTTCAGGGGGAAAAAAGAGACACCATCCTGCCCCTCTGTCCATGAGACAGATAGTACAGTGGCATAGACTGCTGTTGTTGGTTTCTGTTTCTGTTTTTTCTCATTGGGGTAAGACACTTTCTTCTTTTTTAGCTAATAAACAGTTTGAAACATTTGTCATCATTGGGGTACTAATGCACTTTGTTGAAGAAGTTTGGTAAATCAGCAGCCTGCAAGATTGCAATCTTTTTTTCTTGCCACTTTGAATTTTGCTATTATACATCACTTTTGTGTGTCTTTCATTAACCCCTGTTTAACTCAAATGACAGATATTTGAGAGAAATTAATATTTGTTGCAGGTTCAGCACATTCATGCCTCTTGTTGGAGAAATGGGGAATAAGAAGTAAGGGTTGGAGGGGCAGAAGAAAAAAACATCTTGGCAGTCTTCAGTGGAGAGAAAAAGGACCACAAAAGGTAGAGGAGAGAAAAAAATCTCTGGGAAATCTGAATTGCTGGTGTTATTCAGTGGGGCAGGATGTTTTTATTGCTGAGTTTAGAACAAGTCAGGGCAGGAGAAGCTTTCAGTACAATGTTTACATTTGAGAAAATGATTGAAAAAGATTCACTTGCTTTCTCTGGGTCACCCAAACACTCCTCCAAGTGAATGAGAAGAAAGAAAACAAAAGTCTGTTTGGAACAGGAATGTTTACTTTTGCTCGAAATCTGCCTCCTCTGTTAGGAAGCTAGCATGCCTCCTCTTAAGTATGTAGTTCAGCGAGCAAAGCAGTTTCTAAATAAAATGCCAGCTCGGTCAGGGTCAAACAGCAGCCCATGAGAACAATGCTAAAGCAGCTCCAGTCCCTTAATGAGACTGACCGAAGAAAATCTTTAGGCTTTACACTACATTTATTTAGAAGAGCGAGCAAAAAAAGGCCCTGTTAGAAGAAGCAGTTGTGATACCATAGTGTGCTAGGATAAAAACAAAGAGTACATCTGAATTCTGTCTAGATGCTCCTGAAACTCAACTAACATGACCTCTGAGGGGCTCAGGAGTGTGGGAGGAAACCATTTAGGATTCAGAGGCTGCTGTCTTACTCATCCTTTTGTTGCTATGTGAGAGCTGTCTCCAAAAGCTTCCCATTTAGCGATGATAGCTGGAAATGTCCACAGGGAAAGCGATGGTTCCTACTTTCTCTGGACCAAGGCCAGAAATGGATTTTTAACTTTAACGTGAGGCTTTGAATTGCACATAGAAAGAAATCCATACTTTATGGAAACCCAGGGATTTTGACTTAGTACCTCCCACACAATTAACGTCTCCGATTTGCAATGGGGATGTTCTTTTCCTAAAGCAGCTCGGCTCTCTTCCCTGGGCTTGCTGTGCTACTCCTGCAGCAGACACCAAACTGCTGCAAAGTAATGCCCATCATACTCTGGAACACCAAAATGGGTAGCACTTTAATTTAATATATTGGGCTCACATACTGGGGCAGTTTGGCCACTCGATCATAAGGAGCCTCCACTAATCGAGGCAGGCTAAAGGCAAAGGACAGACAGACATGGCTGCAGGGTTAATTTTTTCTGCTCATGGTTTCAGTCTTTCACAAGAGGTACTTGCACTCCATACAAGCTGAAGAAAAATTACTTGTGCCATAGAAACTTCCATGTCATCAAAGGTAGAGGCTATTAAACAAGTGTGCAGTCTCTGACAGGGGTAATGCACTGCCAAAAGTTGTGATTACACCTGAAGTTCTTTTTGGCAGATTTTCCCATTCTGCCACTGTATTTGGCAATGTCATACATTACACTGCACAAAGAGCATGGTGCAAGCGTGTAGGTGTGATGCATATCCTCTGTCCCATGTATATATTTGTATGTAGGCACACAAGATCAGGAAGATGCAAAGTCGGTTCTCTGGCTGAGATGCTGGGTGAACTCAACCTCAGTATAATAATTAAGAGCCCAAGGAATTCTTAGCAGCCTGCGTCATCTTCCCTATATACACTGGTAGCAATATTTGAAAGATGAAAAACCTGCGGATGGTCCACAACTGTGTAGGTATATGATGAGGAATATATTGATTAATTAACAAAGGGGAGTTCATGAATTTCATCTTATTTCTGTTGCTTGTCTGAATTCTGACCTAGTTCAAGTGGGGTGTTGTTTTTTCTCCCTGAGGACGGCTGTTGTTTTACTAGATTGATTATTCTGCTGCACTTTTTTTGCAGTGTATAACTGAATTCAGTTGTGCTGTATCAAACCATGGGGCATACTACAGAATAAGAACTGAAAAACTTGCATTTAAGTAGTTATTTGCTGAAACTGACGCTGGATTTCATTAGTAATGATGTTACATCAAGGTCTTGGTTGAGTACTTTAAAAACTCAGAGGAAATTTAGGAACACTGTAATGAGCTTGGAGCCATCCTCTAGTGTTTTGTTATATTTTATATTAAAAATCAGTTAGAAAAAAACACAGGGAACATGAGCTATCAATCAGCAGTGGCCTGTTGGGATGTTAGAAAGCAGGGGGAGCAATTAAGACTTTGGACTGTAATCCTTCCCTGTCATTAAGTTTCTTGTCAGTAGCTGGAGATTTACAGTCCAGCATCCAATGTTATTCATGGGTGCCCTTGCACCTCGCAGGGATTGCTGCTGAGGGCTTGGATGGAGAGGCTGTAATGCTGCCGGCATCTCCCCCGGGCAGCCGAGCCTGCCAGGGCCGGGCAGGGTGGCCAGTCTGGCACCCCCGTTTCGCCCATCTGTCACCGGCAGGCTTGAAGGCTTGAGCAAAGGCTGAGTTCAGAGTTTGGAAACACTGATACTGAGATAGATAAGGCTTAGGTGAACAAGTCTTTGGAAAAAATGTTTTCTCCTCTACTTGTCATGTGGACATGCTTTTCTGGATTTGCATAAATCTGGAAAAAGAGTAGTTCTTCGTTTGTCAAGGTCCTTGAGCACAACTTCAGCAAGGACAAAGAAACTGCTTCACTCTCTTGCTGAACTTGGGACTTTGCAGCCCAGCTCCAAGAGCTGCTGAGTCCCTTTCCTCACATGTGCTTGAACGATCACCGAGATTGCTCGGTATTTGGCGTAAGGTACTGTCCTCCTTATCCCATAGGTGTTTCTAGAAAATTATCAGTGCTTTAGTGAATATTATCTTTAGGTAAATAAAAAGCTGTTTTAAGTTTTTGTGGGTGTTCCTAGTTCAGTTCTTTTAACCGTATCTTGTTAAAATTTCAATAATCCATTTCAGCAGAAGGCTCCTGTTATCAGACTAACACCCGTCATGAGCTAGATGGAAGTCCAGTGGAAACAAATGGTGAAAGGAAAACAGCAGTGGTTTTAAAGAAGAATAGAAAAAAAATAGATTTAAGCATCATTTTAATATCCAAAGTTGAACAATCCCTTAACTTGACTGATATTTTACTCCATCAGTAAATATGGCATTTTATGGCAATTTTTTTTCTGTTTTGATGCATTGCAGGAAGGGAATAATATTCAGTGTTTATTCAATTTCCAAAAGAATAATTTAATTCTAAGGCTGCGCTGCCATAAGCAACATGCTTGAGTAACTCTTCCAGAGATTATGGCATTAATAGTCAGCCGTCGCACTGTGTTCTTACGGCATGTATTACATTTATATTTCCGTCCTGCACACAGAGCAATGAGAATCTTGTTTTCTCAGCCTTTTAAGGACAAGATAAAAAACTGTCAATGTGAAAATTACTAATATTAACTGTAATTTATATATAAAGTAAATCTGTGAAATATGCAGTCTGTATTAAACAATCTATATTGAACAGCCCGGAGTACTACAGTGTTACAGAGACACTTTTTGAGTACAGGTGTATTTTCACAGTCCATATCAATAAATTCAAGCAACCTTTAGTGCAGTTTACTTTATCAGATCTTCTACGTAGGCATTTGTATTCATGAATCACCATGTGTGTTGTAATGAATAATTGTGTGTAAAATTCAGTCCTAAAGGATGTAGTTTACAGACAGATGAGATACTTATCTTTGGCTATATTTGCCACCTAAGTCACTCAAATACATTACCTAAAATAAAAATGCTAAGTCTTTGAGAAAAAAAGGGCCATTTTCATCTTTTTAATATTAATCAACTCCTGTTTCTGAATTGATGTTTCTGCTCATGTCACAGAATAATAAGTGGGGGTGGGTGGGTGTTCTGCACGCAAGGTCAAATAAGCTGCAGAATGCTGCTGTGCTTCTTTTTGCAGCAGATGGGTAATGTTACATGGATTTTAATTATAGAAATTACTCCTGACTTTGAGGAAATACTCTCTTTTAATAATGACAGAATTGGCTGCATGATAGCATTTGAATTTTGTGGCACAGATGTGTTTATTTAAAGATGCCATGTCTTTGTCCTCCTGGAGAAGAAGGAGAATTATTGAAGTTTAACTTTCTTGTTGCTCCTCCTTTCATAGCAACCTTTTATACCATATTGATACTTTTCAAGGGGAACTTGAAATAGTCTTGTCATTGGGAGGGCGGTGGGTGCAGGTTCACAAAGAGCTTTTAAAACACCTCTGCAGCTGGCAATCTGCAAGAATAATTTTGACAAGGGAAGTTCTGCTGTGAGCATGGGCTTACAGAGCTGCTTTGATGCTGAGCTCTTGCAGCTCCTCTGCAGCACAATAGAGAATGTCCCAGCACATGACTACTTGAAAGAGATTTTTACCTGTGAATCATTTCTTTGTATCCTTTAGCTAATTATTCATGCTACTTTCTAAAAGGGATTAATGGTTTCTTCTTTGTTTCTTTCAATGTATTTCTCCTCTCCCAGTCCACCGTGAGGAACCGGGTACAAGAAGGAATACAGAGTGTTAATTGGGGTCTGCTATTCTTTTCTCCTGACACCTAGTTATGGTGGTCATCATTGCACATCTCACTACATTTCTTCTGTATTTCATGCAAGGACATGTAAGGAGTTTGATTTGTGGCAGGAGCTATCTGGGATCCTTACTTCTTACGTGCTCTTCTGTTTGTGAAGGAGAGAGGTGGCTGAAGATGGGTATGGTGGGTAAATGGAAGACTCCTGCAGAGAGGAACAGATGCATGTATTTTCCTGCCTTTTGTGGGTACGAGAAGAAATACTGTTTTCCTTTTGCAGTGTGGAAGACTTGGGTTCAGATTAGACCTTTGAAAGAGGTTTCTGACAAAGGCAAAAGTGAAGCCAGGAAACAAGTTTCTGGGAAAGGTGATGGGATCTGTCACTGGAAGTGTTTAAGAAGAGATTAGACAGATACCAGGAACGACACAGATGTAGTTGCTCCCATCCTGGGAAAGATGAATGGACTAGATGCTGCCCAGAGGCCCCTTTGAGATGCATTTTTCTATGATTTTTATGATCTTTTGTGAGCTGAGGATCAGGATTAATTACATCTGATTAATTTGAACTCAGCCCCTTACTAATTCAGCTGCACTGTCCCAGGGACCAGATTTATTAGTACTGCTGCCCAGCCCTAGGTCTGTGTGTTGACATGCTCTCAGCTTCCGGAGCTCTAACACAGCGCTGCAGCACAGTCTTCCCACAGCCGGAGAAGGCAGAGGCATTTGCTCACAGACATCGATACTGCAACTTCTAGCTGGTATTTACAAGACTGATGATTGGCTCAGCATACAAATTGAAAAAACAGAGCTTGGACAGTATTGTAATGCGGCACAGGATGGAGAAGCTGAGCTGGGAGCCCTGACCCGGCACGTGCATCCCTTGACAGTGCAGCTTGATTACTGGTATAAGGAATATAAAGAAGGTAGGATTGAACTAGCAGCAAGCTGTAATTAAAATAGCTCTGAGTCCTAAGGAGGGGAGGCAGTTGCCATGAGGAATGGAAAGCGTACAAGGAGCATAGCTCTGTGCCTGGAACATGGGAGAATGGAGATGCTGCCCGGCACGCTGGGAGATGGGTTACTACAGGGAACTCTGAAATCATCCTGACATCAAAAGTTAAAGTAAGACAGCAGAAAGCAATGAAAAAGCAAGCAGTCAATAAACAGGGACATGTTTTTCCATACCAACCAAGCATAATGGGTGCTAAAATAGTCAAGCTCACTCCTCTTATTTAGGTGCTCTGGTGTCTTTTCTCTTTCTTCCTTTCCGTCCTCAGGAATTCACTTTACTGCTCCCTGCGCCTCAACATTTCAGTGTGTACAGTGAAATCTTAGTCCTGTTTGAGGCTATATTTTTTTTTAGTTTACACCTATGGGGCTGGGTTTCTGTCTCTGGAAATTGGAGTAGATCATATAGTTGCTGCTGAGCAGCAAGCGTATCCAAAATAGAAATGGCATGTCTTCCTCTTCCCTACCTCCTGCTAGCAACAGTGTCTATGTGTGCACCCTGTCAGCAGTGTCAGGGAGTATAAATACCATTAAAACTAACTTTCTGTTTGGTTTTTTTTGTTTTCTGGGGTGGGTTGCTGCCCCTGATCCGGCTGATGAAAGGCAGGGTCAGGACCTGGGATCAGCAGCTGTGGTACTGCTGAGCTTAAACTGATTACAGACCCACACCCTGTTAGCACAACTTCTCTTTTGTTGGTTAGCCGGTGCCCCTTCCTTCTAGAAGGAAATTTGGCACTTAGCGCCTGACAGATGGCCTCTCAAAGAGATATGTATAACTGGCAGATGCCTCTCCCAAGTGATCAGTTAGGCTTTAAAACCAGATCTTGGTTTCCTGATGAGCTTGAAAAGGCCTGTGTGGATCCTCCATCAAAAAGTCTGCCTTCAGGCATTGTCGCGTAGAATCACTGCTGTTGACTTCTTAAATTGTGGATAGAAGGTGACAACCTTCATAGGGAAGGCTGTAATTGGGGGAAAAAAACCCCAACTTGCCATTTAGTCCAAAATGCCCCAGACAACACACACACCCCCCCACACACCCCGTTCTTTTTTTCTTTTCTGAGCTAATCTGGCAGGAGCAATTTGGGTTTGGTATCTTTATAATAGTACCCAGTCAGCCATGGGATAATCGGTGATGTAGAGTGGGCAATAGCTCCGCTTCAGAGAGCACAGTCTCGAGTGTTTGTTACTCAGGTCCTATTCAGTGCAATGGGAATAATGAGGATGCGGCAAAATAATTCAGCTGAAGCGTGATGTTAAGAGGCAGTGCCCTGTCCACCTCTGGCTGCAGGCTTCCACCCTGTGCTCTTCACCCCGAACAGAGCGTGGGGGTCCTGGGGGAGCCCATCCTGCTCCTGCAGCAATGGGACTGGGCGGATGGCAGCAACAACACAGCATGGAGGGAGCTGGTGAAGGGTCTAGAGAGCAAGTCCTATAAGGAGCGGTTGAGGGAACTGGGGTTGTTTAGACTGGAGAAAAGGAGGCCAAGGGGAGACCTTATTGCTCTCTACAACTACCTGAAAGGAGGTTGCAGAGAGGTGGGTGTTGGTCTCTTCTCCCAAGAACAAGTGATAGGACAAGAGAAAAAGGTCTCAAGTTGCACCAGGGGAGGCTTAGATTCGACGTTAGGAAAAATTTCTTCACTGAAAGGTTTGTCAAGCACTGGAACAGGCTGCCCAGGGAAATGGTTGAGTCACCATCCCTGGAGGTATTTAAAAGATGTGTAGATGTGGCACTTAAGGACATGCTTTATTGGTGGACTGGGCAGTGTTAGATTTTGGTTGGACTTGATGATCTTAAAGGTCTTTTCCAACCTAAATGATTCTGTAATTCTTCAAGCGGGAGTGGGACTGGCCTTTGGGCTGTGGCTGGCCCCTGGATGGATGTGGTTTTGTCCGTTGGTACCTGGAGAAATGTGAAGGTCAATATAGGCCTGAATGGACTGTGGGAAGACTCTTCATGGAGAGTGCTGCATTTGCAAGATGTTGTGAGCAGCCTGCTCCAAGTCACAGGTGTGTCATCATCTTTCTTTTACCCAGTCAGTGTGGTATTTAGAAATTAATCCTCCTACTTAGAAATGTTTAATGCCACTAGAGCTGCAGGAGACAGATGAGTAGCAGAGTTTTAACTTTAAACAAAATGACCTCCACAATGTCCTTCTCATGGCAAAACTTTTCCCAGCCAATTGATATTTTGCTATTTGCAGTGATCATATGTTAACGCATGATGTCATTCCACAGATATGCAGAAGGATCATATTAACTGAACTGTGCTATAACCCTGGAGTCTGAATTTCCTCTCACGCTGTTTTAATACGATTTATTTCAGTTCTTCCTTTGAAAGAATTAGGAATATTACAGCAGAGTTTGTTACAGGATGCTAATATAATTATAATTATCATTAATGTATCAATATATAATTGATATATAATTAATGCATTAATACTAATGCATTAATACTAATGCATTAATTGCTATAAATGCAGCCAAATCAAACCATTATTTTTCAGATAAATATGTATGATTAGAGATTTGTAGTTTACATCAGTTTATGAAGAAGTCATTATAATATTATGTGATCATGATACTCTGCAGGAAAGTTAAATACCTAAACAACCAGAACATGCCTTAGTTCTATCTTTCTATATATACTCATTATATGAAAGTCAATAAAATGGATATTTTATAGGGATATATATGTAGCAGGATTTACAACGTTAAATATTATGGGTTTCAAACTCTGTGATAACTACATAAATGGGCCATTTAATTGCCCTTGATAGAAATTCACCTTACTTCTTTAAATTTAGTAATACCAATTAAATGCATTAGGCATTTCAGATGATTAAATTATTAGGTGTATCGCAAATGCTTTATTTAAGAGCCGTTGCTGGTGAAGGGCTTGAAGGATGCATTATCTTATCTGGCTTCTATTCAATATGCTATATCTAACAAATATATGGCTTTTTTCATCCTTGTCTTTGATAGTGCTGTCATTCTGTAAGTAAATCCATGGAAGGGAAAGATTATAGGTACTTATGTTATTCTACAGATGTATTTTCAAAAATATCTTGTGCACAATAGCACGTCTGCTTTTTTTCTGGTTTTGAGACAATGAATGATATATCAAAAGCTAAGGAATGTCAGAATCATACATAATTTTAAAAGTTAGTGATTTCTAGTGTTGGACAATAGGAGCTGTATTCATGCTCTTAAAGCAGTATGCCAATACAGCTGGTTAGATTAGATACAATATAATGAACTCTAGTAATGCTACATGAATGAAACTTTTTGAAGGGTGAGATCAGATAAATTTGGATTAAAAAGGAGGATGCAGACTTTTAACAATGAGGAAAAAGAATCTTTGAAATAATTTATTTTGGGATATAGAGAAATCTGTGTATTGAAAGGGAAGCAAAAATTGTTCTGCAAGAGATGCTCCGTCCCTGCTTAGCTAGGTGCCTACGTCTTGAATCAGGAGGATCGTGCTGCAAATTCTGCAAAAGGGTCAGACCAGGTCACACTAGGTCATCCACAAAATCCCATTATGGTTTTAAATATATCTGGAAACATGGAAAATGTTGTTCTTTCAGTTCAATGTGAGTATTCCTGTATATGAGAAAGGGAAACTTTAAGGCTAGTCTAGAGGACCTTCTTTGGGGACTTAAAAGAGTTGATGGTAAAGAAAATGGTCCTCGCTTTTCTGTTCCCCTTCTCGTCTTCTCTTCTCTCAACTTCCCTTATCCCTTCAGAATGAAAAATCAGGACCTGCCGGGCAAGCTGGGTATCTCTGCAGACCAGCCAGTGTTCCCTGGCCGCCTCCTCCCTGGCGTGGCAAGTCTCTTTCTGGGTCTTTACCTTGTACTATTTTCCTCTCTGGATTCTTCCATCAGTAGAAAGGAGAAGGGGTGGCTTTCCAGTGGTATCCTGGTGTCCTGCTACATCATGCTGGTGAGAAGTATTCTCTGTATGGTGCAGAATTACATTTTCCATTGTTTATGGAAAACAAAAAATGTACCCATAATTCACATTAGAGGCTTCTAAACAGGAGATATAATTGGGATTTGAAGTTTCTAATGGTATATCTGTACATTCTAAAAGTAATGAACCAAAGATACTTTAGGGTTTGGTTATTTTTTTCCTCATTAATTTCTCATGAATTTATTTACACTTGCATGCTGCCAAGTAGATACAAACAATATATTTAAAAAGAAGCCAAAATCATTTATAAGTGGGGTTAATTTTGTCATGGAATGATCCTGAAGGAAGTCCCAAACCTGTTTTTGGCCAAAGTTGTGCTGGTAGTGCTTCCCCATGCAAAGTTAGCATGTTTGCAATTAAATTTGAACCCCAGTTAAATTGTATTTTCTATGATATACCTATTATTGTTCTTCATAAAAGCTACACCTTTTATTTTCCTCTCCAGAGTAAAGTAAACACGACACACAAGTTGTCAACAAACACATGAGATTGTGGATATTAGTCTGAGCATAAACTTTCTATTACATTCAATTTACTGCTATTGCAATAAAACTGTCATCAGATTGAATGGGATTTTATACTGCATCAGCTATAATACAATGCCATTAAATTGGAAGTGTATAAATTTTCCATTGTTCTCTTACTCATGAATTCTGAAAATTAGAAACTTACGCACAGTGTCATGCTATGGCTTGCATATTCCGACAGATAAGTAGTGATTTAGTCAGGGTTGTTTGGGGCATATAATTATTTCTGATTACAAGGCTGTTTTGCAGTGTGAAAAATAGTATGTTTTACTGCAGTAAGGACCTGAAATCTTTTCGTTAAAATTTGTATGAAAAAAATGTAGGGGAAAAGCCCAAACACTAGTTCCCCAATTTTGTTTGGAACAAAAACCAGTACACAAAACACAGAAATAAAAAAAGTCCTTTATGTACTCCAAGATAGGGGAGAACCAAAATAGTTAATGGAACTGCATTCACTTTAAAAAGAAGGCTTCAAAACAACACCAGTTTTCACTAAGTTCAGTCTATGGGTCCACAGTTCAAGAAATCAAGAGCCACCAGATCTCAGTTCTCGTCTTAGAGATGAGACTACCCAGCTGCAGGTCACTGTCCCTTGCCTAGTTTGCTTTCCTTAGGTGTATTAGTAAGACACAAGGCCGCAGCAAGAGGCTTCCTTAGGCAACGCTGGGGGTGTTCTGACAAAAAAATGACCATGGGGGAATCATATATTCTTTTAAAGTCCTTTCTCATCATTTTCAAAAGTAGACATTTCCATTCTTTCATTTTAAAGTACCTTCTCACTTGCAATTAATTTGATATTACACAATGTATTAAAATGTGTCTAGGCACACAATTAATACAACGTGCTCTGTATGTAGCATGTGAAATACAGCATTTTAAAAGACTATGGTGAATCAAAAAAGAATAATATATTCATATACATTGCATTTAATTTTGGTAAGAAGTACAAAAGCTTATTATTTAATACTTATATTCTACTGATGCTCAGAGACCTGTCAGGATTGAAGTGATGGTTGTACTATACAGATATGCTCCTCGCCCCTGTAAAACCTAGAGATGTCTTTCACTTTTCATATATGGCAAGTCTGAAAACATGTCAAAGTCCTAGAGGATAGGTGACCTGAACAGACTTTATGTTAGCTGAGCCTTCTGTTTTTCATTTCTCATGGTCTGTTCTGTTATGTGTAGGTTCATTAGACATGCTATGTGAGTGACATCTTCCACAATTAATGCTCACACATAATTAGATGCAAGGCTGACAAAGGACTCTGTTGTTTTCTATAGTTTCACAAAAAGGCCTTTTCCTTCTTCTTTGGCACCGATCCATTAAAACCGTTGCACTATATTCAGCTGGTGGCTGGGATTGAAAATAATTTACAGCATTTAAAACACTGCTCGTGTCTCGTTAGCTCCACCTCTTGGATTAATTTGGTTTTTACAGATACAGTAGTTCATAAGGAAATCCTCTTTGGAAATGTAAAAAGTCCTGAGGCAGTGCCCTAGTAAAAGCATCTGGCTCAATTGCTTTGTCCTGCAAGTTTAATGTTCGGTGCTTGATTACCAGTAAAGTTTAATTACAAATTATTGTACTAATAATTTGGGTTACATTGTCCTCTAGTGGCTCATATAGATAACTGACCTGCTGACAGACTCCTTTTGCCTTGTGTTTTTAAATCCTCTCATACTGTTTTCATACAAGTCCAAGCCTCGAAAAGGACTGATGCAATGGCCAAATAAAGCTTTGCACCTTACTGCTACTGTATCTATTCAGCAAGATCTATCCTTTATAACTGCATATTGTCTACTTAAGTAATAGGTATTTTAAATTAAAATAGTTCAAAATAACAGTAGAGATTTGTGAGAAGATACGGGATTTAATCAGAGCATTTGATGGAAACAAATACATCCTGCTTACTGACAGTAACAAAGAATAAACTCAGCTTAATTTTTTTAATAGGTTGAAGACTTCTTCACTTCCACAAAATACATAGAGATTTCATATGAAGGAAAGCAGAACACTCCTTCAGCATGTCTTGTGGCTACTCACTTGTAAACCTCAACAATGCCAGGCTTTTGCCCTGTGACCTGGCAGCACTGCCGTTCATAGGAAGCAGTGAAAGCACTAGAGTGCTTTGCCGCTGGAAGTTTGCCAGCATAATGCAGATGTTCGCAAAGAGGAGGAGGGATCTGGGAGCATGGAGAATAATGCCAGGGTGTTTGCAGTGACAAAACGCACATTTTACATTACTTTGAAAAGGTGATTCCATATTCTCTAATGTGCTGAGTTTGTTTCACCCCCGCGGCAGAGCAGTAGGCTTGCTTCCAGCGGAGGCCTTGGCCCTGGTGACGGGAAGCACGGCAGGCAGCGCTGCGTCAGGCACTGCTGGTGGGATGCTCCAACTGGCGAGTTTCCCCTTTTCATACTGTTTCTTCCTTGACCAAATGCCATGAGTAATGACGAACAGAGGTTGCTCTGCAGAGATCGTTTCTCTGTGTGTAAGGGGAGGAGGAGTGCTATAAATGGTTCTGTTTATACCTCCAAGATTATGTAGGAGAAGCAGCAGTTGCAAGTGGTGAAGGAATGTGATTTCTGTCATCTTAAAGAAATGATGGTGTGCTCCAGCAAGACGATTGCTCATGTTTTCTGCTGCTGTTTGCAATAATAGGAAAGACAAAGGAGTACTCTGACCTTACAGAGTTATTTTCTGAGGCTTTTTCAAAGTAGTGTGCCTTGTACTCTATCAGGGTAATAATACATCAGGATTCAGTAAAAATTCTTTGCTCAGGTCCTCCATCTCTGGCCACCTTTTTTCTTCTTCCCTTTTTGGAGAGGCCTTCCTTTCAACCAGCAGTGTGACTGTGTGCGTTGGATGGATGTCAGCCAGTTGCTATTCATTCCCCAGGCTGATCATCCTCCAAACACCGGGAGAGTTGCAGAGTAGCCTAATTATACTTGACACAGCAGAGTCATGCATTTGGTGTTGTCCACGTACTGCCTCAAACTCGCACGTATACCCATACCTAGCAACGTCAATAACCGCCACAGCTGAGAACGTGCTGACAGAAACAAAATGTATAAAGGCAGCCCTGAGGTATAGAATGCCTTCACCTCGTGACATCATCTGATGTGCCATTCTTACAGTTCACTCAGAGGTTTATCAGGCAGTGATGGATGCAGGAATATTTGCAGAGAGTTGCTTTTATCTAGTGCTCTGTGGCTCTTCATCCACTGGGGATCTTTTAAACCAAAGACATGCCTTCAGTTAAGAAATCACATAGGGGCTTTATTTCTTCTTAATTAGCTTCCAGGAGGGAGCAGGTGATGGTTTTTATTTTTCTGTAGCAAAAAGGCTTCATTTTAAAAAGTGCTTTTGCAACTCTTGTATCAACGCATTTTTTTCATGCTTTGCAATGTTATTTTCCAGGGGTTTGTAATTGTTTATTTAACCTAGGTGCTAAGCAAAGTTCTGTTTATCATCAATTCAGAATGTGGGGTTTTATCCTTTACATACCAGAGGGTGAGTTGTACAGATCGATCTATTTAGAGCTCCCTGACTACAATTTCTGCTGTAATGATTTCTTAAACATTTGAGTTTTCTCAGGTAGCTATCAGGCCAGTGATTGCCCTCCCTCCACACTGGAATCTTTTACAGAAACACATTACTGCTTCCGAGGTGTGCTCTTTCCGACACCCCAACAGCAAGGGGGCTCTGCCCCATCATTTAAGGTCGCAGTAGTGCTTCCCTCCACCAGCTGCTGCAGCAATGCTCAGGTTCCTCCTGCAGGCAAGGAGAAGATGTGACTGATTACGCCTATTTCTATTAATCAAGAAAATGCAGGCTTCTGTTCAAAGTAGAGGAGGAAGTTGCTCCTACTGACTGTGTTGGTCACTTTTCTCTTCCAGCTGTGTGTTAACTCCATCTTCCCATAGTGTGTTTTACGTCAGGGTTACGTCAGCAGAGTCTTTCCAGAATGACCTGATCCTTGACGTCAAACTCAGTTAGAGCTAGAATCCAATGGAAGCAATTTTTGGTGAAACTGATCCCTCGTGACCTCTCTCATAAGCATGTCTGGCAACTGTATATGCTAATGGGAAAAATAAAGTGGTGGCTTTGTGTGTTCTCAGACTGCTGGGTGTAATCCTGCTCAGCACAGCAATGCATTTGTCAGGTTTTTGACGAGCGCTTTACAGCCGTCTGCCTGGCAGGTCCTCGCCTGCCTAGATCTCTAATGACTGCAGATAACAAACGTGAGAGCGCACCTTGCTCAGTTACAGATGTGATTACAGAACAGATGCCGTTACTCATGGCTTTTTCTGTATGAATGTAGAAACCATCCTTCGGTGGAAAACAGGTGGTAATTTTATTTAAACCCAACTGTATCATAGAGCAATAAAACTAACGAGATGATAAAGCCTTACCAGGTTTTCCGTTTCAATAAGCGTCTAATCTTGAAACTGTTTTAATCAAGCTTCCTTATCAGATGTTCTCATTTCTGCATTGCCAGCACACACCTGAAATTACCACTTGGCCTCAGATTAAAAGGTGATGCTGTTTTGATTTGCACTGTTAAATCTTTTCTGTTTGAGGATTAATTTTTTGTTTGGCCTTTTCTAAAGGCAGTGTTCACCATTAGAGTGGCTATGCATGAATTGTAATGTACTTACTTTTTCTCTCATCAGAATAATGAAATGGTGGAACTACAGAGGATACGAATGAAAGACGAAATTCGCGAGTACAAGTTTCGAGAGGCGAGACTCCTACAGGACTACACTGAGCTTGAAGAAGAAAACATCACTTTACAGAAACTGGTGTCCACACTGAAACAGAATCAAGTAAGCATCGAAAGATTCAAGACGCTAGGGTGAAAAATTACACCATTTTTTCCAATTTCCATAATGTGATCCTGCAGAGCACTTTGATAGAAGTTTCTTTGTATGTTTTTTTGACTTGGGTTTTTGCTAAACACTTATTGTGAAACAGTGTTACTGGACATTTTTGATGTATGGGAAGGTCCTTACCTCAGTTTTAGGAAAATTCTGGTGCAATATTTCATCGCAGAACTTTGTAATAGCAGAGGAATTATTAAAATAGATAGAGTCGCATCTTTTCTCTTCCTGCTTTTCCTGTCCTCCCTCCCTGCATGCTGAACTTCGTGCCCAGCAGCAGAGTTCAGCCCTCCATTTCCTCTTGGTTAGTGTCGTGCACGTCCTTTCCTCTTCTGAAGGGAAGAAAAGAGGAAATAATCTTCTCCCAATTCTCCTTTTTTTCCCTGCTCCTCGGGTTTTCCTGTACCAGTGTTGCTGTTTTCTCAGCCATGCTAAGCTGCAAGTTTAGCAAGCTTCAAAGACAGGCGAAGGGACAGATGTTCCTAGTTTGTCTTTTGTTTTCCTCATCACAGCAATTCGCAGCTGATGGCAAACCAACACACTGTAATTTGTTCTCACATCAGAAGAGTTAACTTGCTGTGATCAATATTTAAGTATCCAAGTTGGATGACGTAACACTTTCTGCCTTTTGGGCACTGTCCAGATCAGCATAACATGGCACTCCTTAATACCATTTCCTTAACTGCTAGCAGATGATAACAGGGCTGCGTTGCAGCCCCTGGTTTATGTCCTAACCTACTCCCTGGTTCAGTTCGGGCTTTTATCAAATAACCAAGACTGTCACAGTCTCTAATGGCAGCCTGGTAACAAAGCTGCCTTATTCCTGCAGGAATATGCAGTGCTATTTCAGCTATCTTTTACTGCTATTTTACTGCTCTAGCACAAATGCAATTGAAACATTTAAAACAACGGAGCTGTGCCGCAGGGAATATGCAGATAATAGAAACAGGTACATTTTTTCCTTATTTATGAAGATACCCAGACTTTCACACTCCTGAAACTGAATTTATAGCAGACCATCTTTGTGTCAGTTACTTACCAAGCCAGCAAATTCCCCCTTTGAGGCATGGACTTTTTCCTCACCAACCTCATAGGAGGCATTTTCACAGTATCAGGAAATTAAAGACCCCTTTATGGACTGTCCTAGTTTCCCTCAGAAGAAAATATGTTTGCAAGTGTTTGTATTTTTCATAATATTTCATTCGTAATGAAACTGAACGCCAGCAGTCTGGGGAGAGAAAAAGCATTGCCATAGTTTGAATGGCTTTAAAAATCAGTCATTTTGCATCGCATATCCATGTGGTTGTGATTCCTAAAATAGCTTTGATCTACAAGATAAAATTTCGAGAGCATTTTATACCTTAATACTTTAATTTACAACACCATATGTTACTAGTCTTAGTGCTAAACTGTCATTATCTGGATTGGGGTTTTTTGTAGCTTTTTTAAGCAAGAAACCATGAGATGGTAACCATATAGGTAATATACACCTCTTGTTTTCATACGGATTTAAAATTTTAAAAGGTTTATTTTTCCATGTCCTTAAGTTATAAACATAGCTACTTGATGGGATTTAATAATTTTTCAGATGGACCTCTTTATCCAGTCAGAAAAGATACCAAGTTCCTAAATGTAGATTTCAAAATATCATGGATTTTCCTTTTCTATTTAACATTTCCCAGTATGACTTTGGAACTTTCTTTGTAGTTTGAAATGTTTCCATTCTCTGGGTTTGAAAATTAATGCTTTGGTTTTTAATTTTGCCCTTCCAAAGGCTTATAAGCACAAGACTTTTGACAGGTTGATAAATATTCTACTCCGATAGGAATGGTTGATATTTCTATTTTCACCAGAACCTTATTATAGTTTGTTTAAATATATAGATGTCAAAGAAAAAATATGCTAGACAATGCCTTGATATTGCAGATAATAATGCATATTAATGCACTGGAATGAGAAAAGCCTCAACTGAAAAAGCTTTTTTATGAAAGCATGAAAATTCAGCATTTCTTTCCCTCTTTCACCAAACTATTAAATTATTTCACCCAATACTGCAAATTTTTTGCGTTTAGAAATGAAAAGATGGATGAGTGACATGATTAAAATTAAATTAAAAATCAAAGCATGATCATTTTTACCAGGAGAGTTGGTCAAGCAGGGACAAGGACCTTTACAAACAAAGCTCTTCCTTTTCGTTGCTGTGGGATTTTCCAACAGTGAAAAGGAAGATGAGGAGAGCCAGCAAGCGAAGGCGTTCTGCAATGGGGATCGGCTGCGCCACATAGATATTGCTCAGCAACTGATTTTGAGCTAGATTCAGTTTACCTAGGGTTTGCTTCTCATTTGGTGCAATAGAAAAGACTGAATAAACGTGGGAACTGCCTTCTAAAGAAGAGAGAAGAAGCTGTTGTTTTCCTCAGCCCACACTGCCAATAAATACCTTGATAAAATGCCACACCTAGGTGTGGGGTGGGGAGCCTGCCTTCTGAGAAGGAGAAAGGCCAGTGAGTCCCTCCAAGCCTGGTGAGGCTGCCCCAGGTCCCTGGGGGTAGCACTTCAGGCAGTGCTGTCAGAGCAACAGGTCGCCAAGGGCTCCAGAATGGCATCCCCACCACACAGATCAAGGATTGTGTGGCTGGATAAGCTGTTTACTACATTTGTCTGGTAGTTTAAAAATGTCTAACAGTTTGGGGCATCTTAGAGTTTAAAATGATTGTATGAATAGTTTGCTGTTTAATTTTTAAAATCAAATGCTTCTTGAATAATGGAAAGGCTTGTATGACACAGAGAAGAGAGTTCAAACTCTTCTACAGTTTTTGTACTTGAACACTACTAAGACACCAGATACTTTAGAGGAGCCATACCTGAGTGACTTTACATCTGGTAAGAATTTAGATAAGAAGTCATTTTCAGAATACTTGCAATTCATAAATCAGACTATATTAACTGAGATCTATACATACCATGATATACCAACATTGCTTATGGTAATTCGTCATAAATCTATGGTTACCAGGATATCTGCTACTAAACAGCCTTCTTTTCATGAAACGCATAGTTTATTGTCATAAGTTACTCAGGAAAAGGTGTTATATTTCTTGATTCTCAAACGCTGAAAAAGCTAGCAGTGGCGTATTTAACAGAGCAAGCTTCACTTGCATTTTCTGTGCAGCCAGTTTTTTTCATCTGCAGGCAATGCCTGGTATCTCAAACTGTATTTTCTGTAACACCTATTTCAATAAGGCTGATAAATGGCAGGTTTTCATGACTCAAGTTTTAGTATTATGAATGTTCTTTGTCTTGTCTAATTCAGGTTGAATATGAAGGCTTAAAGCATGAGATTAAACGATTTGAGGAGGAGACAGTGTTGCTTAATAGTCAGCTAGAAGATGCCATCCGGCTGAAGGAGATTGCTGAGCATCAGCTGGAGGAAGCTCTGGAAACTTTAAAAAATGAAAGAGAGCAAAAGAACAATCTGAGGAAGGAACTCTCCCAGTATATCAACCTCAATGATAGTATGTATAATAACCATATTAATATATCAGTAGATGGATTGAAGTTTGCAGAGGATGGGGGTGAGCCCAACAATGACGACAAAATGAACGGACATGTCCATGGGCCTCTTGTGAAACTCAACGGTGACTACCGAACTCCCACGGGTAGGAAAGGAGAATCTCTGCACCCCGTCTCTGACCTCTTCAGTGAGCTCAACATATCAGAAATACAGAAACTGAAGCAGCAACTCATGCAGGTAAGAGCTGAATTTAATCTTCCCGAAGCGTTTAAACACACATCCTGTGGACCCTAGTGCCAGCTTTTGCAATGATTTTCCCCAGTGACATTCTTGACCACATATGTCCTGTTCTCAGACTTCTGCTTTCTTCATATCCAGATTTTGTTAGAAATACCCCTAGAAAACAGAGTATCTGTCTGTGAAAAGTCAGTGTGATCTGAGCAGATGATTAGTGGGAAGAGGAGGAAGGGACCTCTTTGCTGTGGTTGTGGATGGCTAGATTCTTTTTTCCTGGTTTGATGATGGGAAATGTTCCTGATATTACAAGTGGAATAAAGTACTCTTCAGTATGGCCAAAGCTATCTGAAAAAATACAGACAGACTTGATTATGCTCCTTTGCAACTTAGAGGGAGTTTTTGCCATTAAATTCAGTTTGAACAAGATTTGGCATACCGTCAAGAGAGAACAAAAGGAGAGGAGCCCTCCTCTTAATAACTGTGCACTCAGAGAGCACGTGGTGTGTGAGATGTCACAGAGTGCCCTTGTCCACCCTGGCAGTCCCAGTGGATGCGCAGGCTGCGGGGGGTACCTTGGGGACCATACAGCGAGCATTTGTTCGCTATTCAGCCAAGTCCAGCCCAGGCATAACGAGAATAAGAACCAACTAAAAACTCAAGCTGCCAGCCCCAATGCTGACATCATCTTAGAAAGGGGTACAACATCATCTTAGAAAGGGGTACAGTGCCACGCAGAGAAAGGGTCCCACTGCCCAAGCTGTTGAGCATCTTCTCTGCCACAAGAGCTTGAAAGGTTTTGGCACCATCAAGGAAACATCCAGCATTTTCTAGCTGCAGTCTTCCAAAAAGTGCGTCTTCTAAAGGGAGTAAATGTAAATCCTTTCCTGCTTAAAATGTAAAAGGTGATTTGGAAGTAAAGTAGAGCAAACCCAATTTTCCGTGCTTGCGAGAGAACAATAAATCCCTACGTGGTCTGTCCTATATTTACTGAAGAGTTTAATTGTTCTGTTTACTTCATTGCCAAACACACCATGGGAAGTTTTGATCTGAGCTACGATATGGCAAACACTGATGACACCTAGTGCTTTGCACAAATAACTTTGATGCAAGATATACATAATTTAAGTGGAAAAGCTTGAAATTTGGAATTTTATTTCTGTGAAAAATTCTATCAGAAACATTTCCAGCATTAAAATGTAAACAGTGTGTATAGTTTGTGTATATACGCATATATAAAAACATGTATGTGTATGTATACATTTATGTATATAATATATGCACATGTTTATTATATGCAGGTTTTTATTTCATTGAGAAATACAATGTTAAAAATTAAAAAAGCACACCTTCAGAAAACATGCTTTGAAATGTTCACATTTTAAAATACGGCATAAGCATTTTCAACCATAATTTACAATTAAGTTTATGCAATAGAAATTTGGAGGGAAAGCTGTTTGGAAATGAAAAAAACAAGATTGTTTATGTATGTTTTGTCTTGATTTTATTAATTTATAAATTGGGCTTGATAAATCAGCAAACTTTTACTTGAAAGACACTGAAGATGTTTTGATGGTCTCTGACTTTAACATTACTTATTTATTTTACCCTCCTTAAAGAGTCAGCCTTCTGACAGTCACTAGCGACAAACTGTCTAGGGTCCTAGAGGACCCTAGGAGGAACCCTAGAAAATAAATATAACCATTTTTCGGTCACAATAGCTTTGCCGGGCCCCAGCACCCTCACGCCAATAGCTGCCACCGCTGCTCAGTATTCTAATCATGTTTAAAGGTTTAAAAAGAAAAACTAGACCCAGCTGGAAACCTCATTTCTTTAGACACTGAAAAGGCTTACTGCAAAATGCTGATGTGTACTTTTTTTGAAGTGATCATCTTCTCTCTTGAGTTGGATCAGCTCATCTTGGGTCACACAAATTAAATGTGAAATATTCCTCCAAATTTTTTCCTCATAGTAGATGGGAGATTTAATCAGGTTCAAGCTGACAAAAAGTAATTCTTCAGCAAAATTGGATTTTTTCCCCTCCGCAGTGTCTTTGCCATGTGGTGTTCATTCAGCCACATCTCAATATTTGGTATATGTTCCTCTTGTTTTCCCTGAAGAGGCTGTACTATGACAGAGTTGTTGAAGGAACTGACCTTCTTGTGGGAACTATTTTTATGTCTGTAGGACAGCAGGCTCCTTTTTTGAGAGAAGCAAACTTCAGACTTGCCATTTTGTACGTATGGCAAGTTTTTTCACTCCTCAATCTCAGAAAGAAGCCTTCACCAAAAAAATTAGTATGTCAGATATAATTCCTTCTTGCAGCTTTAAGATGCTGCTGCTCCATGATCTGTGCTGGTCCCTAGAAGAGATTTAATCGCAAGCGTTCCGCTTCCATCTTTTAAATCCACTAGGTAACAAACATCTTGCTGAAAACTCTCATATTCCGCGATTATCTTGGAAAAGCTCAAGGTTTTCTGCTCTGCTTTCGCATTTGTTGTCCAGTGGGAAGAATTATCCATCTCATCTTTGGGAGTCCTCTCTTCCTTCCATGATGATGCTTTACCTGTTTCTGAGGCCAATATCATATTTGGAAAACTTGGATTAAGTTCTCTTAAAAAAAAAGAAGAAAAAAAAAAAAAGTCAAGCAGCCCAGATTCTGACACTCTTCTCCAGCTGCCTGCTACTCTCTGACAAATATGATACAGCTGAGTTTTCCTGTTAATTTGTTCCAGTCTCCACTAGGAACTGTTCACTGATACTCCGATGTTATTAAAAAATGGGATAAATAGGAATGGTAAAATTTGTTTCTGTAATTGCAAACTATAGAGCAAATTGGGAAGGAGATCACCTCAAACTGAAGTCTTTGAAGGGAAGGATGCATCACAAAATAGGTACAGCTACATTTGAATTGCTTTTATTTTCATTTTAAGATGATAAAGACCCTTACTGCAGCTACTAATTTCAATGTCAAAAAACCCCCACCAACTGGACTGAAAAATAACTGCAGTTCCCAAAAGTTTGCTGTGGGTGGAAATAAGAGTTTAGTATTGTCTAGAACAAGAAATATAATTACTGTACTTGGAAACAGCAGAGCCATTAATATTCAGAAGGTGTGCTAGGGCTGAGTTGGAGCGATGGTTTTTTTTTTTCTTGGAAGTAGGAGCATGTATTTACAACTTTAAACAGAAGCGTGTAATCTTCACCCATAGTTACTGGACTAGAATAAGTAAAATTTAGTAGATCTATGTATTTCATTTTACCTACTGGCCAAGTTGGTGTGTGGGTTTTAAAGTTGCATGTTTTCTCTGGAAAAAATCCTTTCTATTTGAAAGAAATATTTGTTTCCAGAACACATTTATGTTCAGAAGAGAAATTATCATAAAGATCCCAATTAGCTCTGTTATAGTTTTCCTTCATGGTAGAGTATGACAGCTGAGATCAGTAATCCAGCAGGATCAATTCTGTCTGATTAATTTAAGCAGACACTGAAACACAGTGCTGCTTTAACACCAAGTTGTTTTCTTGAAGGAAAGGCTGTCTGGCTGTAAGCTTTACGTTTATTTTTACTCTAGTGCAATCTACAGTTAATTGTATACTTTCATGTGAACATACCCACAGGCAACCCATACATTTTAAAAAGCCAACTGCCTGTGGTATTAAATGTATGCACCATTATTATTCACGTGACTTCTCACCATAATGTGAGATAGTCTTTTAAATTAACCAAAACTCAGATTTTCATGCACATGTGTAGCTCACCTTACCAGCCTGAAGGAATAAATACCTTCGTTATCTGATGAGGGTA
This sequence comes from Gavia stellata, assembly GCF_030936135.1. Classification (NCBI taxonomy): domain Eukaryota; kingdom Metazoa; phylum Chordata; class Aves; order Gaviiformes; family Gaviidae; genus Gavia; species Gavia stellata. The sequence goes on along the minus strand of NC_082597.1, from coordinate 66,927,545 downwards.
ATGCATTTAACACCTAAACCTGCTATACCAGGTGATAATAACTAGAGTTCAGCTGAAAGTTTCTGGGGAAAGCAGATGTGGGGCAGACTGTTCAATAGAAAAAACAGAGGAAAGCTAGCGAGGAGGCTTTTGCTGGGCAGCTCTCTGAGGCTCCCCGGGACAGGTCTGACTGAGAAATCTGTGGAGAGCAGTCCTCTTTTAAGAAGATGCTCTTGGCAAAGGGGAAGGTTGCTCTGTTTTGGATTCTCCCAACAAGAGTGGGCTGACACAGAGGGGGTGAGCAGCAATGGTGGAACAATGTCAAATGGAGAAAGGTACCAATATACTTGTGGTACTTGGCTGTTGTCTTCTGCATTATAGCACAGACTATGTAGTGCCTAAAGTGGAGCACCCCGTATCTAAGGAGACAGACTCATCCTGGATCATAAAATAATGATGAGGTTTGGCCCTGTTTTTTTAATTCTTAAGCCATCAGTCACCTGTACACAAGAAAACTAGGCTGATTTTTTTTAGAAGTTTTTAACATGGCTTCTATTTTTATTCTTACAGTTTCTGCCCGCAATTGATTGCAGGTTCTAATAGAGGCCATGTTTTGAAAGCCTGTCTGTAAAACCAGGGGATCATCATATGCTTTAGTGCCGTAATACTTCTGAGCAGCAGCCACTGCTCAAAAGCCTCATTACAAGAAAACAGGAGTCTGAAGAACTGCTTGGAACATTTTGTGAGATGGCATTAATACCCTCTCAGTCTCTAAAAGGCTTTTCTTCTCCTTCAGTAAGATTCACGATGACTGATTTGACTGTCTTCTAAATACTGCCTGGGGGGATGCTGATAGGGAAGGAAATATTTTTTAAAGGGTTTTTCCGAACTGACAGCTTTGAATTCTCACAATTAGTAATTCAGACACTCATAAAGGGAACGTGGAGCACGCCATTTTCACTGCATACGTAAACACAGGGCTGAGATACTAGAACAGTGGGAGAAAAAGAGCAGAAAACCTGGTAGGCTCAGAATCCTGTTGGAAAAGCCATGAAAGTGGGAAGGATCCCAACTCCTTGTGCCTTCCTCTGCTTCCCAACTCACAACTCAGAACAGGACAAAGGCATAGAAAAAGAAGTTGAAGCATTACACTTAAAACCTGAAATGGGAGTCTTTCAGAGGAGTTATCATGAACAGCAAATATCTCAGCAGATCAAACTTTATGTTTTTATTGTTCACTTGCTTTAAGATGCTGTGCATTAAAACTTTTAGGGTCCTCCTCCATGACCTCTTCTACTGTTCAACATCCACATTTCTCTGTGGATATTCAGAAATGAACTTACTAGATCAGAACTAGTAATTTGTTAGTTACACCACAAACCCCCCTTTTTCTGCTTTGTCCTTAAAAGGATGGATTTTGCTTATAGTTAATGCTGGGGATTGGGAGTCCTGGGAGTTGCATGTGCTCAGTCTCCTGATCTGTGTTACATTCCCACACAGCAGGTTATTTAATCTAATCTGTGAAAATGTACGCAGCCATTTGTTTACTGTATTTGCATTCAGTAATCAAGCCTTAATGAAAGTTTGCAACAATCCAAAGATACAAATAAATATTGTGAAGGATTGGTAGAGCAATTCATGGGAAATGTAAATTCAAACCCCATTGAGAAATGTGTGTGTACCAGCAGAAAGGCTTGTAGTTGACTGATGGTTGGCAGTGATGCAGTTCATGCCTATTAAAATTCGGGGAACGTATGTCGTAATAAATCCATTATCATCACTAGCTGACTAGGCAGTTAGTGCTTGGACACTAAGTAATTCTTCAGTGGGTAATGTGTAAAATCACGACCTAGTGATACTGCAGATTGTAACAGAGGCTGGGACTTCATAACCCTGTACAAGTTATATGTACCTCTCTGTGACTTAATTTTACGGTTTAGGGATATACGGCTAACATCTTTTTGAAGCCTTCAAGTTGGGTATGCAGAGTGGGGGAATGGAAGAGATGAATGTGATTGCAGAGTTTGGTGTTCAGCACGGGTAGGACGAGATCCTGGGTTTCTTACTTTGACTCTGTTGCAGGTGGAGAGAGAGAAGGCCATTCTCCTGGCTAACTTGCAGGAGTCTCAGACGCAGCTGGAGCACACCAAGGGAGCCCTGACCGAACAACATGAGCGAGTCCACAGGCTCACAGAGCACGTCAACGCCATGAGGGGGCTGCAGAGCAACAAGGAGCTCAAAGCTGAGCTTGACTGTGAGAAGGGCCGAGACCCTGGCGAGGAAGCACACGATTATGAAGTGGACATCAATGGCTTGGAGATCCTAGAATGTAAATACAAAGTAGCTGTTACTGAGGTGATAGACCTTAAAGCAGAAATCAAAGCCTTAAAGGAGAAATATAATAAATATGTGGAAAACTACACTGAAGAGAAGGCCAAGTATGAGAGTAGAATCCAGACGTACGATGAACAGGTGACAAACCTGGAGAAGTCAACCAAGGAAAGCCAGGAGAAAATGGTTCACATGGAAAAGGAATTGCAAAGGATGACAAGCATAGCAAATGAAAACCATAATACCCTCAACACCGCCCAGGACGAGCTGGTGACTTTTAGCGAGGAGCTGGCTCAGCTCTACCATCATGTCTGCCTGTGCAACAACGAGACACCAAACAGGGTCATGTTGGACTATTACAGGCAAAGCAGAGTCACCCGCAGCGGGAGCCTGAAAGGACCGGATGACCCTCGAGGTCTCCTTTCCCCGCGGCTTGCCAGAAGGGGGGTGGCGTCGCCTGTAGAAGCCAGGACCCCGACTGAGCAGGTGACAAAAGAGGCCGCAGAGCCTGGCAAGGAACAGAGCCCAACAAAAACACCTACCATTTCTCCTGTCATCACAGCCCCTCCTTCCTCCCCTGTCTCCGATACCAGTGACATCCGCAAAGAGCCAATGAACATCTACAACCTCAATGCCATAATAAGGGACCAAATCAAGCACTTGCAGAAGGCTGTCGATCGGTCGCTGCAGCTGTCACGCCAGCGTGCTGCAGCTCGGGAGCTGGCGCCCATGATTGATAAAGACAAGGAGGCCTTAATGGAAGAGATACTGAAACTGAAATCACTCCTAAGTACGAAGCGGGAACAGATCGCAACCCTGAGAGCAGTGCTGAAAGCCAACAAGCAGGTAAGATGCTAATCAAGCAGTCAGTTGGGAACGTCTGTTATTTATAGAGGTCACTTACCAGCTTTCCCAGGAGTATTTCGGAGGAGAGATTTTACTCACAGGTTATTTAGCCTCTCACTCAATCATGGCGAGGGCAGACCTTTCTTCCCTCCCTTCCTGCCTCCTCTTTAAGGTCTTTAGCTCTGCTTTTCTCAGCACCCACCATTCACCAAGGGCACAGGCAGAAGAGTCTTTCCTGGGGAGCGAGAGAAAAGCAGGGGGCAGGGAGGCACCAGCTACCACCCAGCCTGATGCACGGGCACGTTGCTAGTATTACTGCAAAATTATGAGATTGCCAACATTAGAAAACAAAATGAAGTGTGCATGGAGAGGCTCTCAGGGGCGTGCTGACTCCTCGCCAGGGCAGGTACTGCTGGAGCGCTGGGGAGGGCAAGCATAGGGGATACCACGTGGGCCAGCACCTCAGCAGCTGCAGGTGGCCTTGCTGGTGGGATGTAGTGGAGCAGGTAGTGCAAACAACCCATTGCGTTCCTCTTGGCTCTTGGGAATACTCCACAGGCTGCAAAACTTAGCAAACTTAAGGGGATTAAAAATAAATGTGACAAAAGCTGAAGTGCGCCTCAGGAAAAGAATCGCAGGTGTAAGAGTGTGTGACCAGTGGCTTTGGACCATACAGAAGCTGGGCATTTCTTTGATAAGACAGCAGGTGAAATGCTGAGATATTTTCATCACAGGTGGTTGGAATTTTTTTTAATGATTTTTCTTTTTAGTCAGAATAATTTCTCCTGCCATTGTCATGTTTTTAATCCTTTAAGAAATAAAATAAGTTGTTTTTTTATTAAAAAAGACAACATCACTACATGATAAAGCTGACTGAAACAGTAACTGCAATTTTTTATTTTGAGAAGGATTTGTTATAAAGTTATATTTTAAGAGAATAAAAAAATTCATATAATTATTTTGAAAATTTTCACAACTTAAAAAAAAATCATCAAACCACTTTATTTTTGATGTTTCACCAATGCAAATAAGCTGAGAATTACCACATTTTATATCAAATGCCAAAAGAGGACCATGTAATGGTGAGTTTTTCAAGACTATTGTCAACTTTTTTTGCATAGTATATCCTCCCAAGCCCTTTGTATCCATTAGGTTCCAGGTCTGCAAACGCTTAAAAAAGTTAAATTTAAGCATGCAAATAGTTTTATGTACTTCGGTGCATCTCCTTATGCCCAGAATTAAGTCTGAATGCAAGAGGCTGCATAGGCAGAGTCATCGTTCCAGATTGCCTGGGACTTTTCTCACCTAAAACCAATGCAGTGATCCCCCCATGGTGGCATGAATCCTGGTTAACAGCTTGGATACTATTAGCTGATGATGGTGATGGGATTTCAGTGTTAAAACTCCCAATAGTCAAGTCGTCTGAAGTTACAGTTTCAAGACTAATTGATTGTTGGATCTGTACCTGCACTTCTAGAGTATTGGGGATTTTTAAATTGCAGCCATATTTCAATATGTATTGAGTCTTTTATAGCATTTCCTCCCCTCCAATACAACTCATGTTAAATATTAATTCAAGTAATTAAATACCATCTCCAGCTAAGCAACAATAGCTCTGAGCAATTATATGTGGATTTTCCATGTAATTAAAATGTAATTAAGATGTAATTGAGGTATATGGGTTTAGATTCCAAATTAATGATTTTTTCCATTAGCATAGAGCTATCATTTATTTTTTAATACTACCAGAGAAGCTAGCTCAGTCTTGCTCTTTTATTGCTGTCAGAAATAAAGCATCATCCTAAGGCGTGCTCACTGAAATGGGAAAGATAGATTTGCTGAGTAAGGAGGTGCTATTAATTAAACTTTTATTTATTGGATAGCAGCATAGATATTGGTAACTGTACAATTGGGTATGGAGTCTTGCAATACTGTTCATGCAAGCCAAGTATCAATATCCTCAAACTTTCAAGTTAAAAGACATGGTAATATAAAAGGATAGGAGAAATTTAAAGTTACAAGGTGTTGGGGGGGTGAGTTTTATTATGTACTAGCAGTACTGCCAGCCTCAAGTGATGGGTGTTTCCCAGGCCCCAAAGTACACCTCGTGTTCAAAAAAGCAGGAGTCAAGATTCATCCCCTTGAGTACTTCCACTCCAAAATAATGAGGTTTTTAAGCAGCAATAGGCTGGGGATATTTTTCCTTTGTGCGTTTCAGTTTAGATGAGCCTACAGAGGACGTCTGGTTCAGTTTTTCACGTGTGACAAGAGCTAGAATTTTGATTCGTTAAAATCCTTCCTCAAGCCCTAACGAAGCTGACGTTAATACGAAATTGCATCTTTTCATCCCTTTCGTAGCACGGCAAGACACTGCTGGTGCCCGAGGCAGCAGGGAGAGCTGGGGCAGGCCCCTGGAGAGGGAGGCCTGCAGCTGGCGGGGCTGGATGCCCTGGCCTGCCCTCGGCCTCCGGAGGGGCCGCACCACGGCCCATCGTGCTCTGTGGAAATACTATCGCAGAACACCTGTATTTGTTAGCACTCCAAAGAGAGACACTTTAGGTGAAGCTTTTTTGGCTGGAGTAAGATGGGAAAGCGAGATGAGCACAAAGAAACGCACTGTAAAAATGGCGAGGTCCGGCCTTCCCAGAGACTCTCGCCACTCAGACCCGGCGGGGAGAGCCGCCGCGGGCCCGGCCCTGGTGTTTCGGGCCGGGCTTCAGCAGTGAGGGCACACCGCTCACCCGGGAAGCACGGGTGCGCTCTAGTGACCACCAGAAGTATTGCAACATCAGGTTAAAACGAGAGTTGCTGTTTTCCTGGCAGTACACCTCGACGCAGTGCGCCGACACCCCCTGTGATCCAGGGAGGCAGGGGCAAGAGGCTCATCGGAAGAGAAAACGAAGAGAGTTTCTCCCTCCCGACCTGAACTGCGTTCGCTTCTCTTCGCAGTCACTTACCGGGCGGCAGGAGGGCCCGGGAGGAGCCCCTGTTCCTGCCTCCTCCTGCTGCAGTGGGCCTGGCGCCCAGCCCTGCAGTTGCACCTCTTAAAGCTTTCACAACGCGATAAATTTCTGTTTGAACCTGACAAGGTGTTGCCTAGTTTAATGCATTGGGCAATATCTGATGATACTTCTTTTTAATCTAGCTATATTTTCTTTAGTAATATTTTCAAATAAGCATTAGGCCGGGCAGCAAACAGAGTACACGAACCCCTGTCACACACACGAAAAAAGAGCAAGATTTGCTCCAAGAAGCTGCAAACCTAAGCTGGGGAAAATGGATTATTAAATCAATTGTTCAAGATAGCAAGGCACATATATCTTGCTACCTTGCTTGCTTCCTTACCTGGTCTTGATTTACGTATCCATTTATTTGTAGCCATAATTACTGTGTCAGCACCAGTTTTGTGGAGCAAACCCTAGTACCATGAGCATTACAAGTAGCATAAATTATAAAATAATATCAAATTAATGATATAATAACTTCTAGGACCAGTTCAATAATGTTTTGATTTTGATTTCTTATTCAGAAAGCAAAGCTGCCTATGAGGGGAATTTAATATCCTGAAGTTCTGATTGAAAAATGATTGGTTTATCTCCTATGTGAATAGTTCAATGGGAAGAAGTTGAGTCAGCAAGGCCTTCACATCTGTATTGGCCATAATTATGGTGTCTCCACCTCCCATAGCAGAGATACCCATAAAAGTCCTTCAGAAAAAATAACTTGATAACCCCAGACATACAGTACCTTATCTATAAACAAATGCCCTGATGTTACATAGCCAGAATACAGTAGAATTTCTGCTGGGAAAGTGAGGCTATGTGGAAAGATCCAGTACCACGTACGATTTCTGCATTAAAATAACAGGCTATTGTTTTGGTTTCTTGTGTGAAAAAATAAAGTACTTACCACTGTAGGACTTAATATTCTTTCAGCAAAATTTTTTTTTATTGGTTTGCTTCTCATACTGCTAATGTAAAGTAAATGGGATATGAAATTTTCTTAGAATGTGAGTGTATAGAGAAAATGAGGTTTGTTCACGGATTTTAGGATTAAGGTGGCAACCTCTAGGCAGCTGGATTTAGGCCTCTCTTCTGCAAGCATAAGGACAACGTTAATTCTGGCAGTGCCTCGGGTCCTGGGCTCGGGGTGTGGCCACCTCAGCCTGTGCGGCTCCATGGCTGGGTTTTGGGGATGGGGGTGCTGAGCTCTGCGTGCCCCAGCTCTCTCTTCCCGGATAGTGTTTCACACCCCACAGGAGTCTAGGTGTTGGAGCTCTCTGCTCCGTCCCAGCCTTGCTGTCAGCTCCAGGTGATGTCTCCTGCACAACAAATGCTACGTGCTCAGCGAGCCTTTATCCTGTGTCTCCAGGCGGCTCGCTGAGTGGCTGGGTAGTCTGTTCGCCTAGTTCCTCTGCATGACTGGTCCCCTGTCAGGAGTGTCATTAGCCCTGCTCCTGTCTTATTGTGTTATTTACTTCACTGAAGAGGAGTCACACATTTTTCTGTGTTTCCATCTTTTTTCTTGTGCTCTCCATTTCTACGTGTGTTGCTCGGAGGTTACATTTTTATGTGGAGCGAAGTTTCTCTAACACAGTTTTATAGTTAACCACAGCTTAAAACCAAATGCTTCGGAAAGAGCTGTTAAAAGCAAAGCCAGGTCCTGGACATCTGCTTCCTTCTGGCACCCACTGCTTGGGGATGCAGACTTTTATTTGCCCCATCCTTACTTTCAGAGCACTCTCTGAATGCACCATTCGCCCCAGGTTTTTAAAATCTAGATTATCCTGCAGAACTGGCTTCAGGCACAATCACACATATGTGGTTCAAAGGACATAATTTTGGCGACTGGCTGAGAGGGGGAACAAGTAGAAATAATGTAGAGTAGAGCTGCTGCTGGAGGAAGGGTAACATGAAGCTTTGGCTTCAGTTCATTTTATCCCTGTTACTCTTGCAGTCTAGCAGTACAGCTGAGGTGACCAGATACATAGGTACCTCTGAAAGACGGAGTCCAAGCTCCCCTTCTCCCCTCAGCCCCACTCCCCGGCACACTTTCTGGCTCCAGGGTGCTTCAGGCAAGTTTTCTGCCTCTTCACGCTCCCCAAGCTGGCTCACAGTAGGCATAGAAGAAAACCACTCGGTGTACAAAGGGTAGGGATGGGGAAAAGCTGGGTAATTATTCTTTTGGTGGCAGCTAGCCAGGATAGATTGACTTGGCTTCATTGTAAAATGTCATCCTTGGAGCCGAGGAGTCTGACAGCAATCAGCTTCGGTCAGCAACAAGGTCCCAAACGGATGAGCTGTAGGTAACCTGAGCATCTGCACAGTTGGGCACCCATCGGCTCTTACAAGGACCTCTTGAGCCTCACGCTAAAGCGATGCACTGCTGCTTTGCTGGCCCTGGTTGCCTGTCTGCAGGTTTCTAACAGAAGCCACCCTTGCTTGCTTCCCCCTTCCTTCACCTTGCTTATTAAAAACACATTTTTGTTAGTTTTATTTCCTTCTCTAGTAGAGCACTTGTGCCCTTTGTTCTTCACTTAGGAGACTTTCAGAAGGGAGGCCCTTGACAGCCTGCAAAGAGGTGTGTTCAAAAGCTTGTCTGGTGTGTGGAGAGCCACCAGGCACTTCCAACAGGTTTTGCAATTCATACTTCATTTTCTGTATGTTGTTTTAAGGAAAACTCTAATAGGAAGAAAAAAAAAGGTTTGAAGATTTGACACAGTCCTTCCTCTGTTACCTTTATTCACCAAGTAAATTATATTTCTAAGTTATTTTTCATCCTGTAGTGTTAGATGTCTATTTAACTTACCCTGACATCCAGACTAAAACGTAGGGTGAAACAAATGGAAAGCTGATGATTTGCACTTTGTGCTGCCAAAGCATAGGATGGTGTCTACCGTTCTCCGTTATACCAAAGCATATGTCAGCAAGGTTGAGAAAAGCTGCATTTATTTGAATATATCCGCAAGTCGTTTATTTTTTTAATTTGCTGATGATTTCAAATTTGTGATGGAAAAATCTGTCTATTTTAAATGACAGGCAGTTACTAGTGACTTTTTAAAAGGTAAACTAGTGTGAAAGCAGAGAAAATGTTATTGATGAGTGTACAATTGGAAAAAAAATTGTATTATTTTAATGCTGCCATTTCTAACTGTGCTGTTTCCCCAGACACAAATGAATTGAGATATATTTTAGTAGGAGATAGTAATATATCCTTTTGTTAAGAGACACTGTTCGTGGGAACTGTACTGAGTTTCAGAAAACTGAGTTTAAAATAGGTTTCCAACTGTTTGGCCATTACCATCTTTTGTCATGTCCCCTTGCTGGTTGCTTTAAACTAATGTTCTTCTATGCTTTTCTCCCCTGGTGATGGCTCACGAACCCGCAAGATCAACAGGGGAAATTGATTGCCTACATGAAAGGCTGCAACTTACCATGCACTAAATGAGGTGAAAAAACAATCATAACCCCCCTGAGTAAATGTAAAAGGAAACATTTTTTTTCTTCATCTCATTCAATGGCAATAATTTTAAATGTCTCATAGCAGCAGTAGGTATAAAGCCTCTATAATACTATGTATTTTGAGTAACTTCAAAATTATTCCAGATTTCATAGGTAAAACAGAAGGTTCAACTCTTGCAGAAATAAGACATATGTAACTATTAAAAGCAGTAGGGTGATAAAGTAAAAAAATGTAATGGATTAAATTGAAAAAAGAAAGGAGGAAGCAGAAAAAATTAAGGAATAAGATGACTATAAATATTTGCTTTCCTATTAAATGAAAATTATAATTTACACTTTTTTTGTTCTTTTTTGTAGTGGTTAAAACTGCCAAAAGAATGCTGTTTTGCACAACAGTAGGCATTGCCAGTCCTCAGACACAAAAGCAAGCTGACAGGTCTTAGCAGTCACCTCACCCAAGGAAAGCCTCAGCTGGCAGGAATCATGAGGAAAAACACGTTAGTTCCCTCCTCAGCTGCAGAGGCTGAGTCTCATATGCCATGCATCTTCTTTGCAGTTGGGGGACACACCTGGTTGTTTATTGCAGCTCAAATAACACAGTAGCAACTCCTTAAGCTGTAGTAACTTACCCACTTGCCTGAGCCCTCAATGTATGGCTGCACAGTTTTGCAGAGACATTTAAGCTATTGCGTTGTTGCCAGTGCATTGAAATTGGCTCTGTCCTTTCAACTGCTTTCTCTTTTTCCTGGTTTCATGGAGCACAACTTAAAAGAAGACTTTAAAGGGTGCAGCGCAATGAAGCTCAGGTCTAACTTTCTTTTACTGTATGAATGAAGAAGGAAATCTAAAGTAAAATCAAGCATCTTAGCTATTTTATCTGTCTCATAAGCATATATCCTTGTTTGTGTTTTCAGACAGCTGAAGTGGCACTAGCCAATTTGAAGAATAAATATGAAAATGAAAAAGCAATGGTGACTGAAACCATGACCAAACTACGGAATGAATTAAAGGCTTTGAAGGAAGATGCAGCAACCTTCTCATCCTTGAGAGCAATGTTTGCCACCAGGTAAGGGAAGTGGTTTCACTGTCTGGCTCAGCACTGTAAAATTAAGTATGTGTGTGCTAAGTGAGAACAGACTTAGCTGTGTATGTTGTGTGCTTAGGAGGAGAGACAGAAATTATTTTCTGCAAGGTCAGGGGTTTGCTGGATGAAGGTGAATGAGTCTTAGAGTGCACACTATGCAAAACCTGCAAGCTCTCAAGTGCTACTGAGATGTATGTCTTAGAAAATAAAGCTGGAGAATAGCAATGTCAATACAACCTTGAGTAAAGTTTTATAAATGCCAACATCAACCTCCAGTATATTTGCATTTATAGGGCTTTTTAAAGTAGAAATCAAATAGTAGATTTATGTGGCTGATTTTCACATTCAGAAGTTTGCAGTGATTCTGTCATGTAAAGCTATCGCCAGGTTAATGATGATCTTCAGAATGCCATGTTTTCATTATTGTGAGATTTATTACTTACCACTAGTAAAATCTATTTCATCAACCAGCCTGTGCTGTAATCCAGCACTAATAATTGAGAGGCCACTGCAATTTCCCACTCCAGCATGAATTCTTATTTTCTCTCACTGTGATATTCAATTTATTATCTTCTCCTTCACAGGATAAAATTTTCACTTGTCTTCTGTAATATAGTTTCTCCTGGCAGGACAGTAATTAATTATCTCTCATCTTTCCTTCTCCCACACCTTCTTTAGAAGAGCTTTTGGTTTTAGCTGTTTTTTAAAAGGTTACCTAAAAATAATCTTTTTTAAAGATCCAACATTTTCAGCAATAAATTCTTAATTCCCAAATATGCAAGGAAATTACTACCCTCAGGAAATTATTCTGTTATATCAAGGCTTTTTTTTCCCCTTATGGTGAAACACAGTGCAGATTTCTTGCTTGTGCTTTAGTCCATAAGTGATAAGACATCTTCATGCCAACATCTCTCCAGTGCTCCCTGTGGTATATAGGTCCCATCTCACCTCTTCCAGCCTTCTAAGGTCCTTTGTTGCTTAGTGACAGTGGCAGCAGCAGCTGGGAGAGGTGGGAAGGAAGGAGAAGAAGGGACATTTACATGCCGTGACATTGGTGCTGTGTACGAATTCATGATAGGTTCCTCATCAGAAGAGCATGCGTAGTGCCATAATAGAAATGAACTATAACTCAGCAGGTGGGGTGAACCAAGGTAGCTCCATTGATTTCATTGGCATCTAAAGATTTTCTTCAAGAAAGGAAAATTGTGTGTGTGTATTAGAAATGCATGTCTCGATCCTTGTTTGCAAGCTCATAAGTCTAGGAGATACATGAATGTACTAACTCTATAAGACTACCTGAAAGGCTACTAACTCCGGAGGAGGGGAGTGGCATCATGGGCATAAAGCAAACAAGGGTCTTGCCTGAAGCATAAATCATCAACCTATGAGGTAAAAGAAGTTTGCAAAGGTTTAGAATTTGTTCCTTAAAGAGAATGTTAGGTTGTTGGTGTACTGATGTACTGGTGTACCCTATTTGGGCATCCTGAGTGCACACTTCTGTTGGGTTTAAGGCATATCCTAAAGCTGGTGGGAGACAGCAGCATCTTTTCTGTGAGAATTAGGCTTAAAGGGTGCCATTCATCTAGGTGCCTTTTCTAGATGTCTTGTGTGTAGGATGCAATGAAGCTTCTGCTTCTCTTCTATGAACTATAAAGGGGAATCTGGGTGATTGACCAAGGTATAGATTTGCACTTTGAAAATATCTAATGTTAGTAGAGATAAACCCCACTCGAAGGATCTACTGCTGCTGGTAAACTCCATGCAGTACTGATTAAACACTCACTGCATGGCCTGCGGAATGTATCCCTGCCCTTGAGGTTGTAAGTTTTGCCCAGTATTTTCTGAGCACAGTTATAAAAAAATCATTCACCACAAGGTCTTGCACATCAGTGTGCTCCTATAGATTTTTTTGTTGTAAAATATTCCTTTTCCTTTCTTACCCTGGAATCTAATGGCCTTTATAATTAAATCAGTCTTCCTAAACGTACAAATCATTGACTCATTCTGAATACTCCATTTGGAATAGCATTTGTTTAAATGACAGAAAGCTGGTATACTATAGATATCTGTTCAAGAATAGAAATCTGTTTGAAAATACAAGACTGTAAGATTCTTCATGCAGTAACAATTGATGCAATAGCAACCTTCAGCATAAAAAAGCAATTGTTTAGTCTTCTGTTGAATAAAACAGTGGTTTCCATGGTTATCCTGCATCACATGGTACTTACTCCTGAACTTGCACTGTAGGGAGAACATCCCTCTGATAGTGGAGTTATATTACAGATCTGAAAATTATTTCATATACTGTTTGATAGAGCAGTATCTTTTCTCTTTCATAAACCATACTTTTCTGTTCATTTGGTCCCCAAATGGATGTTCATTCTGGTGCTGAACTGTATGGTTTATTCCTCACATGCACTGGATAAAGGTCATACCACATTATAAAGAGAGCACAGCACACTTGTTTCTGGTCTGAACAGAAAGACGACACTTCTCTGCAAAGCCCTGCTACACAGAAAGCAGGAGCCATCCTTTTTCTCTGATTTCCCCTGACACTTGTGCATCCTTCCATTCCTTAAGCTCTTTCTTCAGTTCTTCTCTCCTCCTCAGAAGTCCTTCTGTCCTGCTTGTACCTCTGCTTTTGCTCTTTTTCCTTCTGGACCTGTTTTTTTCCCAATCCAAAATCTCTGTGGTTCTGATCTCTACGGCTTCCTCCTTCCCTATTCATTAGCCTTGTGATCCCTTTCTCAATTTATTTCAGACCTATCAAGAATATGTCCTCAATACAGTTCAAACTCCCTTTTCCCCAAACACCTCTCTTAAAAAAGAAAAAGAAAGCAAAGCTCTTCTCTGGAGAAGAGAAGACTGAGGGGGGATCTTATTAATGCTTGTAAATACTTAAGGGGTGGGTGCCAGGAGGATGGGGCCAGTCTTTTTTCAGTGGTGCCCATGACAGGACAAGAGGTAACGGGCACAAACTTGGTCATAGGAAGTTCCATCTAAACATGAGGAGGAACTTTTTTACTTTGAGGGTGGCCGAGCACTGGAACAAGCTGTCCAGAGAGGTTGTGGAGTCTCCTTCTCTGGAGATATTCAAAACTTGCCTGGATGCATTCCTGTGCAATCTGCTGTAAGTGAACCTGCTCTGGCAGGGGGGTTGGACTCGATGATCTCCAGAGGTCCATTCCAACCTCTATCATTCTGTGATTCTGTAACAGCATCTAAAACCTTCTTTTCTGTGGGATGCATGGGACTGGCGGAGCAGAGTTGAAGTTCCTGTTTGATGCCAGGGCCATGTGCTGCCCATCAGATTTGCAGCTCTTGCCTTTAGCCTGCTTATTTTATTCCTGGGCTGCTTCTGGTAGTCCCAGACCAAAAAAATGGTGAGGGCCTTTCCTGCCCCTCCTGTTGTTTCCCCTCACTCCAACCCTGAGCCATTGACCCAGGTGGGAGCTGTGGGAGTGGGAAGCAGTAAGGCTGGTGGCCAACGCTGATCCAGAGGGCAAATGAAAAATATATTCTTTAAACCACTAGTTTTCGCATCTAGAGTAGGGGTTTCCCTGGGAGAGGAAGGCAAGAGAAGTCTTGTGCTGAAGGAGAGAAGGAACTACTTTTAAAGTAGAATCCTAAGAGAATTCAGAAAGCTAATTGTACTGAGTCCCATGCTTGCTTTCCCAGCCTAAATAGAGATACTCAGAAGGAGAGAGCAAGAAATATTACTTATATTGCTACAGTCCTGACACTGCCTGCACTGATTTTATTCTCCATCCGTCAAGATGTTTTCTTATGATTAATATTTAAAGAAAAAAACTGTGCTGAAGAGATGGACTAGGAAGTTCAGACAGGTCCTGGAGCTATCCTAGATGAGAAAACATTTATGAGCAGAAGAGAATTATGCTTATATGGCTAGAGCAGGGACCTGTCACTGTCAGTGTCACTGGGTTTTAGCTCAAGCTTTGCTATGATTTATGTTATCTAAATTACGCATAAGCGTGACTTAGTATTTGGTTTGCATTCCTAGACAAGAGAGCTAGGTGGAACTAGAAATCCCTTAAACTCCTATGTTAGCTTCTTGGATCAGTTCATACAACGTAAGTGGACTTAAGCATCTGTCTGCTTCCTTTCTGAGACAAAAGAAATGACAAATAGGTGAAATCTTGACTTTTACTCTGGCAATAAGTAGGCCAGCAGACAGCAAGATAATAGTGCTGTTTGTTTAATAGTCACTTGCAGCTTAAATCTGTCCTGGGGCAAGGGAGAAATTGAGAAAGAGCTCTGACTCAGGAGGACGTAACCTAACTTTTGTTATTCACTACTATTTGAGTACTTCTGAAAGACCCGTTCAGAGCCCTGGTGCATCCTGAAGCCCTGCTCAGTCCGCAATGGTCTGTGCCGTGTTAGAAGTCATCTCTATCAGGAGCTTTTAACCTTTTTCTTCCTCGGTATGCTGTGAGACCTCAGGAGTGTTTATAAAACATGTGGGCAAAAGGCAATATGGATATGTGTAGTGCTTTTTTCTTTTTTAATTGGAAACACTTCTCTTCTTATCCCACACTTGCACATAGCAGGGAATATTTCAGTGAAGGGAAATGCCATGGCTGCAGGCAGTAGCTACCTCCCACTACATGGAATAACCTTCACTGCTGCAGACTTCAAGGAGATCTGAAGCTGTTAATTCAGCATTTTCTAAAGTTAATTATGGCCTTTACTTGACTGATTTAGGTTTAACCTTTTTGAACACTGTTTCTCAAAAAAATGTGTATGCTTGAGCAACAAAACACAGAGACAATGGACAATGTGTTTGTAAAAAATAATAGGAAATTTTGAGTTGTGGTGGAGGTCAGATGGCTGGAACCACCCAAAGACTGCAATGAACTGCCAAGAATGTGGTGTTGCTATTATGGGGAGACTTCTAGGAAGGGCATATAATTAATCAGAACAGTTGGAAAATGTTGTATTAACAAGGTTGGTTTTGTCTCAAGTGTGAGGCCAGCTAACAGCATCTAGTATATCCAGGTTTGTCTGGAGTGTGAGGCCAGCTAACAGCATCTAGTGTATCCAGGTTTCTAGGGCCAGCTTGTTATAGTTCATAGCAGGTAATGAAAAAAAGGTTTGTCTAAGTCTGCTTTAGTATTATTCACCTTCATGGAGCTTATGTTTCTTAACTGCTCAGTTACGCTGATTTACAAAGCAGATGCCTAAATACCAAGAACACATCCTAAAGCCTAAGGAAAACCAACCTTTTTCAAAACCGAAATTGGCTTATTGGCATACTAAAGCAAAGCAGTTCATTCCTGTAGTGGCACTGTCCTACAGGTGTTGCTGCAGGTGTTACTTTTTAAAATTTTCCACAGAAAACATATTTGGAAAAAAAAGATGTCTCCTAGACCAAGAGGAAAATAGGAGAGAATGAGAAAGATGGATACAGAATCTATCTGGTTACAGGAATGAGTCTTTAAAACTCTGATAACACAGACATTGTAGTAATTCCTATTTCAAATTAATTGAATTTAATGTCCGGAATGCTGATTTCATTCTAATGTCTCTGTCAAAGAAACTGGCTAAAGCATCAACAGACATCTCATGGCTTGGAGCAGAAATAGGTGTGCAAGTTGGCTTTAAGCCAACCAATGTTTCAGAAATATCTCTTTTCCTCAAGGCTTGAATAAAGACAGTCATGCTTATTAAGGTCCTGTAGAAGAAATATAATACTGAAACTGGAGATGAAACTATGGCTGACCTAGTAATTTTGCTTCCAGTGCCTGAATTATTCAAAAGGAGAGTACAAAATATATATATGTGAGTGTTAGTGTGTATAGAATAACTACGAATTTTTTGAGTATACTTTATTTCTGTTTCCCAAGGAGAAGATTAGAGTTACAGAGAAATTAGTTTTGTCCCTCAGTTTGCAATAATTCAGAAGTTTATTGTGTCACACATTTTGAGAAGGAAAACTAAAATTATTTTCTATGCTGGTTTTCTATGAGTACTGGTAAAGATAAATCATCATCCATTACACTATTATAATTACACAGCAAAGCTATTTAGATTTATACAGATCCCATGGGGAGAAGATTTGACAAAAGCTTCATCATTTAGTGTGAAAAATTCTTGGATATTGCCACAAATGTCCGATGGTCAGACAGTAGTGCTACCTGTGAATCATTTCAGTACTGATATACGTTTATCACTCTTGGTTCTTACTGATTAGATGGTCTATTTTTAACAAACTGAAGCTATTTCACTTCAAAAAGTGACTAAGACCATCCTGAAATGCCTTGCTCTTCCTGTTAACTTTAGGAATCATTGTTTAAAGCAGACTAATTGAATTCAGTCTTAAATGCCAACAAAATCATGAAAAAGCTGGTTTTATTTCAAAATCTGTCTCAGAGATCTAAAGCAAATGAAAAAGATACAGTTTTTCATGCAGATAAAGAGGCTGAGGGTTAAAAAGGAGTAGGTGACCATAGCAATGGATACCTGAGCACACCTCCAAGAGACTCAACAGTAAATGTGAAATAACATCCAGGTGTGGGTTTTCCTCTTTAATCAGTTAACAATGGCAAACAACTGAAGGCTTCTCATTTCACAAAATCTGATGTGTCAAGTGTTCAAAGTACTTGCAGTCTTTTTTTCATAATTTTTTGTAATATTTTGTTTAAGTAGATATTATTGTCTATGAAAAAAAGTATTATCTAATTAGCAGACATTCTTATCCCTGGTGAGTTACTAGCTGAACCAGCCCCCAAAATTTTTGTGTGGTCTAACCTGGAGATAATCCCAAACCTTCCCTCCAATTGCTCGTTATCTGCATTAGAAACATATCACATTGTCATAGACTACTCTGATACTCTAGATACAGGTTTTCCTGCTGAACAAGAAGTGTTGGCATTCAAATCCAAGTCTGAATTTGTTCAAAGTGGGTACAGAAGAATTCAGGCTGTCTGCTTCCAGGATTAGGTTTGGCAAAAGGGGAGACCTTATCGCTCTCTGCAATTACCTGAAAAGGGGTTGCAGAGATGTGGGTGTTAGTCTCTTCTCCCAAGTGACTAGCAACAGGACAAGAAGAAATGGCGTCAAGTTGCAGCAGGGGAGGTTCAGGCTGGATATTAGGGAAAATTTCTTTACTGAGAGAGTGGTGAAGCATTGGAACAAGCTGCCCAGGGAAGTGGTGGAGTCACCATCCCTGGAGGTGTTCAAGGAACGTGTGGACATGGTTTAGTGGTCATGGTGGTGTTGGGTTGGTGGTTGGACTTGATGATCTTACAGGTCTTTTACAACCTTAATGATTCTGTGATTCTGTGAAAAGCTTGGATGTGAATCTGTCCCTGTAATTGCAGCCCGGGAATGTGATGACTGGTAGGGATGGTTCTTGGACTCGTTCCCCAGATTTCTGCCTTGTTTGTTTTCCCAGGTGTGATGAGTACGTCACGCAGCTGGATGAGATGCAGAGGCAGCTAGCAGCTGCAGAGGATGAGAAGAAGACCCTAAACTCTCTGTTGCGCATGGCTATCCAGCAAAAACTTGCCCTTACCCAGCGACTGGAGGATTTAGAGTTCGACCATGAGCAGTCCCGACGCAGCAAAGGCAAGCTTGGAAAGAGCAAGATCGGCAGCCCTAAAGTAAGTGAGGAGGCATCAGCCACCGTGCCAAGCATAGACACTTTCCTCCTGCATAGTCAGGGCCCACAGCAACCAAACTTACTGGTCAGCAGTGGCACTCAGAGGAAAAGGTATGCATGCAGTGATCTTTACAGTACGGTGCAGTGGCCAGACTTTCATTAAAGTCGTTCACTGAATTGTAAACTTTTTTTTTTGTACTTTGACTGGGGAGAAGGATGTGGGGAGAATATGAATACGGCAGTCAAAGCCTGGCAACATGTGGTTCTGATCCACCTACTCACTATGTTACTTCCTCCTCCTTAATGTAGTGTTTTGAACTATATTCTGTCAGTGTCTCAGTGCATCTTGTATGTCTTTAATATTAGTGTGAATGTATTTTCTTTAACTAGTTTTCCTTAAGTTTTCCTTAGGTTTTCCATAACAAGCATCTGAAATAAAAAAAAGGATTGTGCTCTATGAGCCATTTCAGCGCTTAACACAAAAGAAACTGCATCTTTTGTTAAGCTCTGGTGCTCGCTTGTTCTTCATCAGTGAGAAAAGAATATGGATGTGTTCACTCTGATCAATTTTTCTGCATGGGAGCAAGCAACCTTTTGAAGGTGGATGGCTGCCATTCGTAACCTAATGCAAATATTTCACTGTTCAAGCAGTGAGTTCTCATCTTGTCTTGTGACTGCCCTGCCAAAGCTCTGTAGGTGTGGGGATCTCCATGGTTCTGAAGATGAAAAGGACTCTTAGAGAGAAGTCCTAAATAATCATTCCCTTTTCTTGAATGCTCTAGTCACAATGCAAAACGAAGAGAATGTTCAGGGAGCCTTGTACATGTCAATTCCAGGATGCTCAGATATAACTCAACCTCCTCTCCTCCTCCACTAATATGAACCAGGATTTCCAATGCAGGCAAGGTGCCCTGCTGTGGAAGTGACATGGGGTGGCAACATTAGTTGGTTTTTACCTGTTAAGCAAATTAACGTGATGTTGTCATTCATGAGGCTTTGAAAGGTAATTAAAGTAAAACTCTTTTGTTTCCATATGTATTTTTCTTGGATCTCCTGCAAGACTATTCTCACCTTCCCTTTGTGATCAGAGCCATCCCAGGACTTCAGGGACCTACCTCCAGAAATTATTAAGAGCCCCCCCTCATCCCGCCTCCACAGAATCATATCTTCTGAGGGGCCCCCCTTCCATGAGTGAATTCATCCATGGGCACCGTCTCAGCAAGGAAAAAAGGTTAACCGTGGCCACACCAGGTAAACATTTTTTCCTTGGGTGCATGTGGTGCTGAGTGGTTAGCAGAGCAGGGGACCCTCCCAAGACTACAGATGCAATCTAATTTGGGCACTTTCTTGGGACCTGAAAAGCAAAATGTCTCCTCCTGTGTCACCTGTGGCAGGAGCTGACATTCTGCCAGCAGTGGCCCAAACTGGTTGCACATGCAGTGGGGAAAGTCCTGCTGTGTTATAGGTGGGTGCAGTTCCGCTAGCAGAGGCTGCACAGAGGCTGCACCCCTGTGTCTGGTGGTGCTTAGTCTGGTGGTTGTGCTGGTAGTCTCCATGGAAGACACAAACCCAACGGGACAGAGGAGTCAGATGTGTGAGGACCAGTGAGGGAGTGACCGGCAGTGTGCACAAGCCTATGCAGCATCGGTCTTCTGCTCACCCTGGAGCATTCATTCAATCAGGTTTTTCTAAAGGGTAATGTTAAACTCACAGAAGGTTTAGTTTATATAGATTGAGTCATGAAGTTTATCTTCGCAGGAAGCTTTTGCTTTTCATTTCCTGCCAAAATGTAGTATCCGCTTTGAACAAAGCGTAGAAAGGAAATGCAAACTGGAATGCCATTTCAAAGGTTGTAACATCTTTCTTCTGACAGACAAGCTAATAATTACCTTTGTTCTGCTTCTGAGCAGAACTTTTAGCCTTTAAATGTGCACACTCTTGTCTGGTGGTAAATTTTTTCATTCTTTGTTTTGAAATTTGTTATACACAAAAAGCGTAAGTAGAAAATACAAAAGCTAAAACCCATAAAGTGGTTTCTGCTCAAGTAAATGTTTATTCTGGAAAGCTGAGCAATACCCTATAATAAATTATACCTCTCACTCAGTGCCAGCAATATCACAGCTGCCGTTGAGTAGTACTCGACACTGGTGAGGCCACACCATGAATACTGTGTTCTGTTTTGGGCCCCTCACTACAAGAAAGACACTGAGGTGCCGGAGCGTGTCCAGAGAAGGGCAACAAAGCTGGTGAGGGGTCTGGAGCACAAGTCTTATGAGGAGCCGCTGAAGGAACTGGGGTTGTTCAGTCTGGAGAAGAGGAGGCTGAGGGGAGACTTTACTGCTCTCTACAACTACCTGAAAGGGGGTTGTAGAGAGGTGGATGCTGGTCTCTTCTCCCAAGTGACAGGACAAGAGAAAATGGCATCAAGTTGTGGCAGGGGAGGTTTATATTGGATATTAGGAAAACCTTCTTCACTGAAAGGGTTGTCAGGCATTGGAACAGGCTGCCCAGGGAGGTGGTTGAGTCACCATCCCTGGAGGTATTTAAAAGACGTGTGAATGAGGTGCTTAGGGACGTAGTTTAGTGGTGGACTTGGCAGTGTTAGGTTAACGGTTGGACTTGATGATCTTAAAGGTCTTTTCCAACCTAAATGTTTCTATGATTCTATGCAAGTAACACCCACTCAGAGGACAAGTGTAAAATTGCAGAGAGTCTAAACAAGACATTTTCCTAAGGAGTGTTGCAGTAAATAAATCAGAGCTGGCTCTTGGGGAGAAAAAGGCAGGGAGGGGGAAAGAAGCAGAGACTTTAAAATGTGTAAAATGAACGGTACTGGTATTTCAGCAATTCCTTTGTATTCTGTTGGCAATGTTAAGACCATGTGTTAATTTTCTACCCCATAGACAGGAATCTGTTTCCTAAACCCTGGCAGTGTCTCTTGTATTCCTTCCTCTTCATCATACAACAGCATAAGGATGATTTTCTTTCTGATGGATGCTTACATCTCTTTAAAGAACTGGATTTTGCATTTTCTGTATAGCCAAACTCCCCAGTTTAGAAATGCAAGGATCTAAGCCCCAAAATGACGATCGTCTAACATACAAGACTCTTCTAATTGTAATTGTACTTCCCATGTACAATTTACAAGAGTGGCAGACCAAGGACAACCAGTTTTTAATCCAAGGACTGGATGACCTTTGTGTGAAGAACCCTGACTGTATACTGTAGATGCAGTTTAGTGGTTGGAAGAAGCAATGATTTAAAAAAGAACTGTGCTCAACAGATAGGTAAACACAATTTACTGTATTGCAAAATTGTTAGTAAAAGGGTAAAATACATGATCTTTGAATTTGGGCCTCTGGATCCTGACTGTCTTCATGCATTAAATCTTTTTTTTTCCCCACTGTTTTCATGGACTGGCATCTGATATCTCATGGAGCATCACAGATGCACGGACTATAGATTGAAAAACATTGACACTGTCTCTAACTTTTTCCAGTAACAGAGGCCAAAGGATGAAGCAGCCTGAAAAGTAGAATTGTCCAGAAAATAATGTTTGTCTGGAGTCTTACCTGGCACTTTAGGTAGATCTTTACATATTCGGAGTATAAAGGTCTTGAGACAGTATTAGTGATTTATGTTACAGTTGTCCTTATGAATCTACAACAGTCCCAGCTTTCTGAAAGCATTTGTCAGAATTTTATGCCATCACATGGCCTTAGTCTCAGCCTGTGAGACTGACAGGTTCAAACCAGAGATCTTTCTGAGCACTCAGATTCCAGTATTAGCAGGGCCCATGTTAGAATCAGGTTGAAGATTAGGGAATTTTTCAGCGTTGTTCTTACCAGTTTCTGGAATATTTCTTACTGTTGTTAAGAGATTAAAAGAATGATGCACCAAGTAGGATTTTTTTCTATTTGTCTAATTATCTGTTTCCTGAAAGTAAAGAACAGTGAAGGATGTTATTCTGCTGCTTTTATAGGGAATGTTTAAAAGCCTTGTATCAGAAAGACTTTCTTCTCACATGATTTGTGCAGTCAAGCAAGCCAGCAAGAAATGTAGCAACCCACACCTGCTTCTTCATCAGAGTGGTTGCAAAAGAGCACCATCCAAGCTCAAACACTATGGAGCAGAGTATAGCATGGCTTGAGGCTGTGTCCTCAGGATTGGAGGAGCAATGAAGCCTAAATTAAATGCAATCAGGTTTTGAGGTTTTTTTTCTTTTAAATTTGTGAACTATTTCCTTCACATAAGTATTTAACCCATATGATGTGCAGGCTTCCCTATCCTTTCATTAGCTACCAGTGTTGTGGGGACTGGGAGGCTGTAGCTGGGAATGCATTTGATGGAGACCAAGAGCCAAAGTAACTGAACTTGGTAGAGGGAGAAACTGTGCAGGCTCCTCTGCCCCATGCTCCCCATGCAGTAGGCAAGCTGTGCCTGTCTTTCCCTTGCACCTTCTCCTGGCCTTGGTGCTTGGCAGAAGAGGCTGCCTTCACCATGCTCTGGCCTCAGCTTTGACTGCTGCTGGCTACCTGATAGCGGGAAAGCTGGAAATGCTTTTGGCTGCCTTTTTCAGAGGAATACCGTGGCATGAAGGCTCACTAGTGAAAACCAACTGAATTAAAGACCTCTCAAGAAAGAGATTGTCATTTCCTACTAGGTTTCCATTTGACTGACATCAGGCTGTGGTAGTATAAATTTATCTGGGCTTTCTAACTGAAGTAAGAGCTCCTAACTGCTGTAGCTAAAAATACCACTCAGTCCATTTCCAAAGTATCATGTTTCATTTCCCCGTGGTAGCAGTATGCATTTACCTTTGCTGTATGTTTCTTCTTTTATTCTGTTATTTTCTATTATGTTTACACTTTAAAGTCTTTATTCTTCTGATAGACAGAACCAGCTGGTATGTACTCAACACAGTTCCAGCCCGCTTTTGCATGTGGCTGTTTTCATAACTACATGAAGAAGTCAGGGCATATAGCAAGCCTAAGGTTGGATTTGACAGTGTGTAACACTGTATTAAAAATGACCTTTCCTTTGCAGTTGCATTCAAACTCCTTCAAATTTTCATACACAGGGCTTGAAAACAAAGTCACTAGATACCTTGTAATATCACCCAGTCCCAAATATCAAACGTGTTTCTCTTGACTTCTTTAAGGAAAGAACAAGACAGAAAAATTCTGCTGTAGGTGCCCTGATAACACCCTTCTCTCTCAGTTATTTTAGCATGGAAATTCTAAGAGTTGAATATAAAGTTCTGTAATTTTAGCTTAAAATTAAATCAATTAAGATCCTTGTGGGGATGATGCACCTGAAGAAAAAGTTTTCCCAACAGGCTTATGAGATGAAGAGTAACTAATGGCTGCAGCGTTCTCCCTTAAACAGGGGTGGTTAAAGGGTCAACTATGATCCGCCTGAGACTCTCTCCTTTGCTGAAGTGCCCCCCAAAAAAACTGTGGTAGATGCTTCTTTTCCTTATTGTTTACTCTTGTAGGTACCACAGGGCAGATCTCGTTATTTAAAATCCCACACAGGAAACCACCTTGAATAGTAAAGTATTTCATGTTTCCCAGGAAATCAGATCATGAGATCATAATAAACAATCCTTTCCTTTGTAGAGAATTCTGTACAGTCATCTATTTTACTTGACTAAAATAGAAAAAGGGAAGTAGCCTTAAAATGTGACACATTTCCCTCAAATTCAAAGCCCAGCTGAGGTCAGGATATTTAGTTGACCTAATCCAGGCTAGACCCATGGGTTTCAACAGAACTATGCTAGTTTACTCTGGTCCCAAGTTTTTGTTCTGTAGGGTTTAGATTTTATCGTTCTTCATTGTTACAAGACCATTTCATAAAACGGTGCTTCTAAAACTTGTAAAAATAAAAACCACTGCAAAATTAGGTAATTTTGTCGAGTTGCTCATTTCTGAAAGCACATTAAACCTGAAAGTTTGCTTGCTTTTTGGATGACTTTCAAGGCTGATTTACAGAGTGGCATTTGACTCTCACAAGAAAAGACTAATGTGGAAGATAAAGACAGCACAAGGAATGTCATATAATAGTACAGCAACTGCTCAAGCACTAAGCTCACCACCTATCATATGTAATTAGGAGTATATAGTACATACTCTTAATATAAAAGTCATCCAAGATTAATTTCTTCTGTAGCTCTATGCTTACAGACAAATCAAATACAAATAACAGTATGATACAAATAACTAGTTTTTGTTTGTTAGTTTGCATTCTTACCATAAAATTTAAATTAATGTGCAGAAATTCTACCCTGAGGGAAATTCCTATAGAGAGTTCCTAATAGTGTCTCCAAGAACTAACTTACAGCATCTGTAGGTAGAAACTATTTCTTAAAGCTAACAATGAAAGCGCTAATGAAAAAACTCTATCACCCAAATATGGAGGTCCTAAGAAGTCTTCCAATTAAGACTTTAAGCTGGCACTCAAGGGGAGTTGCTTAAGAGTTGTCTTTGTTAATTGCCCTTTACACTGGACGTGGTTTCACCTGTGAAGAATAGGTTAGAAACCTGGGAATGCATTGATCTGTTTGATGTAGCACAAACACAACACAACTCCGAGTAGAGGGTCTGCTGAGTAGGGTGGTCATTAGCTTTACAGGGAGTTAGGGGTTTTTGATAGGCCATGTGAAGTGTTGAGTAACCTCTCCTGGCACAAGGGATGAGGAATATGCTCTACTGCTGTTTTATTTTTTTCTTTCTGGATTTTGAGCTTTTTCAAAGTGCCTTGTTTAGAATATGATTTTCAGAAATATTCTGAAAAAGGTTATTCTCTGTGTAATCAGAAGCTCATGTTCTTCTTATGTATTTTTCTCAAAATAATGTTAAAGTGGAATTTATCATGTGGGGCAAGATTCTTGGCTTTGGCCCCTGCTTTTTGTTTTTTCACGTTGTTTAGGCAGCGTGAAGATATAGGAGAGCATCTTCAAAAGCAATATTACGTGTAGAAGCCCTTGGTAGGAAATGAAGCTGTCTTTACTCTTTCCTTTTGGATTAAGGGGTTGGGAAAATGATTGAGGGAGGCTCAGGCTGATACTACTGTCCACAGTGGAGGCTTTCTGCAGAGATGAGCCTGTGCACCTTACAGCATTGGAAAGGGGAATAAATTTTTGATAGCGGGTTTGTGTCTTCTTTCATTGTGTGGTGAAATGGGTTTAAGTTCAAGGTCTTTAGCTGTGCACATTTTTTGTTTGCCAAAAATAGTTGCAGCTTTGCTTTTGAGCTTAAGTATCCATGTTGGAAAGCTCCTCATGGATTTTTAAACCTTGCTACTATAGACATTACCTTAGTACCTCAACTTTCCTTTTTTATGCACGTCTCAATTTTGAAATAGCAGGACTGTTAAAAATCCGAACACAGAGGAAGGCACAGCTTCTTTTAAAAATTATTGTGGAAGAAGTTCTTTGAGGAACACTATCAGCTCAGACTTGAATTTTGCTACAAGGATGCTCTGTAGATCTTTATGATTGCTCAGGTCACCCAGTGAACAGTTTTAAATATTTCTTCTCTTTTGTGAAGGAATTTTATAGATCAATGACAAGGAAAATCAACATGACTAGGATCTAAATACCTCTTTCTATGCTGATTTTGTGTTAAAGAATTTTCTTCTGAATTCTAGTTCATGACTAATATGGATTTATCTGTACATTAAGTGAAAGAGTCGATTCTTGAAAAGCAGGGTAGGTGGTTAACTGAGCCACCACTACTAAATAAGATATGCAGCCATATAATATTTAACTAGTCGGGCTAGTCTGCTCTGACTGTTCAGTCAGGTAAGTTTGATTTGCTTCATCCAAGCAATGCAAAGCAGCTGGAGCTTGAAAGTTCTTCAGAACCATTATTCTTTTAAAAAACCCGCAACTTTATTCTGACAATGTAAATTTACAGTCTGAATGTAAATTGCCATTTGCCTAATTAGAGATCCGTGAATGATTCTTCTGAGCCCTCGGCTATGAATATGTTCTGTTTTTATCTACTGAGAATGTACTTGTGTTGATGGTGATCCTGTACCTGCAAGATGTCTCTGAGCTTGTGTAATCAGGCAGGCTACTGGCTATTGCAAGACTCATGCAGTATTGGTCTAATCTGTCTCTGCTCTCTGTGAAAAAGGGGGTTTATGTGTTTTTTAGCAGGGTTTTTTAAAATCAAGTCTAGGGGTTTTTTGCCTGAACATGGTGCTCTTCACAAAAAGGATAATTTAGTCATTATTAACTTATTATCTGTGTTTACTTTTTGTTCTGCGTTGTTCTGTTATTCTGTGGTTTTTGTAAACATGCCATATTTGTGTATGTATGTGTTCATTGTATGAGCAGTATTAGTGCATATATACAGATATATGTATATATCTTCCTGCTTTTGGGGCCATGTCCTGCATCTGATATGCTCATTTAACTAAGCTTAATGAGCATTACATATTTATGCCATTTCAAGCATGGTACATTGTCCTTGTGAGGCAGTTTTGAATTTGAAGAACAGTATCCTTGCCAAGGACATTAGTTGGCTGTAACTGATGAAGTCGTCAGCTGGCTAAATGTACTTTTACCTCTTGGTGCCACTGTGATAGGACCTTTTCGCTCTGTGCTTTTCCTCTCTTTGCATTTAGCTTTCCAGTTATCACTGATGAGACCAAACCCATACATTTCATGCTGATCAATATAATTTAGCTACTTCAATATAATTTAGCTATTATGGCATGAATTCACTGCAGTTCTACAAGTTTCATTTAATTTCTATTTGTATTTTTCACTAGATAAAGAAAGCATTTCTGAAATAAAACCCGTATTTAAAAGAAGGCCCAATCTGTTAAAACACTAAAAAAAAAAAAAAAAGATTGCAGTGAAATTCATGCCTTACTGTTGTATATTTTCATTAAAAGGTTATTGACATTTTTCTCTCTGTATCTAAGTTATGACATCAATGCTGGATGGAATGGTTAATATTAGCATCATTTGTTGAAGTCCTCCAGTAAAATCTTCTTAGACTCCTGGTTGTTTCTAACTAAACAGTTATGCAGGTGACACATCATATCTTTAAAGCGTGTTAACAGATATTTGTTGCTTTCTGTGAAAATTTTGGGCTTTGGAATCCAGTCTTACCATTTAACTAAAACAGCTATTGAAATATCTTGACAACATCCATCTGTCTTTACTTTCTTTTATGACAAGGTTTAATGTGGTTTCATGACTTACTGATTTTTACCATCAAATACACAGGAATATTCAATATTGTGCTTCTCATCTCATAAAATAGGCAAAGCTGAAGTGAGTCTCTGTTTAAATTAGACGTGCTTATATTTTAGCTCTCTAATAGAGCAGTTCCTTGGGATGTTGTGATGTATGGAGTAAGCTCACCAGCAATTCTTTAATCAAGACTAGTATTCCTAATTGTAAGTATCTCCCTGTCTGCATTTTTTAGGGCTGTGAAAGCTTATAGTTGTACCTTATGTTGTTTCTTCCAAAGCCTGCTAAAGTTAGTGTTCCCACTGACTTCAAGTTTTGGCTCAGGCCCTTCTTTACTTGTAAAATAGTGCAAGTATTTTTTGTTTGGACATATTTGTGGCCATCTGAAATGTATCCTAGACACTTATGTTTCCATGAAAGATGGGTAACCAACAAGACAGAAGTGTGATGATTTCTGCATTTTTAAGGACTTTTTTTTTCCCCTCTTTTGAAATGTTAAAAATATATGTGACTCCTAGTGAGTAAGTATTTCATGAATCATCAGACCTTTCTAAATGGGCTTTTTATGAACTGTATATAAAAGAAAGCAACGGAATATATATTTTCAGCTTCTACCATTTTCATTTCTGCTATTTTACTAACCCATTATTTAGCTTCTCAGTAGATTTAATGAGGAATTATTTAAAGCATTCACAGAAACCATTTGAGAAATAACATAAACACATCATGATATAGAAAATGTGGAAAAGCCTACAGAGCTGACAAGAAACCTCTTAGAATGTTCTTAGTCTGTAATTGGAGAAAAATGCATTTCACTAATGTTGTTAATGACTAGGTATTATTTATTTTTAAAAAATTATTCTTAATATGAGCTACAGCAAAGGGCAAGGCTGGGATATAGCTTTATCGCTATACTTTGAGCTTACAGTACCACTGAAGCACATGGACTGATGGGGGAACAGCTCTCTAGGTTGGGAGTAACTCAGGTCTAAAAAGAAAGTAGAAATCAAGTCATGCAATATAAGGTCATAAGGGGAAAACCCATTCCATACAGTGTAGCTGTTGTATAGATGAAAGAACTCACTAAAACACAGCCAAGAAACCTGACACATTCTTGAAAACCACTGAATCGATGACCTCCTAAACCATGTCTGTCAGGTAGTGCGTGAAGTTGTTAGTGATGCTCCATGAGTTGGTTTGTGGAAATTGCCAAGACAGATAGTGTTTCTCTAAATGCTATAAGAAAATAGCAATTAAATACCCTACCTGTTCCGGTAAGCTCAATCACCTGCTCTTACTCCTAAGAAGCATTTAGCAGAAGTCTCTCTGTTATGTTTACTCTGATCTTGTCCTGAAGGTAAACATCTGAGAGGAGGAGGAGCAGAAGGAGGCCTGTGTCAGAAGCTTGAGAGTGTAGAAACAGTGGGACGTTCCCAGGCCACCTTTGCAAGAAAAAGAGTGGACATGTGGAGATGACAGGAGATGAGGATTTTAGATGCATTATACTGCTGGCCTATTGCATCTTAGTGCAATAGGTAGATATTGCTGATGCCTTCAGTTCTGTGCGTGAATGGGAGTTCAGCAGCGTGCTCAAGTCTTTTAAACTTTATTCTTCAACTAATTTTTGAGAAGACTAAGAAATAAGTAGCGGAAGAATTCATTGTTATTGAAACATGTCCAACCAACAATAATCTAAGACACCAAGTTTCTCTGAATAGCAAGCTTAAGATATGAGTTACCTGGGTATTCGCAAAACTTGACATAAAAATTTCAGAGTAGATCATGAAGTAAGCCAAAACTGATACTTGGTTGATAAATTTGTCTATCTCCAATCAACAATCCATTATACAGTTCAACAGGAGCAGAGGTAAAACTCAGACAGGGGAAAACCCAGAGAATCTGGATACTGGAAAATGTCTGTGCAGGAGCAAACTTGTGCCTGGTGAAGTTTATTAGGCTGCCTGCATGCTAGCTGTGCCAGAAGAGGGCTGGCTCTCACGGAGCTGTATAATGGCTCTGTACCATAGCTGAGTCCCTTGGCACTGCTCCTTTTGCTCCCAAGCCAGGACAACCCAAGTCAATCCTGCTCTGAGAGAGCTGGGGTTAATAAGGACAGCCAGGCTCCATGTGGTTGCTCCACCATAGCCCTCTTCTTCCAGGGGCAGCCTGCAGAAATGCAGAACTGCACCCAGTTTGCAGCTGGCAGACTGACCAGCTGGGGCTCTGCGTAGGGCAGCGGTAACTGTGCTATTTCCAGACCCAAACTGACCCCGGGAGCAGGAGAAGGGAGAGCCTTTTCTAATCTTTGACCTGTACCATTGTTCATGCTGTTTTCCTAAGGTAAGCCACAGCTGTCCTCTCACCAGCTGTTCTTTGCGATAACCATTACCACTTGAAGTTCCTCTTGGCCTTGAGGAAGGCCAAAGTTTTCTTGGCATCCATTAGAAAAACAGAGATAAATTATAAGTGAAACCAGCTAGTCAGATAATATATCCCCATCAACCCTGGACATAAACAGTTCTGGGACTTTTCTCATCCTGTCAGATTACAGTTTGAAAGCATCTCTACAAATCTCAACACAGCAGGTGGGCGAGTGTTTTGGTACCCTCTGCCCCATTCTTCTTGACATCTCACATTTGTCTTTTGGATTTGGAAATTTTCCTTGTTCCCCTCCTTTGAGTAGAGAGGATTGATTTATTGTCTTTGTAGGACTCGCTGTGTGATGCAATGTGTTTCTGCCTCTGCACAACTAGAAGACTACTGATTTGTTCTTTGTCCAATACTTTTGACACATACTATTAACCATTCATTCTTTCCCATTAAGTTGACATCTTGGGGAAGAAAACAGTTCATTACCATATAAATAGAGACAGCTTCTCTTTTCAAGTAAATTGTCAGCAACACCTTCATAGACATGTTATCAAATTCCTTAATCTTTATGGAGCAAGTTCAATTGACATTGGGCAGTGTGACACAAAGTGAGATCGCCCAAAAACTTTTAACTAGGAAAGGAGGACTTTCTGTTGGCCTGGAGTGGTCAACATGATGCTAAGGAGAGTTTGTTTTAAAAGACTGAAAAAGCATCAATCTCACATTTTGTCCTAAGCATTTCTTGAGAGCTTTTCTTTTATTAAGAACAGATTTTTCCCAATGTTTTTCATATCACTCTCCATTGAGTAACTGAACTAGACACAGTTAAAAGTATGTTACATGTCTGTTATTGATTCACAGCATCCCCAGTGCTTATCTTGGGATTCTTAATAGTCTCGGTCGTTGACAACACTCTGCAGAGATTAGTAATTTACTGAGTGTCAAAATGTGCTCAAATGTTCCACTGCAGTTATGCTGGGTCCTGAGCAGGTGGGACTGAAAATGCTTGCACATAGGATTTTCACTGAGGACATTGCTGATGTCAACAGAAGGCATGCCCATCTCTTGGACACTAATAACCCAGTTAAGCAGGCCTGTGTTCATTGGAGTCACCCAGTTCACAGACTGGAGGGCAGAGCACACCTTGTGACATGAGGGAAATGCATCGGTTTTCTGGCTGAGCCAAAAGGAAGTACAGGAAAATACTTTTTTGTGAGATTTGCTCTTGGCAGATAATTTATAGCAGCACATTCAGTCCTCATATGAGCAGATGTAGCTTCTCTGAGCTTGGTATTTTTAATGCTCTTACATTGGGAGCTGATTAGCCCAATTAGGACTGGGCATTAGATTCCAAAGGAAAATCAGCATTGGCTAATCTGTGAGAGAGGAAATCTCTGAGCCCTCTACATCACCATTGCCAGCAAATGGCTAAAATGTTAAGAACTGGAAAATCGGAACAGGACTAATGTATAGCACAAGTCAAGTCTCAAAGCTCCAACAGATGCAGTAGTGTAAGTTGTCCGATATTGCCACAGGACCCTGTACAGACTCGCGTCCTGCAGAATTCAGTGAAAACTGACATGTATGATAGCTCCTCTTTGCCTTTTGTGGCTGAAATGGTCACTGAACTTCATTTGTTCATTATAGCTTCATAGATTTGTAAAAGGGCTCTTAAGAGATCAGCCAGCCCAGCCCCTGCCCCCGGTAGCTTATTTCCTCAAAGCAACTGGAGATGATGGAGAAATAAGATAGTCTGTATTTAATAACTTTATTAATCATTTTGTTGGTGGTGTTATCTGAAGACACACTAGAAAGTATAATCCATGTCTGTTTCCCAAGTGTCTTCAATACAAATAGCAAACTTTCACTATGTAGCTTAACTGATGGTTCCTGAGATTTGAAAAATACTGGGAGTAGTATATACTCTTCCAACATAATTTTAAATTTTTTTTTTGTTTTTATTTTTTAGTAAAAGAGAGCATGTTATTCTTTCCTTGTTGTTATGCTATGTGACATTCACCGCAGAATCAGTAAAGGCATCTTTGAAACTTTTAACCTTCAACGGAGTATTTCAGAAAGAAGCAAATGTTTATTTGGTATAGGCACGATTCCTTAGTAGAAGGGAAGGACTGAACTCTGGCTTCTAATTTTTGCATTTAAAATTACTTTTTGTTACATTGTGTTTATGACTGTCATGGCATTAGAGAACAGGGTTATAAGCTCTCCAAAATACTTACAAGGATTAAATACATAAGGAATAAAGTTAGCTCTGGCACAGCTACTTGGACATAAATAGGTAAGAGCTCCTTTGAATTTGAAATGCATGTATGTAAACCATATGCATTCTGCTTAGCTCTTTCCTAGCATAATCCTCAAAAACTTCACTCCTGGAGGATGTAGGAGGAGACTCAGCCATTTTAAGTCATGTGGATCACTGGATTTCATACTGATGTGAGTCTGAGCCAGACTCTGTGAACATTGCTGACGCCAGGTAGAACTGTTGTTTCATGTGAAGTTGAGGGATTTTGCTCACATCGAATAGTTATTATCCAGGTTGCGTAATGCTTGCAGAATCTGGCTCTCTATTCATGCGTTCTGCCAAATCTAGCAGATGAAGAGGCATCATAAAATATTTGCAGGATGGTTGAGATATTGGAATAGGATCAGGCATTTGCGTTGTTCTGGAGAAGACTGTCAGAACAATTTCTTCTGTATTTATGAAACTTGTCCACACCTTTGCATCACACAGCATTCTGTTCTGTAGTCCTTTTCTCACTGACTACCTTCTATAAGCTGTCAGGGATGACCTTGCTTTGGACTTCTGCAAACTAGTTTGTTTAGAATAAGACATTAATTTTTTTTTTTTTTACAATCATTTACCATCTGCAGTTAGCCTGCTCTGTCTGTCCCCCCAGGCACCTTTTCTTTTAATTGAGCTTTGTGCTGAAATGACAGACCCTTCTGTTCATGGCTCAAATACCTTGCAAACTCTTGCACTCCTTTGCTAAAAGATGTACTGAGCACTATAGTGACAATCCTAGCATATAAGAGAATGGCACAGTACCCTTTCTTATTCCATTTCTGCTTCCTGGCACAATGGTGTCAGTACTAGCCATGCATATATTTTTCTGATGTAGATACCTGTGCACTTGAAAATAGGTCCAAAACCCTCTCCTCTTGGCTGAAGCAGTAAGAAACTAGTGATTTGGGTACACTTGCTTCCACCCACTGGAGGTCAGCACAGATCTTCATAGGAAGTAGGGAGAAACACTCTGGCCTTGTATGAAAAGGAAATGCTAGGATACTGCAGATGATGCTCAGTGTTGCCAGGAAGGTGTGTTGCTCTGCATTGTACCTGATGTCATCTCAAAACTCTTGACAGCAAATTACTTACACATTCTTCCACTTGACTGAGGCAAAGAATAGAAGTGGGTTTTGGAAAACATCCACATTGTAAAGAGAAACGATTGCTGGTGTTGAGCTTTAGGTAGCTGTCAACTGGGGAAAAAAAAAACAACAACAAAACCAAACAAATTCTTTCCAAGTACATGAAATCTAGTCATCTCATTTTTAAGGTTCAGGGGAAAGTAACTCCTTTCCACTGAAGAGTCAGGTTGAGAATCAAGTTGAAGCAGAGAGGATGATAGATCTGCAAACCCTGTGGAGACAAAAAATAATCTCCAGTAGTTTTCCAGATAGCCAGAATTTCACCCATAGTTTTTAATGTTCGAAAGGACGCTGATGACTCTGTTGTCTTGACAATCTGAATCACACCGGCTGTTGAATGAAAGGCCAGACTGCTGGGGGAAAATTTAGCAAATCCTGAGATCTGGAAATCTTGGTAGAAACTAGTGAGCTAGAAAGCAGGGTTGTTTTGTCAACTACTTTTCTTAAGTCCCACAAGTATTACTGAGTTTAAAGCTGTTTTTGTATTCCAAATGTCATAGTAAAATCAGCAACAAAGGATTATTTGGCTTTATGGTTATTTAATAAATTAAGAACTAGAATACAGCTTTGCAAGTGATTAATGTGGAAACTGCTTTGGCAGACAATTGGTAAAATAATCTAGACAGAACAGTGAAAACCGTCTATCAATTTATCACTTTTCCCTACAAAAAATAATCTCACAAGCACTATTTAGAAGTTGCAAAGACTTTCTTGCAAGCTTTTTCTTGAAGACCATAATGAGATGGCCTTTGTAAGTGTTGTTATATGGATGTAAGTTCTCTGGAGAAATCTTGAGTAGCTTTATTGACGCTTTTTATATTAGATGTAAGCAAAACAACTTCATCACCAGCAGAAGAATGATGAGTACAAGGTTTAAACCCAGATCCTGAATACAGCCCACTATTGCTGTCTGTTTAAACAAAAATTTGCCAATGCTAAGGGAAGACAAACAAAAATGTCTTCGCTGCTTCTTGTGAAAAGAAAAAAGGCAACAACTAATGCTATTACTATCAGAAAAAAGGTGTTTCTGTCAGATAAGGAACCAAGAACACATTCCTCACTAAATCTCTCCACCAGATGCATAGCCTGTGTACTACTGTTACTAACCCCTTGTTCTGTAATCTCTCTGTATATATGTCTAATTTATCAGTTTCTTGTAGATTGTCAGCAGCCTGCTGCCTCCATACCGCCACACGGCTCACAACTAGCCAGGGGGCCAGATTGCCAGACTGTCAGGTAAACTTAACTAACTCTTTTCTCTTTGCACGTAACTGCATGCACATCTGTAGCTCCCCTCCTCTTCCTTATATGAAAGCTCTTCGCTGCAATTCGTCACTAACAGCAAACTTTTAACAGCTTGAGGAACAGTGATAATTTCTGCAGTGACAGTACAAACATTAATCACAGCATTCACACACTTATATCCATGTAAAAATATAGAAAAGAATGCAAAGTTGGATCCTGCAGTCCTCATTTGGTCTTTTTATGCAGTTAGTTTCTCAGTGATGCCAAAATTGTAATAATTTTATTTCGTTACTAGGTAAATTTACATAAATGGGAGACTTTTAATTTTAGGGGTAGGTGTAGGCTTCTCTTTTTATAAGGTAGTATTTTAAAGCCACTTGTGAGATTTTAGCAGACGCTTCTGAGAAAGCTCTCCCTAGCTTGGCAACTCAGTCCCACTGCAGTCAGCTCTTGATCTTGTGTCCTTGCTCATAGGTGGTGCAAACGCCAAATCATGCTCCTTTGCCAATTGAGTTAATCAAGGCACAAAACCCAACCTAAGCAAAAAGAGATTGCACTACTTTTCTTAACAGTTCATGGTATATTCTGTGTATGTATTCACTTATGACTATACTCCCTCATTTGAAATAGGTTACATTATTTTTAGACTTTAGCCTGATCTGTAGTGACCAAGCTGATTTATAGCCCTACATATAATGAAGCTATTTCCCACACAGCACTAAACTTGATGTGCGTGTAAGTCTGCAGTGATGCCCACTGGGGAACAGGTGTGGTACAGCTTTCAGGCTGCACATCAGGCACTGCTGAGGACTAATTCTGCGAGTCACTCGGTCTCTCGGTGGCATTGGAGCAGCCACTTCATTTGTGCCTCTCTATTATTGCCTATAAAGCAGCAGTATTATTAACTTCCTTACTATATAAGGGTATTACAAAAATTTTACTGAGAAGTTGGTGAAAGTTCATTATAACTGTTAAGTACCATCTACTGGTTTGCAGTTTGGAGTTTTACAGCACACTGAAAAAAAGTTACTAGTTCCATTTAAAGGCCTTAAAATCCCTGTGAAGTGCTTTTTGCTATATTCTAGATGTTACAACAATTTGAGAATATCATCAGGTGCTTTGGTAATTCAGAGGTTTAATGTCAACAAGTCTTACTTTAACCCTATTTAATTTACCATCACAAAACCATAGCCTTTTCTGTTCCTTCCAGAGCTACTCTCCTGGTGGAGAATACGCTCTAATACCATCCCACTCTAAATATTAACAAACAATTGCTCCTGCAATTTTAAAAATTCTTCTCAGAATGGAAGACCTACCTGATCTACTACTGCTATACATTTGTCTGCAAATGTTACCTTGTTCTGCAAACAAACCTACAGAAAAGGATAAGGTCCAAAGGAAATCTCAGGGTTTTCTAGTTTGTCCCTGAATTCTTCCTCAGTGAGGAAGACCTCATTAGCTACAACCAGAACTGAAAGTGTTGTTCAAGAGGACTTCTTTGCCATGTTTCCAAATCAAAACCCTGGTATATGGGAAACGATAATTAAAAATATGGTTAATATTTTTAAAAATTCAGATCAGTCATCTCACAAACAACACACACCTGTATACTTAGCCGAACTATTGACTTTCAAATGACTATTGTTTTTTACCACTAGGTTGATACTCTTCCCGTAAAGTGAAAAGTACGCACTACTTTTGATACATTAACACCGTTGCCTTGCTTGTCTGGGTCACATAACTGCACGGTCTCGTAAAGCAGTGAAGTGTAACAGCAGATTTAATGCAAGTCAGCAGGATGGTATAAGTTATTGAGTGCTTTAAATAAAGTAATTGAAATCTGGAGTAAAATTTGAAGGCATTTAAAGAACCAGTTAGATTTACTGAGGTTCAGATTTTGTAAATCCAGAAGAGGAGGAAGACAGGAGCTTGTACTGCCCTTCCTCATCCTCTGACAGTCCTTCCTGGTATGGCACATGCTTTCAATCATGTGATGATTGAAATCTGCCTGTGATGAGGCAAATTAAAGCTGTGCCCCGCTCTTAAGTCACCCATTTTAAGAGAGAGATATGCTTGGTTTTTAAGTCTCTAACATTACTCTTGCAGTAATGTGACCTCTCAGTGGCATTTCATCCAGGATTAAACAATAGCTTGTTAAGACTTGTAATTCACACAGATGTTTTCTGCATCCTGCAATATGTCTAATCATGTTCAAACTAGTTCATATGCCTGACCATAACACAAACAGATTCACTCTGAACTTTAACATCAAATACAGAGAATTTTCTTTCATCCATTATATATACTGAATTTTAAGTGGGACTTGTGTAACTCTGGATTTTCTAGTAATTGTGACTCCAGTGCATAGATTTTGGTCAACCTCACTGGATAAGCTATGAACAGGTTCAAGCCAAATGAAACTCCAGGACACATCTAGTCAATTTATTTAGCTATACATCTGTCTGTCTTTTTGCTTAAGTCTGCATATTTCAACTGGAAGCTGATCTGAAGAATCTGTGAGAACTTTTCTTAAGAGATTTTCTAAGTAAGCTGACGCAACAATGCATGAAAGCCTCACTCTGGCTTCCATGCATCACCTGAATTTCTAGGTCCAGGCATATGGGGCAAGCAACCAAATCTAGGCCTATCCTGAAAATTACTGGATGATGTTCACCTAGCATCTGTAGCTACTTGTCTGATGGACTATATTGGACAAGAGTGAAATATTGTCATCATCCAGTATTTAAAAAAGTATGCCTGTCTTTGGATTGTATTCAGGTTTCTGTTGAATGCAGTGAAAACCTCATTTTCATTATCAGAGGCCAAACTCTACACCCAAGTTATCTGTTAATAAAAACAAAAAACAAGTAAAAAACCCCTGATACTGCAAATGAAATTAAAATTAATTTTTAATGAGAAATAATGCTTTCATTTATATAAAATAGGAAATAAATTAAAAATAAGGTAAAATATTACTGCATGCAAAATGGTTGCATTCTGAAAATATCACCGGTCTGTTTATATTTTCCATTGCTGATTTGTTACAGTTATAATCAATGCCAGACAATATTGCATGTGAATGGCATCTTTAAGACAGAGAACAGAGTACTTACTAACACCGAAGGGCTTTGCATGCTACTTTCCAATAGATTTTAGAAATATATGATTAGCATTTTGAGTAATGGGGGAAAAAAAGAGTTGCTTGAAACCAGACAATACTAACACAAAAAATTACACAGACCTCATTCATCAACTGAATGAATAGATCCCCAGATGATACCAGCCTTTAAAGGGAGGTTTACAAAAATGTCTATTAAACCCAAATTTTTTAAAAGATGCGCATATCCCATGGGGGGAATGTAACAATGTTCTTCCTTATTCTCAGTTAATAGTCAACAGCTTCAGGTTCCTCCACGTCTCTCTGTTGCTTCGTGTTATTAATCTCACCTGCCATCCTCTACTGCCCACGACTGTCAATATGCCTGATAACTCAGCTCCAGGACCTGCTGCCACGATCACCTATACTGCTATAAAAAGCACACTGCATGCTATGTGTTACTTGCCAATTCCGATGTAATTTTTGTTTATATACTGCTACAGTAATCTGCATTAATAAACTGGATGTATTGTGTTTCTGAAGAGAGGATGGTGTAACGGTAGAGTGTTAGGACAAGATTCAAATCTACTGGGGCTGCAAGTGATGAGTGTATCTATGTTGCTGCAAAGGTGCTTGGTAACCTTGTAATTTTTTTTTCCTCTTCCTAATGCCCCCAATAGTTATTATTGGTTGAAAGGGGAACGGTGAGACAAAGTTTTATATTTCTTCTATGCATAGAATTGTGCTTGTATTTCAAAGTGAGAAACAACACAAAATTACCATGAAAAGAAAATGAATGTAATTCTAAGCACAGTGCTTCCTAATCTGAGCTTAGTCTGGGACAATTTGTACTACAGTATTTGCAGTCAGAGCTGACTTTGTACTGAAGGTCATGCCAAAACACTATTATGGTTGTGCATATTTGTGTAGAGGAGACTCTCATGTGTCTCAAAGAAGTCCTGTTCTAGGCCATTGCTGTACCTAACTAGTCTTAACCATGGCTATTTCCTCACAAGTCCTCGACCTCAGAGCACGAACATCTTGTGTTACTTATTTTTAAAACTGGGAAGGAAGCCCCAAAAGACGAACACATCTCTGCTAATGAGCAAGGAAAATGTCTGTCAAGTTTCTGTTCCCTTCTGACAATTACAGAAGTCATTTGAAAAAAGAAATGGGGCAGCAAGGGAGGAGAGTAAGCCAGCCTTTGTAGGGTAACATGACCTTGTTCATCTTCCCCAAATGTGATACAGCTGTAATTCATTTTTATGTCTCTGAAGGACTTAAGACTAGTGCTTCTCCTAAGCCTATCTTGAAAACTTAGGAGGTGCCGAAGCCAGGAGCTGGCTCTTGATGAGTGGTTAAGTTTGAGAGTAAATGGAGACTTTTTGGGGTCCATCTGCAGTCACTCCTGACACAGACTCATTTGAGTGGAGTAGACAAAGATCTCACTCAGATCCCTCTTTAGATGCTGTATCCGCATCTGTATGTGGCAGAATATGACAGAAGAAAAGGATAGTTACAGCCATGGAAAGAATTACTTAGACAGGTTTGGTATCTTCTCAGAGTGTTTGATTAAACAAGTCCAACTACTGAGCTTCAAGAAAATATTTTAGATTAAATATTTATGCCTAGTGCTTAGGGTTAGACTAAATCTGTATGTAAACTGAGGAGTCATAGTCCATAGCACTAAACACTTTGGGACTGACCTACCCAGCTGAGCACAAAACAAAGCTTGTGAGGTCCTGAGCTTCTGTAACCCACCTCACTAGCCATTTTGCAATCAGGAAACTCATCTTCAGGAACATTAATGTGAATTGATCTAACTTAAGACATACAAGTCTATGATCCTCAAATAAGCCTAGAGGTGCAAGGACTGTAACTCTGCTGAATTGTAATATCTGTGGATTTGTGGTCATAGTCTCGTAGGCTTCTCTGATTTGAAAATGTGGACATTGCCATCTACTTTCTTAGTGGTGATGGTGCACAGTTGTTTCTGTCTTCAAGCAAGCGCAATGTCATTTCTTTTTTTCCCTAAGTAAATGATGTATGTGGAACTACAGACATTTTCACTACTGCTGGCATTTCCAGTGGCAGATTTTCAAATACTTCTGGCATTTCAAATTGATTCATTTCCAGCAATAGACTGATTGCATTCCTTCAGCCAACACTACAATAGTCTGTGCTGCAGAGATAATATGTAACAGCACGGTTTCTAGAGAAGGAAAACGGAAAAGGCAAATTTTCTTGAAGACAGGGACATGAATGATTGTGCTTCATCATATATCACACTGTTGAGCTTGGAATAACTTCAAGACTGCAGAACCTTTGAAGCATTAGGGAAAAAACTCTTCCCAGACACATTAAAGAACTGGTTTTGGTTTTGTGTTTTTTTTTTTTTTATAAACTCCATTTACTTGCATTCTATTTTGGTATCTTGTTTTGCCACATGCTTTCCTTGAAAGTTTAATGGCTGTCACTTAGCTTGACACCGGCTAGACGAGCTGAAGTTCACCCTTTTAAAATAGGACAGGCCAAGGCTTGAGGAATCATACAGGAGTCACTTAAGCTGTGTCCGCATTGCCCACTGTAGTGTAGCGTAGACTGCTGAGCTGCCTTTAAATGAGCAAACCTGAGTATCTGAAGGTTGTCTAGCAGGAGCACCCTGGAAGTCTGCACCAAGAAGTGGGGTATGTTTGTGTTAGCTTCCCCTTATCTTTGTGCTGCCACTGCTAGGCTGCTACTCCAGCCCCACCTGGTTTGGTGAAAGCTGGCTCAGACATCTCTGCACTGTATGACAGTGTACACTGTAAGTGCACATTTAGAGGCTTCAGGGGTGAATGCTGTTATCAGACAAATTGTACATGAAAAACAGTCAAATGGCAAAAATATATGACGGGATTGAAGAGGATTGAAACAGTGCAAAACTGAAAGAAAACAAAACACAAGAACCCACACCCTTTGGAAGTGTTAACTACAAAATATGTAATGCTTATGTTGCATGACGAGGAAGGTTATACCGTATTTGTACGAAGGTACTAGTAAACAGGTCACATTCAGTAAGAGATGACGTTTTCACAAAGTGATGAAACCTGATTTCCAGACTGGCAATGTCCTTCATTTTGAACAGTTAACTGGTAGCGTATAGAAAAATCTTTAATGTTCGCATAAAGATGGTACCTATATTTTGTCCTTCAAATTTGCTTCCCCGCTTCACACATGCATTCATTTCTCCACACAGAATTTTTCATCAGAGCATGCAAACAGTGATCATGTACATGAACTGGCAAGCAAGATATCTGTGGCATTTCATGTATGCATCCAGGGGTCACTGAACATGTGCACACTGAGGATTTTCTTTGTGTATACTGTGTATCTGAGGTTACAGATTTATAGATGAGGTTTCATCCCCCTTTAAAGATTGTTACCAGCCCTGTATTACTTACATGCATGTAAAAAGTTTGCCATGTATTTTAAGCACTTTTTTCTTTTCTTTTTAATTTTCAGTCCTAATGCTCTTCCAGAAGAGCAGCCACATTCCAGCTCTCAGTGTGCCCCTCTCAACTGTCTCTCTAAGCCTCCTCCTTACCCCTAATCTTCATATGCAACGTAAGAGAAAATGCAAACAGAGTGGAGTTCACGAAACAAAGGTTGGGGTTGTTCCCAGCAAGCGGGTAGACAATCCTGCCTTGTTGCTGCATTGACAAGTCTGGATCTGTAGTCCCTGCTCTGGCGACTGAGGGAAGGTTGAGAAGAAGAACACAAAGCACAGAGCCCAACCTATCAAGAAGACTTTTTATGGTTCCTCTGATTGTATTCAAACTTTACTGTCACAACTAAAGTGTAGTGAAATTTAACATCTTGACAAAAATGTTCCTCCCAGCTGCTTGGCTTTACCTCTGAAATAATGAGAGACTTAAGCCAATATTAAAATAAGTATGTTACAAAAATCCTACCCTCACATCCTCTTAAGTTCAGCCATAGGAACCAGTTCAAATTTCCTTTTGTCATTAAGGGTGTGATATTTATTTCTTACTTTATTTGCACCAGAATTTTATGTTTATAAAATACAGTCTTTTTTTTTGAGAGTTGTATTTAATTGATTTTATTTTTTAAAAACAAGCAGAAATAGCTTAAGTGAAGAATGACTGTGTTAATATTAAAAAGAGGCTTGTTGCATTGGCCAGCATTTGGCCAATTTTTATTGCACAAAAATGTTGGAAATGGGTTGAATTGGAATGTTAACAATGACTGTATATTTTGCTGCTGCACTGATATTGTTTATGCACTTGGGTTTTTTAAATTCCTATTACACTAGCTTCTGGTTTTGTTCTAGCTCTTCACTGAAAGATAGTTATTAAGCCTAAGAAGGAGATGAAAGGATGATGTACTGGCTTGTTTTCAGTTGTTTGCTTGCATCGTAATTATATTTTTGCATTTCAGACAAGTAGATGAATTGGTGCTGTTTTTTGGGGTTACTTTCTATTTGGTATCTGAGAAAGAATATCTAAAACGAGTAAAATGTGTGCTAATTAAAAACATTCTTTCCTCCCGTTCCCATATTCAGGATACTAGTTCGAGGCCTTACCGTGAAAGGCTAGTATGAATGGCAAAGTTGTATGCATTTCGTGTGAAGTATTCTATGGTGAGAGAACTCACGCAGGTAGGGTTAATAGTGTGGATCAAAGTTAG
The DNA here is from genome assembly GCF_030936135.1 of Gavia stellata. Lineage (NCBI taxonomy): Eukaryota > Metazoa > Chordata > Aves > Gaviiformes > Gaviidae > Gavia > Gavia stellata. The sequence goes on along the minus strand of NC_082597.1, from coordinate 66,885,164 downwards.
TAGGACTTTACCGTAGTGCATTTTTTTCTTTGCCAAAAATCAACAGACACAGAACCTTAGCTCATGTCAGTTTATGACAAATACTCAGGTGATCTACGCTACACAGACTCTATCGCAACAGTGCACGGTGTTCCTAGTTAAAGATTCTTTCCTGTAAAAGCTGAGTAAGTCTGGGTTTTTTCTTAAAAAGTAGTGAGTTTCAGAACAAAATCAAGGATAGAGGAAATTATTTTGCACAGTACCTGACAGCAAGGCAAGTGGCTAAGTAGGGGGTCATTGTTCAGCATCTATGGGCTTCCCGTCTGGTCATCAGCTAGAAAAAAAGTCTGCAGTACTGCTTATCTGCCTACTTGTTGGTAACTAGCAGAGTCCTTGCTTTGTCAAGTGGCCTTAATTTATTTACAGAAGAAAGGCTTAGATATTTCCACATGTCTTTATTCGTTCTCTGCAGCATACGTATGACCTAGAAGTGGGAAACAGAATACAGCCTAAGGTACAGAGCAGCTGGGGAAAAAAAATTGCTGCAGGTGTGGTTGGAATAATTCTTTCATATTCTGCCTGAATTTGAGAAAATGAAGTCAGTCTTCTGTTAGTAACAGTGCTTACCCAATGTTACGATACACAAAACATCAGCAGAGGAAAGAATCAGTGACCGCTCAGTGTGCCTAACAAATCATTATTACCATAGTACCAGTAACGAAGGTGCTGTAAATAGAAATACTATATGTCATCAACAATGTATGTCATGTAACCTTGGCAAAGCAGCTGAGCTATTGTAACAAAACATTCAGAGTCAGAGGTGGAGAAAATAGGAACAAACTGATATCCAATTCCGATCAGATCAAACAGACAACACTTGGCAGTGTTTCGACTTTGGTTTCCATGCAGTTCGCATGATTCTTCTTGTATACATTTACATAGCTGTTCAGTATCATACTTAACCTACATGTTGTCTTGTCACAGAAAAGTCAAGTAAAAACTTGTTCAGCTCTATCATTCTGTCTGATACTGAGATTAGCTGCTATTTTGATTTTTATTTAAAAAACCAAAACAAACCCAAAACATTTTGTCTGAAGCAAGTGCTGCCTTCAAAAAGCGTCTCAGAATTCCTGACTTTGTCAGACTGATGTATGAATATCACACAGTGGCCACGTCTGCGTCCAACAAAGACAGCTTCTGTGTATTGTTAAAAAGAAAAAGAATTTGCATTGCATTTTGAATACAGTTACTGCAGAGTGCACTTGGAATAGTTTTTCCTATTTTCATATCCAAATCAAATGCATTTTCCCTGAATTTAAGTTAAATTAAAAGAAATCCAGTGAAATACATTTCCTTTCTATATAGATATGAATTTATTGGAAAAAATGTTGTATTGGAAGAGTTGTTTAAAAACATCTTTGTTTCTAGTTGTGATTTGCAAAGCAACTTTGGGAAATTGAAACATTGTACTGGTATGTCCATGTGGATCAAGAGTTACGAAACAGCGTCCAATGGTTATAGAAATTGTGGCCCCGTTTTATAGAAATAAGTGGGTTTATTAAATTTTTTATTCTCTTAAGCTTTAAAGCCTTTATTTCTAAGTTTTCAATTTACATTTTTTTATATGTAATAAAACTTAAGTGTTGGAAATTTAAGAGAACTAGAAAAAAACCAACTTAAATGTACAAATGGCTATAGTTATTGCATTGTAAGTTATAAAACTGTGTAAGTCCCTGGGGCAACTTTTGTCAGTTAACCAGTACAAAATAAAATACATATCTTGAACTTGAGATGATAAACTCTTCTTTATTATATAATGGTTGATAACACAAAACTTTGCGAGAGATTTTTTAGGAAATATTTACATGCAGGAGAAACCAGAAACAAAAGTCTGGGTTTTTAAGGGTTGCAAAATATAATATTTTGCCCATTTAAAGTCAATTTATGATGTGTTGATATCTATTCTGTTTTTTAAAGATTAAGAAAAAATTATACCTGTATTTGTAACAGTTGAGTATACTCAGAAATGCTGAAACGTGTCCTACGCAGTAAGGAAGCAATTCAAATCCTGCTCTTACTTTTGTATCTGAAATGCAACTTTTGTTCTCTGTGATGGCTTTGAAATTTCTTTGGATTTGGAATAGCCTTTTCAGTTCTGGGGCATTTTGGTTTGGGTTTAATTTTCGGATGTAGTGAAAAAATATTCCTTGTTCAGTGAAATGATCCACTTCTGGAAATCCGTTTTATAGGAAATGTGTGGGGAAAAAAGAAAAGAAAAAAAAAACCCAACAAAAAAGTCAGATATAAGGGGAGAAAAAGATGACTAAATAAATTGTAAAATGTAGTAGTATGGAAAATATATTTTCTATCAGTCAGAAGATAAATGGAGGTTTTGCAGAAGGAGGAAATATTACCATTTTTCATGCTAATCGTATAGAAGTTTCTGCCTTCTAGACAGAGGCAATAGTGATATTCTTCTGATTGATCCGATTGCCAGGTTGGCATCTCTGTGCTTTCTCCATCCACATTTTTCCCAGTAAATTAATGTAATCATAGTTATACAGTAGGTTTCATAGAATGAAACTGTAATTAACACTGCAAGTTTTAATGCCAAGATGACTTTCAGTTTATTTTTTATTTCAAAAAATTGTGAACTTATTTAAGCCATTTGCCATATTTAAGTGTGAACAGAAAGGAGATTATGTTATGAAATATAACCTCACTTATGAAATATGTCCTCACCTATGAAGGCTGCTCACGATAGTTATGTTGGAAATACTTAAGTAAGCTGTTAGTAAAATATGACCCAGTCCTCATCACACTGGGAACGACACCCATGAGTCTGGGCCCTTATTTTGATACCAACCTTATCATTCAGCATGCAATGCCAAAGTCAGTAGTTGTGCTACCAATTCCATCATAGCAGGATTGATCATCGTCATAAGGTATAGATTATATCAGCCCTTCTGAGGTCTATTCCCTTCTTTGGCAGAAGATGCCTATCCACTGAGGTTACAGTAAATGTCTTTCTTTTGTACTTCGGAAATCTTCATTTAAGAACGGCAGGCACTGAAGTTTTACCTTTGAAGTATGATAATTGCTACAGTTACCTCGTTAAAAATTCCAGTCATCACTTTTCTTCAGTTTTCCTTTTCTGTGTGTGCAGTGAGTCTGAAAGGGATATACAATATTCAGACATTTTTAGCCATTAAGGGTTTTTTTAGTATAATTAAGCATCCTGTGGAAAAGAAACAAAAAAGCAATTGCCTTTTGCCTTCAGGCACAAATGCATCTAAATATGCAATGTAAAATGTGTGCATGAGATTCTTAACATCATGTAGCTTTTCCATATCCATAACTAAGCTAGAAATTTATTATTTCTTGTGCGATCTGCATATTCCTCTTGCTAGAAAGGCAAGAAGACTATCACAGAGAGTCTGTATCTTTAATTCGGAGGTACACTGCTTAAATCCTTATTGGTTTTTTAATCTGTTTCCTGGGGAGTTCTTGAAAATCCCTCTGGTGAAATCTAATGGCAACCAAGTGACAAACTGACAAAAGGTAAAGGAAAAATCCAATATTCCATGACTGAAGTTAATGTGCGGGCAGACTCTGGGTGATAGGGCCTTGTGTTTCAAAAATGTCTTTCTACGAAGCCCTGTATTTGTTTTCATTATCATGATTTGCTGTAAAAGAAAGAGTGGAGAAGAGTGTATGTTTTTTCTCAGCATTAGTAAACTGACTTTAAAAGTTTTTATTTATGATATGGTTATTGGATTTCAAGAATATTTTGAAAATCAGTAAACACAAATGATTGATAGAAGTTTCAAGTAGACTGGCTTGCTAGCTGAGTTGTTATTTTATCAGCTATGAAGAAGAAATAAGAGTAATCTAGCTTTTTTTTTTCCTCCTGTTCACAGATACAGCTATGTGTGCTATGCCAGTGGATAAATTAAGTCCATTTTATTAGTTATTGCCCTATTGATTTTCAGCCCTGTGGTTTGACTGTTAAAGGGTTAATTAACTTGATCCTTTGTAAACAATTAAAAAAAAAAGAAAACTGATGTTTTGTGACTTTTGTAATCTATTGAATGTTTCCATTTGCATGATGTTCTGTATCTAACGAACCATACAGATTGCTGTGTTCCTTTCAAAAGAGTTTTAACATTGGTGGAGTTTGTGACAAACACAAATTTGTATACTGTATGTTTACTGCTGTAATAACTCAGCTACTCCTATGTTGAATTGACATTATGTTGTCCTGCCTTCTTGGGGTTAAATGATGGAGTGTTTCTAGATGGTGAAGAATATAAAAGTATATATGTTCATTTGCTAAAGACTGAAACTCTTCTTGTTGCTACTTTATGCTAACAGCAAAAAAGTTAAATCTTGTTTTCAAAAATGCATCATTTGTTTTTAAAATTGAAGTAATTCCCATGTTAACTCTTCCTTGTCCTTGTAGACAATCCTAGATTAATGCCTTGTGAGGGATTCATAAAGTCTGTGCTTGTACATGTGTAATAATGATCATGCAGTCAAATGGTTGGGAAAAACACTCTAGTGCTGAAGAAAATAATTAAAAGAAGCCAATATACTGATTCTTACATCTTTATGTTGCAACTAAAATTACAGTGTAATGCATAACTGTTCCAGTGAATAAACTGGCCATTTTTGTTCATTTAATTCCATGCTGTCTGGTCTGCTTCTGTTTTTGTCAGCTTGCAGTGCATTGGCTTGTCTTATATTTTTGCATTTATTTAGTTCTTAAAGATCCATAATTGTAAGTTTAAAAGGTATCAGACAGGAAATTGAGAAGGGAAATCAACATTAAAGGAAGAGGGAATCAGAATTAAAGCAAAGATGCTTTCTCTGTTTTCTGAAATTGAGGCAAACACTAAAAGACTGATTCCCCATATAATTCCAACAGATTTGAGTAGTCTCTGAAATACTGCAACATCTGCATAAAGTCTCAGTATAAGAATGCTTTGTAAGATGCAAATCTCCACCCTCAGGGGATATGGAAGCAGAGGAAGAGCTGAAGACAGCATAAAATTGTCTTGGGAGTGCTATGTACAGTACAGCATACCGTACCTGCTTTTTAAAGTAAGAAACATCTTTTATCCCGTGTGGAAGAGCCTTGGTCTGACATCAAGGGGGTCAAAATGCTCCCTCAGCAGCCAGTCCTGCGGTGATTTGGGAGTGTGGCCCTGGTAGGAAGGCAGCCGCTGCACCTTCTCCAGTGAACCTTACTGCTGGCAGGGTCTCTGAGGGGTAGCAAATGTCCAGCTTTTAGAAATGGGCCAGGAAAGGGAAGAGCCTGGAAGAAGGACTGTGCCTCCAAGCCTGCTGTGATGTTTGACTCAGTAGGAACTATTGGAAGGCTGCCTTTGATTTTGGCTGGCTGGCGAGGTGCTTTGGATAGTAACAGGATTTGTGCATGGTGACAGAAATGCAGTTCAAGAGCTGTTACTTGTCTAAGTTCTTCTTGCTTCTCTCTTTTCTTCCTTTTTCTCATCTGGTAGGGGGAGGTCCCCCACCTTATCTCTGTTCATTGCAGAAGTGCCTTTGGCAACGGTTTTGCATGAGCATTTTAGCAGAAGTGTGACAACTCAGGATAGAATTTTCTTACACTGGGTGTTCCTCCTTTTCAATTCTAAATTAAAAGAGTTTCTGAGAATAAAAAAAAGGGAGAGCAGACTTTTCTTCCTCAGTGTATTTGTTTTGATAGCAGTTTCACGGAGGTTGCCCCTTGTGCGAACGTTCTCATGGCAAAGCTGATTTGAGAAACTTCTAACCCTTACTGCTCCTTCCCCTTCCTCTGTATCCTCCCTTCAGCTGGTCCTGTGCAGCTCTCTGAGAGGCAATGGTATGAGTAAGGTCACTGAAATAGACTGGATTTAAAAAACAAAACAAAACAACCAAAAACAACTCCAAAGAAAATGTTTGTATAGTATCTCCCTTGTTCTGGAGCAGGAGGTAATTTCTGGCAAATGAACTATTGGTTTTCCTATAGAAATATGCCAGATGACAATGGAAAAGATCCTGAAGCTAAAGTTTACAGTGACTGCCACTGTAAGTCTCTGTTTCTGGATACTTCCCTTGAGAAATCCTGCAGTTACGCGTAGAGAAATGCACAGTGCTCCCAGTTACACCTAAAGGCAGCAGGAGCCATAGTTTGACTCTCTTAACACCATAAAATACTACAGGCCACTGGCAACTCAGGTTGAGTGCAAAAAAATTACTGCATAATTTTGAGCAATGCTGAAACCTAGATTTCATGAGACCAATAATAAGAACAGAGGTACTAATTGTGAAGAGGACCATATCAAAGGGCCTGACATCCACATCTTCTAGCAGTCTGTGAATGACAAACATAGAAGAGAAGATTTTATATATAGAACAAAATACAGGAGGAAAATGGAGCTAATATAGATAATAATTATGTGCATCCTGGGAAAAAATATTTGGAATAAAGCCAGCTCTCATCTATTTGTGTATGCTAAGGGCACAGGCCGAACTGCTTTCCTCTCAGTGGAAGGTTTGAGTGATTGCCTGAGTGAAAGCAGAAGTCCTAACTTTGCACAAAAATAAGGCTCAATGCTATAGTTGACAACTCAGCAGAAGCTTAATAACCCAGTAAAAAATATTGACCTTTGCAAGAATGATTCCTTCTTGACTAGAGCAGTATATTAGAAAACATACATTTCATTCATTATTATTTATAAATTCTCTTATGTTATATTGGAGGTATCTAACTTCAGGAATAAGGTTTGGTGGCTGGTTTTAGAGAAAAAAAAAGTTTAAATTATTGTTAGAATAATACATGATCGAGAAAATGTTATTTGTGAGAAAGCTCCATATGAGGGGGGGAAAGAAGCCCTTTCATCTCCCTTAAGTGAGTTATCAGGAAACTTTGGAAATAAATAATGAGACAGTTGTGTCCATTTAAATTAATTCATGGCATTCCCTACCTGGGGAGAGCGGTCATCTTTTTAAGTGTTGACTACCTCTGTCAAGGAAATTGATTTTTGCTATTCAATGCTGTCATATTGGTTAAGCTATTAAAACTGAGGCTAGTCACTCAGATTAGGAATATAATACGGAAAGCTACATGAGTACAGAGCTCCTTTGAAGATCAGATTCTGAATGCAGAGGATGTTGCCCCAACATTTTGTTCCCCCTCAGAGAGATGGGAAAGGCCTATGATCACAGGAGAAAAAGAGCTACTGTTTTTACAGCACACAGGTCTTCTATTTGCTTACACAAGACTAAAGGTCTTTGCTATAGCCATAAGAAACCTCTGTTAGGGATAGACAGCATCTGTAAACGCAGATGACTTGGTGCTAATCCATCCAAGGGAGCTCTTTCTATAGCAATACAGCTTGTTAGTGCTCTACGATGAAGCTGCAGCTGTCCTTCGTGGCTATACGGATGCTACCATCAGGCCCTAGACCAGGGAAGTTACTTTAGAATCAGGCGGGGTTTGACCCATCTCATTCACAGTTGGTTGGGAAACTTGCTTTGACCTGAGTTAATGGACCTGCCATTCGGTTTGTTCCTTTGAAATTCGATTTAAAGAGATCCTTGGGTTGGAGCAAAGCTCCACGGACCTTAGTGGGCCCCATCTGGATGTTGGGCATTCACCTGTGCAGAGCAGATGGCAGGACTGTGGTCATAACATAGAGTATCTTATGCAGTTTGAAGGTGTGATTGACGAGTGCTTTCGTGACCAGCTTGTGACCCAACTTCAGCCATGCAAAACGTAAAATTGTAACTTATATGAATGCACCGCATACAAATAGCAGCAACCTCAAAGTCCTACATTACTTAAAAAGAAAATGCCTCTGTGAAGCCACCACTGCTTTCAAAGGTTTTTGTTATCTAAGCCAAATGTAAAGTAGCTCTTTTTATCTTCAGAGCACTCTATGCATATTAATTCATTCCCGAAACATCTTTGCAAAATGGGTAGTTATCTCTCACCTACAGATAGACAAATTGAGAATGTGTGATGGGAAAACATCAACACTCAACGAAGTGAGCCAAGTTTCTTCACATGTAACCCTTCACCTCTCCACGTACATCCACCCTGCACACACTGGAATGCCAAAGTGGTTTTAGATGTGGTAGCCAGGTGCTCTCAGCAAGGTGAGTTATTTAGTCCATGCGGTACATATCCTGCTTGAGAACCTGCATGGCTTGAGTGCTTTGAGTTGGTTCAGAGCTCGTTCCCTGTTTCTTCAGTGCTTGGTATTAATAGATCCTCACTATAAATAGCTGAGGGTTAACATCCACTTTCCAGTTTTAATTTCCTTAGCTCTATGCCCTCCTTCTGACTGTCTCCAGGCCTGTAAACCAAAAAGGCAATTTTACTCACTTGGCCCGAGATGAAAACACTGCCTAAACATGGGAAAACTTTTCTTCCCCCAACAATGTTAGCTCAGTAAAATAGAGATGTTCTTTTTCTGGTAGAGAACTTGAATTTCCTTTGAAGTGACTGCATCCTTTTACAGACTGTGTTCAAAATCATGAATATAATTCTGTGACAGACCCCAAATTAAGATTCTGGAGTTTCTGAAGTTTCAGACCCCTTGTCTATGCAGTTATGCTTAGCACTATTTATGCTTGAATATAAAAGCATGGCACATTTCAGCATGGTAAAGTTATAGCCATTTGCAGTACATAAAGCCTCGGATGTATACTGTAAAGCTTGCTTGAAGTACTGAGTTCCAGAATTAGACAATGTTAGATCTCTGAAGGTAAAAATAAATTTAAAAATTGTAAATATGAATGGAATGCTATTTTTGAGATTCAGGATACAAGAGAGAGTTTAAGTGGAACAGGAGCAGCATTTATATCCTTTTCCCAGCCTTTGCTCTAAATAATCACATTTCAGCCCCAAAAGATCCAAGGGAACCTGTGAAATGCGGAACAGAAGGAAGGAAAACAAGGGTGGATGAAGTTAACTTAGAGGAGTCTACAAATGCAGCAACAGCTTTGAAGTCTCTCTGTTTTAAGTCACTATAAATTATTGAGAAGCGTGCTGAAACTCCTGTGCATGTACCATATGCCTCATTAGAAGCAATCTTAACTGACAGCTTGGTTTTTACAATAAGGAAAAGAAACAAAGTTAAGGGAGTATTGCAATATTAAGACCAGTATATTCTCTTCCAGACCTGAAAGTAATAACTACGCCTTTCTTTTCACAACTTGTTTTATCAGCCAGTTGCACTCCAGGTCTTGATTTGTTGAGGAGAGAACCAAAACATTTTGCTTTAATGTTTAGGTAAGCACTCATAGAGAGACAATGTTTAATATTTAATGTATACAGCACCTTAGCAGTACACAGCTCTTTAAACAAAGTACAATCCCATACGTCATAGCACCGATGAAAGACAGTGGAGCTGAGACTAGGCATTGGGAATAAATGCAAAGCAATGGCAAAGAGCACTTCATTTCACAGTCACACATCTCCATGCGGACAGAGCCCCTGCTCCCAGCTGCAGCCCTTCCCGGAGCTTGTGAACCCTGTGTAGGGAGCACGCCAGAGGAACAGCTCATAGCAGCCACCAGCTCCTTCCACACAAGCTGTCATCGTTTCCCCAGGAGTCACTACCTACTTTCCTATCACCTCACCAGGCATGGCCCCCTCTGAGAAAATGGAGAAGCTGCAGGGCCCAGAAGAGATGGTGTGTAGGAGCTGTCTGCCGCCACCATTGGCAGTTTAGCACAGGCCACCACCAGTGCCGCAACAGCTCCTTGGAAAAGCCCACTGAGGATCTTGCTGGCACATTTTTTCCTGTCAGACCACAAGGAACTTGTGGGCCATATCAGGAGCATCTTTGCCTAATCTATTAATTCACAATTTTCAACAGTGAGTTTAACTCGATCTGGCAAAAAGCTAGAGAGACTATTGATTTTGGATGTGGGGTACACCTAAAAGAGTTGTCACTCTTGCCCTGGGAATCAGACCCCACTAAAATATGTCAAATGGGGAGTTTAGACCATGGTTTTTAAACTTTTTTTCTTAGTGCTGTTGGCTTTCACCGCAGAAGGAAAGAAGAAACGGGAGAAGAGTAGTACATTTTCTCGAGCACAGCTTGCTTTCTCTCTCCTTTTTACTAACATGACCTTATAGAATTTTGTTTTCACCTGTAGTTAGTCCAAATCAAAGCTAAAGCACTGCTGCTAACGGCATCTAAATGTCTGACATTAATTGGATAGTGGGAAACACATTTCATTAATGTGTGGTGGTGATAATGAAGAATATTCTGACTTCTAAAAGCAATTGGTCCTTGTTAATGAATGCCATTCTGCAAGACTTATCTAACAAAACTGATTAAATAGAAATTACTCCCTCTAAGCAGCAATCCTTCAGTAAAACTAAGGGATATGTGTGATAGCTTTATCTCAATGTGATTTCAATAAATTCCAAGAATTTGCTTGCAGTAGACAAAATGCTTCTGTGCAGCAAAAAAGGTGTAAGACAAAATTAATACTGAGGCAGTATGTAGCAGGAATGTTTCTTCCTTTGATTATCATAGTGCTGTTCTTGCAGAGCTACATGTTAGCATTCATCTGTGTGGTAGAGAAAGAAGCCCTGGCTGTAGGGGCTATAAATAGGATTCTTTATTACAGTGGCTGGAAGTGGACAAAACCCGCTGCTGGATAGTCCCCATAAGTACCGTTGATAGCGCTCAAAATGACAACGGGGGAAACAGATTAAACACAACAGTGTTCCCTCTTATACAGTCAAGCAAGACTGAACAGATATCTGTATTAGAAGCATGGTCTGAGTGAAAAGAAACTGTCATGGATTTTCTTCTGAGGGTTACCTACCCATCCTTTTTTGTTCCAGCAGTTAGTACCTAGGATTTGTCTAACCACCCTTGGAGTGCTTGTCATGGGTTATTTCTGATGTTTAACTCCTAATTCACGCTGTAGCTCCTTCTCACAGCGAAGTAAAGCCATTCCTAAGATACAGGGTGTTCTAGACTTTTTGATGGGGAGTAAGTAACAAAAGAGCTGGGTGCATTTTTTGGTGTAAGCCAGTGTAATACTAGCCATTCAGCGTCCCTACCCTTTTCTGACACACACACTGGGTGCTGCACAGGGAACAAGCATCAGGCTTGACTGAGTCCCTCTCATCTTTGTAAGCCACTCCCCAGGCTAAGAAGCCAGAGTCTGCAGCCTCAGGCTGAAAGTCACATTATGTCTTTGAATGCTGGATTCTGTGTTTGCCTGCTGATTGAGCCGAGGTTAAGTATCTGCCTCACATTTGCTGGCTTACTCTGTGTATCTCTGTTGCACACACTGCAGTTGCTTTGTGTGTGGTAACTGCTGCTGCTACTGGAAGAGACTTTTCATCTGGAATGTGCATGAGAGCCTGAGATGAGTGAGATTCTTCTCTAATTAGTATCCTACTCTATCTTTTGCTGTATCGGTTCTTGTTCTTCATTATACTTCCCTGCTGGCAGAACTGGTTTGTGAGTTATACAATATGCAGTTCACAGAAGATTCAAAATGTATGATGAGCTGTACCCTAACTTAGGCAGGACTTGGCTTGGTTAGCTATGTATTTAAGTATGGATTTTCTATATTACAAACTGCATTTTAATTTTAGTTTTTATTTGGAGTTTCATATCTGACAGAGAATGGCATTTTTTTGTCAGACCTCAATGAAGGTACTGTCCAAGTCAGCTCTAAATAGGCTACTGTAAATAAGCTAATGTTTGTGATATTTAGAAACATAATACATGTATTTTTCTTAGGTGCTGAGTTCATGCATCTTCTTTCTTGGGGTCCTGTAGATTAATGCTCTAAAAATACGTTACTACACTGATTTACTGTGGGGTACAGCACAACCAAAGAGAAACCAAAGCTAGAGGCCATAAACTGAATCCAGGAACAGATTTATTGTGTGACTGAGAAGAAAATAAAGTTAAACTCTGGCAGAAATAAAGAAACTTGACCAGAGGCAACAACAGAAACAGTCTCAATCAAGGAGTTAGTCAAAATCAAGTCCTCTGAAGGCTGTTTCCATTAGGAGAAGGAAAGGTTAATACAAAGAGGTTTACTGGAGGAAAAATGGTTTACATACAAAGTGAAGCATTTGTTTTCTCACAAACTAAACAAAGATTGCCTATAAAGTCCTGTTTCCCTGAATGCTTTGGGGTTCCAGCAGCATGAGATGAGTCCTTGCAAGCCTTTCACATGCCAGAAGTGCTCTTTCAACTTCTTCTTGCAGCTAAACCTCACCAGCTGTCCTTGCCTTCCTTCCACACCTCTCTATGCTTCCACAGGGTTCCTGTTGTTCTGCCGGCATGCAAATAGGTATAATTAAATCAGGTGTCCACCATTGCATTTCTCACCACCCCCACAGAAAGCTTTGGAGCCAGATGGCCCAGCTAGTGCCCACATTTGAATGGGTTAGCTGTGGCTTACTGGTTACCTCAGTTACCATACAACAGAGGGGTACGTAACTCTTCCCGCACTTCGCCTAGGGTGAGAGGTACACTGCAAGGCTTTTATTCAAGTAGTGTAATTTTCTGACCTTCATATATTTTAAGCAGAATTGCCAGCACTGTCTGTGTTTAAGCTTATTCAGTATTTTCTGTTTTCAGATTCTTTCTCCAGTTATTACACTAAATTTTTAATCATTTAGGGTGATGTTTTCCAAGATATCTATGTCAGATTGACTTTTTACACTTATAAAAATGTTTTTCCTTTTGCTGACATTGCCAAAAGACTCTCTGTCTCTCCCTGGAGATGGAGAACAAGAGACATTGAGAGCAGTGTATAAAAAAGGAGGAAGGGCATGCCAGAAGGGGCGGCCGGTTGTTACTCTGTTAAAGCAGGCAGAACGGACCTGCTGCTGGTGTACAGCAGTTCAGAGCCAGCGTGAACCAGCTGCTCCAGGTCTGTGCTGTAACTAACTGAAAGGAGACGATTAGCTCCTCTGAGAAGCCCGTACCGCACTGCAGTGTACAAATGCTCTACAGTTCCCATGAATTTACTGACTGCATACATCAGTGTGCTTCAGGACGATTTTCTCAAGAAAATGAGCTTTTGTGACCGTTCTCCTCATGCCACAGAGTTGTCACGATTATCTTTTCTGAGGTGACCTTTATTTTCCAGAGTGACATTGTAATAAGTTACTACTCACTGATAACATCGCAGAAAACAAAATTAACATAGTTCCTACCATTTGGTTGGGCTTTGTGGGGTGTGTGCCTTTGCCCTTGCTTCCTTAGCTGTTTTCCTTCCAGGAGCACAGCTCCGTGTTTAAAAAAGCAAGTACAAAGTTCAATAACAAGTGATAATTATGCCTGGCTAAAGATTGGCAGTTAAGCAATCGGCTATTATTTGGGTTAATCTCAGTTATCACCTACAAGAGAAACAGAGAAAGGTCTTCTATTTTCAATCTTACTTTAATTCCCATAAGCTAATATTTTGTATTTTACTACTGTATTGACATCTTGGACAACTTTGAACAAATCACTTCTTCCCATAACACCTCATTTTCCTGCCCCGTCAAAGGGGCTGATACTTCCTCCTTGGTGAAGTGCTTTGAGAATTATTAATGAGAGGTTCTCTGTCTCTCTTACTGTCTCCTTGTTTAAATCGGTAAACTAAAGATTACTCAGTACTATAATTAGTCTGAGTCCAGCGGAAGATGTAAATGTGCACCAGTGTTCTGGAACAAGATTTTTATCTGAACTGGTTAATGATTGATCTTTAGTACACATCCATGAACTGTATGTAGCTAAAGTTTACAAGAATCTCTAGCTTATTGCAATAAAGTCAGCAGGTACTACTGCTCTTCGTAAGTATAGTCATCTCCATATGCCCAGCCCAGGTCAGGTGACTGAAGTCAGGAAATAAATCAGACTTTTATCTCTGAGTCACTGCTTTTTTTGTATGTTTGCAAAAGTAAAACCCAATGTTTGCAATTGCAAGCACACAAATAAAATCCAGGAGGTGATCTGACTGCCTCATTTTTAGTGGAAAATGAAAGGGGTGGCTGTAAGATATCAACCCTCTTCCAGAAGAGAACGATTTCACAAAGGGACCAAAAGTGTGAGAACCTTGGCACGTGGTAGCAGATGTCCCAGCTGCACCAGTTCCCCCTGTGCTCGTTGCTGACCTGGTCTCTAACACTGAAAGCAGAAGACCCACTCATTTGACTTCTGCCTTGTGATCCTTTGCTGCTGTAGGTGTGGTATAGGAAATATTTATTTGTGGCCTCTCTCTGCTGCCGTGCCTCCCACGGGTCAGACATGGCTGGTGCCTCATGCAGGTGGTCCCCTGACAGCAGGAGAAAGTGTGTTACCATTGGGTCCTGCATGCCAAGGAAGCCTGCTGCAGAAGACTCAGCAGGAGCCTCACACCATAGCACGGGACTCTGGAAGAAGGTGATGCCCCATCACGTGGTTCCCCCATGCAGATGTGGCCATGTTGCATGCATGGCTCTGTGGATGCTAACGAAAGGTATCCTCATGCTTAAGAGACAAGGAAGTTGCAAAGTCAGCAGCTTACCTGAGCAGTCCATAAAATCTTATTGCTGAAGATCTAAGAGCATAAGAGTGGCTGTATGGATCAAATGAAAGGTCTCTCTTGCCCACTTCCTGTCTCTGGCAGTGGCCAAAAAAAGATGTAAGAGCAGGGCAAGTGCAGAGGGGTGCCTCCCCAAAACATTCTTCCAGGCTCCAGCAATTCATGGGCTTCCTGGCAACTAAAGGTTGTGTTGGACCATCGCCAAAGCGAGAACATCCCTGGAGTGTAGCTGACTGCGCTCCCTCCCTTCTCTGAGGAAATACTGCAAGTTTTGCTGATGGCAAATGAGGCAGCATGTTAAGAAGAAACAGGAGGCCGTATTTCAAAGAAGCACTAAAACCTGGGGTTTCCAAACCTCAGGAAACCCCCATGTAGTGGGAGCACCACTTTGCAACTGGTTTGTCTCTAATGGCACCACATCAAGCTCCCCGACAGACTCAAAAGCTCTCATCCTGTATGCCACAGACTTCTGTTACCCACTCTCATGGTGGCACAGGTGGAGATGTTCTGTCCCCAAACATTATGTCCCAGTTAAGCAGGTAAATAGGTGCTTTCAGACACTATTGCTATATAAATGAACCTAATCGCGGGTCTCACAGCAGCATAGCTTTCTGATTGCTTTTCTCAGTTAAGGATAAAAATTTAGAGGGGGAAGCAACTGCTTTGGCCTGAATGAGCCATTTTAGCTGGAATTATTACTGATGCAAGCACTGCAGCTCTGTCCCTGGCACCACAACTCGCTTTTACGTGCTAGGACTCGGACGTCTTTAAGAACTTTCTCATTGGAAGAGGGGGACTGCGTTACGGCCAACTGCCTCTACGTACACTGATAAACCTTACAGGAATTGGGCCTCCTTCCATGGAAGGCATTTCAGAGGTGAACGGTGCAAGAAGGCAGCGCAGGAACGCGGTGGGGCTGAGCGTGAGCGGGGGGATAGCCACGGGCCCGGGCAGCACGCGCGGCCAGGCGCCCGCAGGCTCAGGGCGGGGGCCGGCGAGGCTCGGCACCGGCCGGGAGGAAGCAGAGCAGGTGCGGCGGCCGCGGCACCCGCTTCCCTGCGCGGGCCGCGGGGGGAACTTGCGCCGCCGGCCCGCGGGTGCCCGGCTCGGGGAAGCTGCCGCGCGGCCCCGGTCCGGGACGGGTGGCGGAGGGCTGGGGCTCGCCATGCCGGCGGGGGGCCGCGCCCGGGGCCGGCGGGCGCTGGGCAGGTAGCGCGGGGCAGGGCGGCGGGAGGAGGCGCCTGGCCAGGTGCTACCGGGGGAGGGAAGGGGCGGGGAGCGGCGCGCAGGTGAGGGGCCGGCGCGAGAGGCGGCCGGAGCCGCGGCGCAGGCGGGCGGGGAGGGAGGCAGGCGCTGCCCTCGGTGCTATGCCGGCCCCGCTGCCCCTGGGACGGGAGGGGCGCTGAAGACCCTCGCGGCTTCTCCCTCACTTTGCCTCTCTCCCCCGCCCGGAGGATGAGCGGAGCCGAGGGAGCGCACTTCAGGCGGGCGGCTATCCGCAGGAAATCCAACCCCGCCGCCCTGGCCGCCGCCTCCGATGGAGCAGCGCCCACCTGCCTTGCGGGGCCCCCGCCGGGGGCGGCCGCCCGGAGGACGCCCGCAGGTAACGGCACTAACGGTTCCTTCGGCCCTGGCCGCTCCCCCGGCCCCGCCGTCAGAGCGGGCGCAGCTGTCGGCACCGCAGCGCTGCGGGGGCG
Organism: Gavia stellata; assembly: GCF_030936135.1. Taxonomy (NCBI): domain Eukaryota; kingdom Metazoa; phylum Chordata; class Aves; order Gaviiformes; family Gaviidae; genus Gavia; species Gavia stellata. Next base: position 66,868,935 of record NC_082597.1, on the reverse strand, counting down.
CGCGGAACCGCCCCAGTGCCGGGGGGGGCCCGGGGGGTGCCGGCGGGCAGGCCCGGAGCCGGCTTGCCCCGGGGGGCGCGGGGCAGGTGGCAGCGCCGTCCTGTCCGCCTCGCTCCGCCGTGCGGGTTCGGTGCGGGCTGACTCCTGCGGCGAGCTGCCACGGGCCGCCTCTGCCTGTTCGCCTGGCAGCGGGCGGTCTGTATAAATAAAAGGCTGTGTTTCCTCATCAAAGTCAGGCAGGAGGCTCACTGAAGCAGCTTTCGCCGTGCGTGCCTGTGCGGTGAAGATGCGGGCTTGCACGAGTGTCGCCGCGGCGGCTGCAGAGCCGCTCCTCGCCGGGGCTGAGGTGGGGTGGGGGGAGCCCGCCGGGCCCTCGGAGCCGGGGGCGGCCGCAGCTCAGCTCATACCCTCAGCCCCCATCTCGGCACAAAATGTTCTGAAGTTGTACTTCTAACAGCTCTTAGGGTGGCGGGAAAGCAGTCTCCCTCCTCTGACAGACCCATGCCTCACACCTGACCCTCCCCGGTGCCTCTTTCATTGCCCCCTTCAGCAACAAACCTGTGTTAGACTTGTTTGACATGTTATGCTTCAGAAGGCAGCTGCTACGACATTAATGCAGTACTATTAAAAGGGGCGGTCAGCTTACGCTGGTTATCTGTGTTACCTTGGCCATGCTGGAAAAATAAGCTATCATAAAATCCAAACTTCAGAAGGTTGTTGTTCATGAACAAGTTAATGCACACACCCATTTATATGCCTAAACCTGGCAACTCTGTGATGTGAGCGCAGGTGTGACGCACTGTGCTTGTGATGTCACGGCAGCTTGGTTTTATGGATGTGGAAGGACAAAGTGGACAAAGTAAAGCTTGAAATCTCTGTCGTATGCTTGTTATATTGTTGGGAATGGTGACATACCAAATAATAAGGACAGGAGTGTTTTGCTTGGGGACTGTCTTTTCACAATTTCCCAGGCAAGAGGCCTGCTTAATTTAACAATGAGTATGCACAGATAAGAACAGATTATCGCGATGCTGTTCATAGTGTGCTTTATTTTAGCTTTAATGTATAATGACTTTGGATATGTGCACGAACCCACAGTTTTTTATTGGTGGGATTTTTTTGGTGGGAAAGAAGAATTGTCAGCTGTATTTGTAGTATATAGACTTAATGGATTTCATTCTCCTCTAATAGAGGTATGCTTACAACAGGGACCCTGTGTTTTATGTTAGTTTCTACTTTCATTTCATTAGGCTTCTGCAGTTGCTCAGTTACCTTAGACTCCTGGGTAACAGTTCATACTCATCTACAATCTTTTATTGTTGCTCTTTTCATCTGTGCACACACCAACTCCACCGGGTGACTTTTATTTACTAAACGTGTGTGCAATGCAATGCATTTCAGTGTGGCTTCTTGTGGCTTTTGGATGGCAGGAGGGTTGTGAGGGCCGTGACAAGAGCAACATGCTGCTTATCAAATGTCCCTGCACTGCAGTAACCAACTTCATAGTACTTTTTTGCATCATGATTGCTAAATATGATTGCAATATGAAAAACTCACAAAATTATTATAAGGAAATGGATCCTAAAGATGTGGGAAATAAAAGGGAGACTCAAAAGCTCAAAAGCTTTTCTCATGTAGGTTCATAAATCCTCCCTTTTTTTCATTCATAATCCATTTCTCCTAGAAAATGAGGTGAAGAAACCTTGTGTATACAAACAATTTCTTTTTTCTTAGTGGGACTTTGGCTCCCTATCTGCTCCTCCTGTTGGCAGTGGCCACTGCAGCATGTGCTCCAGCATCCTGTAATCCCAGGATAGCTTCATAGCATTCCCTCTCTGTTCTTTGTAGTCAGAATGCAACTGCACTTGCTTCTGTTGCTCATAAAAGGTGATCAGACTGCCTTGATTCTGCAAGTACAGACTTTAATCCCCAGATGCAGCATAAAGCTGGGTGTGTTCTTTTGCCTATTAAAAAATCACATGTTTACACTTTTCTGGCTTACAAAATGCTAACTGGATTTTAAAGGGGTTTTCTAATGCAGGAGTATGCCTTTGACCTGCTTGAAAACCTTAGGGGTAAAAAGGAGTTAGTGTAGCCCACACATCTCCTATCCTTGTCTCTGCCGAGTGTTGTGAAATATGCTAGTTACTTATGTTACTGCTTGCGGACACGACTCTGGCAATTGTCTCAGATCTGTATCTGGAAAGTAACTGGAGAAACTAGATGTATTACATGAGCTATCTTGGCTTATAAACACATTAGAAAAAATCTGGATTATGTACATGGGAGGCATATCACAACTCTTCTCAGACTAGTAAATTGTATGTTAATTAGTGAGAAGGATTAGTCGACCTATTATAACTCCTGTACACTCAATAGTTTCCTCAGAGTCTTTGACACTGGTCTGATGAAGTAGGGCATATCACAGGTTTTCTATGCTAGGAGGCAGAAGATCTGGAAGTATTTGCATTCTTGGTGGTGTTTGAAAAAATTCTAATGCTGAAACGGGCTGTTCAGGGTTTCTGTTACAGCATCAGACTTTTGTTGTGCACTGCAATCAAAGTGTCTGACTTGTAACAGAAGAATCTTTCTCTTCTTCAACATACTATAGTCCAAGTCATTCAGGTTCATTGTCATGTGCAAAATTGCAATTGAATTTTGTTAACATTTGAGTTTGAAAAAGCTTGGTGTGTTTAACTATCTACAGGACAAAGCAAAAATTATTTTCTGTTAGAAGTTGACATTAATTTAAAGGTTTGGACAAAAGAGTACTTGATTCTTCAGAGATATTTTGAAATGGCTGGAAAATGTCAAGACTGATACCTGGAGATAGTTTGGAGAAGAGTGTTCAGTGGAGTAGCATGATTAATACTCTGTTTTTGAAGGGAATAACCAATGTGAATTTGGTGTCTTTTTTTCTGCTAAATTAGAATTCAGAGTTGATACTAACTCAAACAAATCTTTACTTCAAATGCATGTATGCACGTTAACTCAAAATTAGCTATCTGCCAAGAATCAGGTGTAAGCTCCTGCTTGCTTGTTCAGCACCTCTCAGAAGCCAAGGGCTCTGCAAAGTGTGAGCATGGTAGTACTTTGATTCTGCATTGGATTAAGCTATCCTAGAAGGCTGTATCTCCACTGAGTTGACTTGATTTAGCTGTGTAGTGTAGACGTAGCTCAGCACACAAGGACACACTAACTCGCTTTCATAGCAAGAAATAGTTTCTTCCTGCTATCAGTACAGTCACCTCTGTCCTTGCTGCACATAGACTGGGTTAACGTTTTGTGAAATTCAGATCTTGCACTGGTTCCTTGGCTTTGTTCGCTGAAGTGCAAATTTACACCCTTTCTGGGCTGTTTTCTCCTGTTCCCTTTTTCTTAAATATGTATGTGCTGGCATTGTACTGTGGATTGGCAGTCTCAGACATTGCAGTGTGCCTCTTGGGGAGCTGAGCTAATTTGCATTCAGGATAGCATTCACTGCAGCAAGGTGTCTGCAAACACTGACAAGAAAAAAAACTAGTTTGTCGCTGCTGCCATTGTATCTCTGCCTGTTAAATGGATATGATTTTATGGGATTATGTTAACAAAACTTCAGTAGTCTGTTGAGTTTCCATCTTGCAGTGGGAGATAACTAAATGAGACTCTAATAGCATGCTGCTCTAGTCTATAAAAAGTGTTTTTATTGTTCAGGGATTTAGTCTTTAAAAGCTTGAACAGCAACTGTGCCCTGCCTGATAGTTTTTCATTGTTGGTTTTGGTGGTTTTTTTTTTTTTTAAATAATTAACGTTGGACTGTCATTCTCCTTGCTCCTGGCTTTGTGTTACCCGCTGCATTTTGTTGACTGGTTTGCAGTGATTGAAAATACGATTGCTATAGAGTGTGTTCAGGGAAAACCTATATAGGGCTAATCTAAGCAGTGATTGGAATCTGTATATGCATTAGAGACCACCACAAAAGAGAACTAGTTACATTGCACACCTTCCTGGTGAATGCAGGGGTGTTGAAATTTTTCTAAAGTTGGTATTTTTCAATGAGAGCTGATACTTGAAAATGCTGAGAGGGGGAGGTGAGCATATAGGAAATTACTTCTAAATATTCTTCTCCCTTCAAAAATGAAAGAAAGTAAAGTATAAAAAATTGCTTTATGCAGAACTTGCATGAAAATACATTTTCCTGAGAGCTTCCTGTTTCTGTGGGCCAAATTAATCCCATGGGCCTCCTACTGAAGCAAATGTGTTGTGTGAAAGTGCCAGGAAATGGAATTTAGCTTCCTGAATATAATTTTACTGTTTTCTTATTCCTTTCTTCCCCTGCTTCTCCTGCAGATATTTAGGATCAAAATAATCCCTCTGAAGCCAATGAGTGTACCATTTGGTTTATAGACTATTCAGGAAAGTCACTTATGTGTACCTTGGGTTGGCTTGGTGAGGCTATTTAGCCCTTCCCAAATGATGTCTACTTTACCCAATAATTGTTGTTGGTCTTGTAATACTGACCTCCTGGTGATCAGGATGGTGATTTCCTTAAATAAATTAGAATTTGTATTCACAACTGCTTGAGTTTCTAATGACAACACACAAGGATTTCAAAGAAGAGTTACAATTTGACGTGAATTTGCTGAAAATAAAATAAGTCTGCTCTTTGCTGGAGAGACTTCTCTAGAATACACCGCCAGAGGGCAAGATTGCAGAGGTGCTGGTAAATGCCATTCCTGAAGTGCTTTTAGGCATAGCTGAAATTGGAAATTAATAATTTGCATACACAATACAAATTAGTTTGTTGTACAAAATCACAGGAGCATGTTGCTTTTGCAGATAAATAAATAAATATGGTTGGAAGATTTTTGGATTGGAGAAGGACAGCTTGCTCAGGGAACCTGTTACTTTTGGGCAACTAGTAAAACACAAACATTGAGAAAGGAAGCTGTTCATACAAAAAAAAGTTATGATTTGTCCTTCGGCTATTGTTTTGTCCACTGTCTGTCAATACCTGTGCTGCTTAAAACTGCAGTTGTCAGACTTTTCACCAGACTTAAGTCATGGTGAAGGACACTCTCATCTCCCAGCATTTCAGTCAAAATCCTATTTATAATTGGGCAGTATTTTTATTTGATGCTGCTTGTCAGCATGTCTTGGGTACAGTGTGATCTGTGATAAAGCATTCCAACTGCTGTATTTTGCATTGTTACGTCTTAGGGTTATGCATTTGCTGTATAAGACAAATTATCTTCTCAAGGTGAAGGATTTGTCAGAGGGAAAGGAAAAATATGAAGAAAGCAAATTTTAAAATAAGATACTTGTGGGCTTTTTCCTCTAGTTCCGTTAATGTTGGGTAGATTTTCTTCAAAACGTTATTGTCAATTCAATATTTTAATCAAATTACTGACTGCAAATCTTGTAGCTGAGACTCCTTTTTCTATGAGGGAAAAAATGGCTTTCTGTTCCACTATGGGATACTGTATGTAATATGTCTCCTGAACATAAGGCTATCCGGGATGAATAATTACATTTAGATGATCAGAATGATCCCTTCCATCACGTTAAATCTATGAATAAACTGCCTCCAGCGCCTGATGGTCAAAACATTTTAATGAAATGCGTAGCTGTGGACAGCTCGATATATTCAGGCTGTTATCAACAAACTCCTGTCCTTCTGACAAGAGGAGAAAGAATTCTGTTTAGAGAGGGTATCCCCAGAGCAGTAGTTTTGTCAATAACCCAAGCAAGTAAAAGGAGGAAATTGAAAGGGGAATTTTTAATGTTTTCTTCAACTAGCTGCCTTGGAAGTAGCATTTAAACAGAGACGGCTTTAGTAGAAGAAATGACTTTTGAAATTAATGTAGGGAAGGGAGGATGGGGCTTTGTTGAAATGTTGACGAACCAAGTAAAAATCAGAGATGTGATTCCAGCGCACAAATACACAGCAGTAAGGCGATACCAGAAGATATGGAGAAACGAGTAAAAGCAGAAGAGGAGAAAGATTAAACTGCTACAGTAGTCTGCAAAGCCAGACATGTAAAGAAATGTATTTTTAATGAGTTTCAGAGCAATTTCATGCCTCTGATTGCATTGAAGCTCAGTAAAATGGAGTGTAAAATGGATTAAAATTGGAGGCAAAAGACACCAAGTAGAAGGTAGGGCAGAGCAATGAAATAGTGTTAGTTACTAAGTATTAATGCTAAGCATGTCACAGATGTTAATGTAAAATAAGTTAAATAGCCTGGAAAGAAGGAAAAATGTGGTGGAACTGTAATGTGAGATGTGAAATCCCGTGATTTATTCCTGACTTCTGAACAACTGTTGTCTTGCAGCAGAGATGGTAATGCAGCTGACTTACAGGTCAATCCTTCCCCTCATGAGTAACTGCAGGCACTTGCCCTCCCTCTCAAATAGATGCTAGTGTGCCCAGATGTAGATGAGGATCGGGGAGAGAAAATGGTGACCAACGATTAAAAATAATTCTGACTGATTCAGTGCCTGGATTTCTTGTGGCCTTTTTTAAAGATCCGGCTTTTTTTTAGTTGAGCATGTGATGTTTCCATGCCAGGCTTTCGGTTCTGTTAGTTGCTGTTGTGAGTGAGTGCTCATGGTAGGACATCATGGTAACAGCACCCAGCCTTTAGCTGTATAATCACGTTGTAAGTCTGTCCAGCTCCTGCATACTTGAAACCTGCGGTGTCTGAGCTGCCCCTGTGTGCTGGTGCTGCAGTACCAGGGCTGCTGGGGGCCCTGTCGATAGAGAAGCTTCTAACTGCATCTTTGGTATGTTTTCTGTTTTCTGTGAAGCACGAGAGACCTTGATCAGGAAAACCTGAGAGCAGATCCTCCTGCCCATACCCAGTGGCTTCTGGAGGTAGAAGAGAGAGGGAGAGAGTAGAGCTCCCTGCCACTGCTTCTGCTTCTGGCTGAGGATGGTGACCCAACAAGTCACTGTTCCTTGCAGGGACTTGTCTAGTCTTTAAGCTCCAGCTAGTATGCCAGGGTGGGGTGACTTTTTATTCATTTACTTAAGGGTTATATTGGTAGCCTTTATCTTCCTAGTAGGCTGAGGCATTCATTTGCTTAAGCTGTTTCAGATTCCTAGGTTATCTTCCACCATGAAACACGTATTTTAAATCAAAAATCAAAATTAGGCTTTACAGCAGACTTAAAAAAAAAACAACCAACCCTATACATTACCTGAATTGTAAAATTGTTAAAGCAACTAATATTTGAAGATAAGTTTCTTTTTAAATGTTTTGTCTTGTATCAGAAGGGCTTGATGACAACTTCTTGCAGTGAGTAATCAGGATGTTTTTCCTCTTTGCTTTCACATACCACCATTCACTATCTTGTCTGTGATACTTCAGTTTCTTAATTGAATACTAATATATGGATTATTTATATTAACATCAGTAGTTGAGTTAGGAAATGAAACTTACTGGCTAATTACATTCATCTTAAGAACTGGTGTTTTAAGAATCAAAAAAAAGTCACTGATACAGAAAAAATAAACTGTTTTTGATAGAATTGAAACTTTTTTTTTCAGCTTTATGCAATTATACTGCTAGACTTTTCTTCAGCTGACTCTTGCCAAAATGTTCCTATCTTAATAGAAGTATACTGTACATTCCTTTTCATTCAATCTGACACTAACTTCTGTCATTAAGAAATTATATTTCATCTGTGAAGGTAGAATCCTTTTGTACTTCGACTATTCTCCTATGGACTAGCAGTACTATAGCATTCAAGAAAGTTATGTGTGATGAGAAACACCTGAGGATGGTTTTCAAGAGTTCTTGGAGGTCCTTTTTATTTGCCCTTTGAAAGCTGCTTCTTAATTCTTAAAACAGAGGGCTTTTATGTCTTTAAAACAAAAGCTTGGAAATTCTCGGGTGAAGATGTGATTCTAGGGGAGGCTTTGCAAAACACCTGATTTTTGTGGTGTATACAATAAAATGAGAATTGCTATCAGTGCATAAAATTATTCAGCATTTGTGTTTTGGCTTATTTTAATTCTAAATATAGAACTATGTGAATTGTATTAAGATGCATTCTAATTTCAAAGCAAGTTGCAACTATTTACTACTAAAAATAATGGTCCATTTTTACAAAATAGAATGGTTATTAATGCAGAAGTTTAAGTTGACTTTCATCAAGTTCTGGTAATCTGACCCAACTGTTGCTCTGTAATTACCTTCACACTCTCTTGAGTTATGCATGATAATGCAGTAAACAGTTGTCTTTATAAGTGAAAGATTTACTTTTCTTTTTAAGCCAGCATTGGTGTGAGCAATAGCATTCTACACCACAGAGCAGCAGAGGGAATCTGATTTTTTTTTTTTTCCCTGCAGCAAACTCTCTCCAAAATGTCACTGTAATAGAGAATTTCTGTAATTTTTTCCTGACCTGTAGAATATCTGTCAAGCACCTCCCGGCAAAAGGAAAGAATCGGAAAGCCTGGCGCTGCAAAGGGCCATTTATGACATTTACTGGGCGTGAACAACATAACTTGAACTTTCATCTGCAGTGCTGTATAGTCACTTCTCTATGCGCAAGGGTTTGGATTATGTAACTTCACCGAATTTGACTATTCATTACATCGTGCCTAGGCACATTAACTGGAAAGAGTTACATTAAACTGCTGTGCCCCAGATCTGTTCCCCATGCAGATACTTCACCAGCATTACTAACCCAGTCTTTCTGACACTGGCCATTTTTTCCTCTGTGTCAGCTTTAAAAACACTTTCCTTTTTGAAAGGACTATGTTAATATTCTCTCAGAAAACCATAGTGAAAGTCACTAATTTTAGAGAATAAGAGTCTGAATTATTTGTATCAAAGAAATTTTAGAAGACTCTGAAGGTTTTCTGATGTCTTGTGTAAGGATCATGGTCCTGCTCGCAGTTGTCAAATACCATGTGCTATCTCAGATGAATGCTGAACATGTATGCCTTGACCCCAGCAGAACAGAAGCAATCAACGAGGGCTTGGCAAATGCCTTTAAACATCACTGTTTAACTCTGTGGGGAAAAAAGTAATCTGACAATTTGAGATACGTGAGACACCCCTAGAAATACTCCCCAGTTTTCTAAATGATGTAAATATTTAAATCAGCAAATCATAAGACATGCACAGTTGAAAGTACTTAATCCCTTTTTTTCCCCTTTTTCATTTAGAACCTATCACCTTCCTATCTCAACATTTTCTGTAAGTTACATGAGGCACAAAAACCAATTGAGATAGTTTTAACCAGGATCCAGTCTGACACAATTGCTGAATGGCATTTAGGAAATAACAAAGAGGACACAATATTCCCGGTGGTAAGATTCACATGTTATGTACCAGATTCCAACATCCCAGTATTACTCAGATTTTAAAATGGTAAGCCTACTTTTCTGTTACAGCTCAACTGCATTTGCTGAAAACAACCAAAACACCCATATAAAACTAGTTAACTACACTGTTGGTGTTAGCCATATAAGAAAAGCAGAGATTATACTGTTAAAAGTTAGCAGTTGTTAAAACCAGGAAGTTACAATTCTCCACAGTGAGGATGAACAGACACTTGTTTATTTAAGCTCTATCAAAATCCTTGGAAGGGGTAACTCACCTGGGTTTTGAAGTTCCTTTAAATTCCTTATTAATACACACAATGTTAATATTATTCTCATTTTTATGAACAAAAGGCTTTTAATACATCCTGTGCACAAGCAGTAAAGTCCTTATACAGAAAATAAGTAAGATAAACGCTTAAATGGGCAATTCTCCGCAGTGAAGTTGAACACCAAGAGCAGCCCACGCCAATACTAGCCACATCTCTTGCTGGCTATACACAGCAGTTAGAATGGACTTTGTTCTCCCCCTTTGACTGCATGTCAGGAATGTTATTCTGAAGATATCCTCTATGCTTGATTCAGGTCAGGGAAAGGATATAAGGAAGTTTAGAAATAGATTATGTGCACAACCAACCACTTGGGTGGTTGTGTTTTGACTTGCTTGCACCCTTCCATTCAACTTAACCACAACAGCCACCACAGACCCTACAGCAATTACCTCCTGCTACCTGACCTAGCTTGGCAGTCTATAAACAGCATGTTAACAGCCAGCTCAGGCATTAGCATACCCTTCACTTGTAAGCCTGGTGAGTGTATTTGTCCACTGGATCAGATATAGATTAACAAATATTTCCTTCCTTTGGTCCCAGGGAAGGAGATCAGAGACCTGAGCAGAAGTAGATGACTTGTGCTGTGTGAAGACTATGGGAGTGCGTATACTTTGCAGTCTTCTATTTTCCACAGTGCTCTTCTGAGCTCTGTTTGCTAGTACAAAACTACATATTGGAAGAAAAAAACCCATTCCTCCTCTCTCTGCTTCCCGTATGTTCATTCTGAGGTACTCCTTCATGTCACTAATATTTGGGCTGCCTTTGTGCCCATGTACCACCCTGAATCTATAGTTTGGGATGGAAATGGAGGAATTTCTCTAACTATTTTTCCTCCCTCAAGAAATAAAAAAAAGTAGCTGTTTTCTGTCAAATGTTAGCTTCAGTTTCATGAAAGAAAATGCTTTTTAAATATGAAAAGTGAGAATATATCATCCTTGCTACGACTGACAAGGACTGCATGCTTATTATAATCAGTGACATGATAGGCAACCCTAAACATGGGTAAGGCTAGCAGAGCAGGAAGCTGAAATACAGAGCTGAGGTAGCTGAAGTACTACAGTTGGATTTTTTATTTTTTTTTTGTACATGTGGAAGGGCAGGTTGTTGGAAGTTAAAATACAATATTTATAGTGGCTCAGGGTGTAGAAGCAGGATCAGCTTTCTGATAAGGGTTTTTCCCAGGTATGGTACACAAGAGGGTAGAAAAGCAGAAGCTATTTAGTAACTGGAAGTAAGCACAGAGCGCTGCAAGCTGACTGCATGGTGCTGAAAGGACTCTTTAGCCTAAGGATTTTTTCTTTTTTTATTGGTGTGTGGGCTTACATTGAGAGAAGGCAGTAGAATTCTGATAGCTGGTAAGCATGTTAAACTTTAAATGAAAACTTCTGAACTGCTTTACAGCAGCTGCTAACAAGCCACATAGCACAGGATTACCTAGTTTTATTCTAATGAAGAACAACCTCCATTTTTACCATAAGCTCTTGAATGACATATATTCAAGTAAATAGAAGCAAATCATGTATGTTTTTGTGTGGAATGTATACTGTCTTCTTCCCCTATCTTTTCTTCTGTATGTGGAGGTTATACCATCGAACGATCTGCTATTTAAAGTATGATCATATAATTAATTATCTGGGGAGTGTGGTCCTTAACCGTAGCATGGTTCCTGTTAGTGTGGGTTGGTTGGGTGTTTTTTAATCCTGTTGTGGAAAACATGATTTTTTAAAAAATAAGTTGAGTTAAAATCTTTTAGCAAATTGGAGGTCAATTTGAGAGACTGTAACCTTGACCTTGCGGGTCGATTGAGAGACTTCAGTGTTATGTAAAATAAAGAGGTCCGATATCCATATTTTGGGCATTTTTCTGTTGTTGTTCAAAAGGTTATAGGTGGCTTGCCACAGACAGAAACTACTGTAGAGGGGAAAAAAAAAAAGATTTTTAAAAAATTTCTTTTAATTATGATTTTTACAAACACCATTGGGTCAGTGTTTAACTATTTGGGACATAGTGTCAATCTACACAAATATTACCTAAAAGTTCCTGGAAAATAAGAAAGACTTTCAAAAGCTCAAGTAGAAAATAAGGAACTAAAAATTGTGATCAAGAAAATATAAAGGTCTCTGAGGAGAATGTGTCTAATGCTAGGTGTCTGCCAGCTCACAACGCTTTTACTGCACAGATTGCTTCAGCCAGCTGTGGTGCTGCATTGTTGTAGCAAAGGGACTGACTTCTCAATGCATTCGCTTTGTCATGTGCATTGCAGTAAAGGTGTTTCTTCCAAGGCGCTTTTATTGTTAATCTAAAAATATTCCCTGTGTATAAAACAGCGGGGGGACAATTTAATCCAGCAGTGTGCCCAGGTGGCCAAGAAGGCCAACGGCATCCTGGCCTGTATCAGAAATAGTGTGGCCAGCAGGACTTGGGAAGTGATTGTGCCCCTGTACTCGGCGCTGGTGAGGCTGCACCTCAAATACTGTGTTTAGTTTTGGGCCCCTCACTACAAGAAGGACGTTGAGGTGCTGGAGCGTGTCCAGAGAAGGGCAACAAAGGTGGTGAAGGGTCTAGAGAGCAAGTCCTATGAGGAGTGGCTGAGGGAACTGGGGTTGTTCAGTCTGGAGAAGAGGAGGCTGAGGGGAGACCTTATCGCTCTCTACAACTACCTGAAAGGGGGTTGCAGAGAGGTGGGTGTTGGTCTCTTTTCCCAAGTGACAAGTGACAGGACAAGAGGAAATGGCCTCAAGTTGTGCCAGGGGGAGGTTTAGATTGGGTATTAGGAAAAACTTCTTCACTGAAAGGGTTGTCAGGCATTGGAACAGGCTGCCCAGGGAGATGGCTGAGTTACCATCCCTGGAGGTATTTAAGACATGTAGATGTGGTGCTTAGGGACATGGTTTAGTGGTGGACTTGGCAGTGTTAGGTTAATGGTTGGACTTGATGACCTTAAAGGTCTTTTCCAACCTGAACGATTCTATGATTCTAATCCCTAATGTAATTTGATAGACTGTACTGGACCTAAGCATTAGGATATGGTTGGATATGGCTATGGTTTGGACATAAGCATTTGGGTATGGTTAATACCTTCAAGTATTAAATCTTCAAGTGTATAATATGATCCCCCCCCCCCCGCCATTAAGCCTGACTTACTGTTCTTCATATTAGCAAGTAAAGGTCAGGAGCAATACCTCTTAGCCACATATAACTTGATTTTTTTAACTCCAGTTCATTCAGAGGCTTTCAGGTGATGCTTTTTGTCTTGTGTTGGAAATAACCATGTCTGCAATACGTTTATGGAGTAACAGGGAAAAGGACTACGCAAACTGAGGTTGTTCTTTAAGATTATGCATCAGTACAGGTTAGAGGCTGACCTGCTGGAAAGCAGCTCTGTGGAAAGGGACCTGGGAGTCCTGGTGGACAACAGGATGACCATGAGCCAGCAGCGTGCCCTTGTGGCCAAGAAGGCCAACAGCATCCTGGGGTGCATCAAGAATGGCTATCAGGTCGAGGGAGGTTATCCTCCCTCTACTCTGCCCTGGTGAGGCCCCACTTCGAGTACTGTGTCCAGTTCTGGACTCCCCGGTTCAAGAAGGACAGGGAGCTGCTGGAGAGGGTACAGCAAAGGGCTACGAAGATGATTAGGGGGCTGGAACATCTTTCTTATGAGGAAAGGCTGAGGGACTTGGGTCTTTTTAGTCTGGAGAAGAGAAGACTGAGGGGGGATCTTATTAATGCTTATAAATACTTAAGGGGTGGGTGCCAGGAGGATGGGGCCAGTCTTTTTTCAGTGGTGCCCAGTGACAGGATGAGAGGTAACGGGCACAAACTTGGTCATAGGAAGTTCCATCTAAACATGAGGAGGAACTTCTTTACTTTGAGGGTGGCCGAGCACTGGAACAAGCTGCCCAGAGAGGCTGTGGAGTGTCCTTCTCTGGACATACTCAAAACTCGCCTGGATGCATTCCTGTGCAGTCTGCTGGAGGTGAACCTGCTCTGGTGGGGGGTTTGGACTAGATCTCCAGAGGTCCATTCCAACCTCTATCATTCTCTGATTCTGGGATTATCTGCCCTCACATATGTTTAAGTAATGCTGCCTGCCTACCCTGTTAGCACAGTGGCTACTGCAAGCACGAGGCCAAAGGCAGTAGACTGACACAATCAAGTCACCAGTTTTTTGGTATTGGCTTTGGAATATTTTGTATTGATGACAAGGCTATTTTTTCTTTTACGTACCATATTGAATTTGTGTAGAAAATGTAAACTGAGTGAATTTTGTGTGTTGAAGGTAATAGTTAATGCATGTCTGATATTGTAAGATAATTTAATAGATTATAGGCAAGTTTCTAGCAGTCAGAAATCTTCATTAAAAATGTTTGTAAGAACTCAGCAGTGACTTGCATTTGTCAATTACTACAGCAGTCAAATCTAGAAATATATCAAGAGCCTCAAATGTTGTCTGAAGTTGAAGTTTTCCCTTTTCAAATGGTCACTTCAACCGTGCTTTTATCAGTGCCGTGCAGTCAGCAGTGTGCTCTCTGGCTGGTTTTTCTGCAGGTGATCTGAAGGACAGTGTCTGCCTCAGCTGCTACCTTCTGCAAGGTCTCGAGGCACTGGCATGTGAGAAGCAGCTTGCTCGGCACTGGAGCCTTGTCTACTGAGACTCTCCTCCTGTTCTGGTGCTCTTCATGGCCTCCTCAGCAAGTGTAGAAGAAAAACAAGCTCTCTCTGTTCTGAACAAGTGGGATGAATAATCAAAACACAGTAATCACTTGTGCAGAATGATCGTCTCTTATTTTGCTTATACGTTACATAGCATGATGAGATACAGATCCACCTGCGTACAATAAGAATATATCAAAGAATTCACTGCTAAGAATTTAATTTAGTAGCAAACTACTATAGGCTGCCTTTTTATGATTCTGCTATTGTGGTTCCTACAGTGATTATAATGTAAAAGAAGTAAGTTGAAGATCCTTTTTGCACAGCATATTGAGTCAATGAGAGGGTTTTTCTGATGTGACCTTAGACTGGTTTCTTTCTTCCTTCAACTCATCGCTCCTGTGGTTATTTTTCCTTAGCAAAGACACCATAAGAGTAAAGCCAACTCTTTTACTATTTGCTCCTTATTAACGTGAAATGTGTGGGGTTTTGGTTTTGTAGGGTGTTTTTTTGTTTTGTTTTTAAAATATTATCCTGTTCCCTATTCCCTAATTAGGACTTAGCAGACATATTTAGGAATATACAGGCAAAATAACTTTCTGAAAAGATGCTGTTTCCTGATTAGTGGATTGTGGAGAAT